>NC_044904.1:4920192-5236259 GCF_001633185.2 Quercus lobata | reverse complement strand
TCCAATCACCCCTAAACTTTAGGGGTATAATTTGCAATTTACCCAAAAGAAAAAAAAAATTAATGTGTGCATATAGGTTTTAATGGCAGTTTAATTTTGCAATAAATTAAGTTATATAGCTTATTAGTAACGCGGGCAAATTTAATTTATTTTATAGCTTAGGTTTTGGGCCTTTTGGCTCCTAATCCAATTCTATCTATCCAAAATATTAATTTTTTTGGGTGTAAAACATATTGTAGACACTCAATTTTGCACCCATAATTTTTTTTTTTAGTAAACAACAATATTTATTAGAACACACACGAAAATAGTAATATTAGTGTTTTAAACCGGGTTTATAATACATTACACAACCAGAGTATAACTACAAAAGGGCCTAGTGTGTGTGTCTAGTGTTCGCTGTTTATAACCCCAGTTTACAATTACAAATGTTAGGCCATTTTGTAGTTGTACTTTGGTTGTGTAATGTATTATAAACCCGGTTTAAAATACTAATATTACTATTTTCGTATTTGTTCTAATAAGTAATATTGTTTACTAAAAAAAAATAGGGATGTTTATCCCACATTGGTTGTGTGTGTCTAGTGTTCACTATTTATAACTTTAGTCTACAACTACAAAAGTTAGGCCCTTTTGCAATTGTACTATGGTTGTGTAATGTATTATAAACTTGGTTTAAAACACTAGTATTATTATTTTCGTGTGTATTCTAATAAGTATTACTGTTTACACAAAAAAAAAAAAAAATTGCACCCATAATCTATATATTAAGTTTCTTAATTAATTTCAATCATTCAACTATTTTAAATTTAATTCTCATTGGAAAAAATAAAATTGTTGGTTTTGTATTTTTAATTCTCATTAGAAATTTTTTTTTTCCTAGATAAAAAAATCTCAAGTTTTGGTTGAATAAAAATAAAAATATTATTTTTATATGTGAAATTTGAAAAATATCTTAAGGACATTGACCATGTTCTGAGGCACTTAACAACATTATTTGAAAAAAAAAAAAAAAAAAAAAAAACCTAGATGGAATTAAGGACTAAATTAAAAAAAAAAAATTATAAAGAAAACTTTAATGATGAAATTAAGAATAGGCCAAATGCATAAATATCCCTTAAAATTTTTTCTTATAACTCTCTAAAGTTTCATATTTGTAAAATTGATCCACGGGACAAACTAGGGGTCAATTCACAAATATAAAAATTGAATATCTCGGGATACAATTACTAACCCAAACCTAGGGATTTTTATGCATTTTGGCCTTAAAAATAAGTCCAACTTAAAAGAACATAATTTGTAATATACCTTTTTAAGATTAAAGATGATATTTGTATATTGTGAATATATATATATATATATATCATTAGAAAATATTAAGAAAACAATAGTAGTCAACATCTTTACTACTATTATTTTCTTGCATGCGCAGAAGTCAAAAAGGAAAACTAACATATATTTTTCGTTATCCAATGTGGTAATAAACTCTATAGGTGCATGAAAAAAAAAAAGATAAAAGAAAAAAAAAAGGAGCTTTTGTTACATAGAACCACACAACAACACAAGGATCCACCGTGTCTCTATGTTTAGAAGACACCTTAGAGGATAGGGGTCATTAGTGCAGTGACATGACAGTACTGTGTATATAACAAAGATAACAAGAAAAGAATCACATAATTAATTATCGTAATCATCACCCAATTTTCACTGTTGTGTTAAATCTATACGTACTATCATGAAACCCCAAATAACTGTCAAAGGCTGTCACACTCTTACCTCATCATAAAGCGTAAGTCAGAGATAAAGATAGAGATAAAGATGGAGATGGAGAGAGATGGAGGGCTGAACACATCAAATCCGTGGAGCCCTAGTTCTGTTGGTTGGGTTCATCTGGGACACATAATACAGAAGCCTCCCTACAGTACATACTCTGAATGTGTTGTAGTTTGAAATGACGTTTCAAGAACCCCTTTGACTGCTCTCTGCTCTCTCTCTCTCTCTCAAAGCTGCCACCAAGATCCCATATTCTTTTCATTTCAACCTTCGTGGTTTCTAGGATGACAATATAATACCAAGAGTCAAGAGTATTGGAAAAAATTAGAAAAATATATATAAAAGACTTGTCGTGACCGGAACACCATCATATTTCTCTAAATACATTACGTGAAAATTTGTAAATATAATCTTTGTATCACAATTTTAATGTGTTTGATTGTGAGGGTTGTGAAAAAAAATTGATAGATTTATGTAAAAGTGATAATTAATTTACCACATTATAGTTATGACACCGAAATATCAATTATGAAAAAAATGGTAAAAAAATTGTCTCTATATTAATCAATAATAGGAAATATAGCAAGATAATAATTGTCCTCTCATATTTTCTCTCTTTCAAGCTAATCATTTGATTTGAATTTTCATAGTGAATATAGACATGGTATAAGTTCTGTCCATCAATGTCAAACCCTTATTATACATATCCACCACTAACGACCAAAGGGAAATGGCATCAAATGCACTCGAAAAGCTGATGCATTTTTTTTTTTACATGTAAAAAAAAACAAAAAGCCTTTCTCAATCTGCATTTCCACAATATTATGCTTTATCCTGTTTGTCTACATTGGATCCGGCTACTGACATCCTTCACTGACCATTAATATTTAATAATTGGTGTAGACTTTGCAAAAGGAACTATGTATCAAAGACAATTAAAAAGGTTAACATATGGATATTGAACATAAATTGCCTTGCATTAATTAACTATCCTCCCTAGCTAGAAGCTAAACTCATGAAGACATGAACTAAATTCAACTTGATTTCTCAAACTTCAACCTGCCTTTTGTGATAAAGATTCAATGCTTTCATATGTATTGTTGTGTTGCTTTATTAGCTAGCGTACATACTTTGAAATATAGACAGGCAAAAGAGGAAAAAGTTGAACAAACTTAAACCATATAGGTGTATTTTTTTTTTTTTAAACTAAACCATATAGGTATATGTAACGAGATTGGGTCACACATTCTCACCTTTTTCGCTCCCTCTTTCCTACTCTATTTAGCACGGTTAAATATATTCTCAGAAGCTAAATAATGAACTAAATTCAACTTGATATCCCAAACCTCGACCTGCTTTTGAAGCAACAAATTGGTAATTGACTATAAATATAGGAATGCAATGCCTATTTATCTGTATTTTTCTGCAACTTATTTGTTTACGTACTGATATATATATATATATATATATGTATATATATATTGCTACGTACGTTTACGGATGACCAAATTTACACCACATAGGAGCATGAGATTGAGCCACACATTCTCACTTTTTTTTTCTAGTTTATACTAAATTTATAGTGACTATATATGACATCATTTTTCTCTAATCTAATTTATTTAGCACTGTTTAATGGTACTAAACTCAAGGAACCTTTAACTTGCTTAGTGCATGTACAATAAATATATATATATATATATATATATAAAGTAGTGTTATACTAATCACAACTTGTTTGATTAACAAAGAAAGAAAAGATAGACAAAAAGGCAAGGTAAACAGAGAGAGAGAGTACAACTAGGTCTAATATTTAATCTATATATAATTAAGGATTTTGCACTACCAAGCAAGTTCTAGGAATGAAAAGAAAAACAAAAAGAAAGAGGGAAATCAATAATATATAGCAAGAGTTGGAATTAATTAAAGGAAAAAGGTAGCTATCAAATAATGCTAACGTTTAATATGTTCATACATAAGCCAAAGTCATGTGAAACATCGGCTCAAAATATGAGAAATTGATTTCGAAATCACTTTAGCTTGAGATCAATCCCTTAATTTCCAAAGTGTTCTCACTGGGAGGATTCATTATCTTGCTCAATTTCAGAAGCTGCCTCATCTTCCTCTTCAAAACAGTCAATTCCAAAAGCTGCATGGCCATGTCCAAACGCCTTGATGTGATCTTTGAGTGACCTTTTGTGCTTGAAATCAGAGCCACAAGTGCAATACCATAGCTTCCCACAGTTCTTCTCATGGGTTCTCCAATCCCCCCTAACAGCAAAGGCTTTGCCACATTTTCTACACATGAAGGGCTTGATCCCATGCTTTCTCTTGTAATGGGTTTGGAGGGTCCTAAAGTCTTTGAGTGGTTTTGACCTTGGGTGGTCAATGTTGTTCCTGCAACCTGGTGCACAACAATAGCATGGTAGCCTTAGCATGGCTGTTGGTTGTGTTCCCCTTAGAGACTCCGGGCCTTTTCTGTATTGAGATCCATGCCCCCACATATGCATCTATACAAATATACATATAATTAGCACCAATCAAGTATTTGAGAAAGAGAGATAGATAAATTTTTTTTTTATCCAAAAAAAAAAAAAATCAAGTATTTGAGGCCTGAGAGAGAGATAGAAAATTAGCGAAAGCACAACTAATTTGTTTATATATATTTTAATAACTAATTTATTGAAAATTTATAGCTGAGCTCAAAATTTTGAGATTAAAGTTCGTTATTTTTGTTATTTAATTTTTTAAAGCTTCACTTTTTAAATACAATTGTATTTTTGCTCAAATGAAAGAATTATTCACTTTTCTAAGGGTCAAGTCCTAACATTAACTTTAAAATTAATTATTCATAGAAAGTCCTAGAATTAAATTTTCCTTTAAAAAAATTACGACTTACTAGAGAGGGAGGAAGCAATATCTCATTGAATCAAAGAGGAATTTATGCTGCAAGATTCAGGTGTTTTTCCACTTAGTAAGATTCCGACCTATCCAGAAAACATCCATACATTTCTTTTTTCCTATGGATGAGAACATTCATATATGATGGCTTCCAAAAGTACTGAAAGTTCACAGGGTTAGGTAGGGTTTTTATTATATTGTTTTACTTTCCTGCATGTTTACTGCATGCTATTTTGCTGTCGAGTTTGAATTGTTTTTGCTTCACATTTCTCGAATCAAGTTCCAGTATACAATTTAATATCACTAGATTCTAGGAGAGAAAAAAGGTTTGCTTCAGAGAGGTAAATTACACATGGGTTTTCTTTGGTTCTTTCTAACTGGTTTCATCCTTCTTTGCATATTGTGTACACTAACAGAAAATGAACACAAACTGTTGCATGTTTAAGAAAAGGGATGCTTTAATTTATTGACAGATAAAGCAATACTATGTGTGGGGTTTCCATGTACTAGTATGTGAGGTGGTTTTACTCTTCTGTTTGAGTGTTCAGATTGAGAAAATTTTAAATTTTGGGCTTTGATAAAGATCATCTGAGCCCTGGACAACTGGGATATCTTCAGTTTTACACACCTGCAAATGTGCAATACACAAACTTCTAGGCACAAAAAGCATAAGACTGTGTGGTTCAATCACATAAAGAGGGGTAATGATCCCATTCTTATTTTTTTAAATCCCAAATATCATGTTAAAAGATTAAAAATAAAAAAAGGAAGTGCGGATGGAAGAAAATTTAAAGGAGAGGAAAAAAAAAATTATAAATTGTCAAACCAAATTGTGTGTGTGAGTGTGTCTATATATATATATAATTATATAATTATATATAAAATCTAAAGCAACGAGGAGGAAAGGACTCATTTACTCTTTTATCCCATCAGCCCCTTAAAATAAAAGTTAAAGGTTGAAATCAAGCTAGCTAGAAAAGAAGTGTACCAGCAAAGAAAGGAATGGGTTTTCTCTTTTTCATCCCACATTAAAAGGAAAAACAGAAAGGGATGGGAGAGGAAGGAAAAGGAAAAGGGAACCCTCAAATTTTTTCCTTTTTATTTTTATAAAAAAAATTTCAGGAGCATGAAAGTTCACAAACCTGCATGTTGTTGTATCTGTTGAAGGTTTTGAAGCAAAGAGGGCATGAGAACTGGGTTGGACCAATCAAAATCTGAGCAGGGGTAGGGATCCAATACTGTCCCTTGTTGAGCCTATCTGGAAGGTACCCAGAAGCCACAGTAACTTCATCTTTATCTGAGATCTCTGTGGAGGAGAGGGTTGAGATCAAATCAGCAGAACTAGGGCTTGGCAGCCCTAAATGAAGAGCTACTGTCACAGCTGGGTCATCATCATTAGAGGCAGCACTAGTAGAAGAGAATAATAATTCTTCTTTGTCTCTGTCCACCTTGTTCTTATCCACTTCCATGTAGGAGGAGGATGATTCTTGTTCTTCATGTCTTGTGGGGCTTAAACTGAGGAGAGGAAGAGCTTCTCTTAGAGGAGGAGAAGGAGGTGAGGGTTCAAAGTAAGTGAAAGAGTTTGTTGTGTTTACATTGATATTGTTGTTTGAGCAATATTCGTAAGGAGAATAGAAGGATGGGGTGGAGGATGTGGAGGAAGAGTAGTGGTAGAGAGAATTGAGGTTGAACCATCCACTGAAGTGATTGGAGTATGGATCAGTCATGATGGAAGGAGGTCGGAGAGAATGGATGGTAGATGGGCAGGTTAAAATAGAGAGAGAGAGAGAGAGAGATAAAAAGGTTATCAAAAGTTTATATGGTAGAGATTGAACAAAACCACCAAATTAAAAGAAGTGTAACTGTGTAAGGCCTAAGGGGTAGGCTAAAAGAAAAGAAAAAATGTACAAAATCAAGATAGATAAAGTGAACACAATTGAGTAAAAAAGGAGAGACAAGAAATCACTTGTGAGGTGTGACTAAACAATAGACAAATTATGCTAAAGCAGGAGAGAGAGAGAGAGAGAGATGGGAACTGTGGAAGGGGGCGAGTGTAAGATAATCTTGGAACTTGAAAGAACAAGTTATTGTTTGTCATAATGTGAAAAGAGGAAAATATATATATATATATATAAACAACTTTTATGTTATAACTTTTGTCACAATTTTCACAATCATGATATGTACTATCATAAATTATTAAAAAAAAAAATATATATATATATATAAGTAAATAAAAAAATAATGTTTTATCAGTTATAATTACACATGTCAATAAGTTATAATAAAAGTTGTAGTAAACTATTTGGTTGTAAAAGAATAAAACAGAAAATTACAAATTTATCTCACCAACCCAAGAATAGAGATTAAAGAACGCGAAAGTTAAGACCAAAGACAAAGTGGTAATTAGGGTTGGAGGTTGTCTCCTGTAACCATAATAATCACATAACATAAGAGAGAGAATAGCTGGTAGTTTGTACAACAAGAATTGAAGCATTTTACGTACAAAACAAAGCAGCATTACATGATCTAGTATTTTATCTTCATCTCTTGTGATTTTCTCTTCCTTGGGAAACAAATAGTTCCATTCCAACCCGGCATTGGCTTTGGTTGGTGGGCGCGCCCTGGTCGGCTTAGCTACTTACTGCCACAAAGACCGAGTGCTATAACTCTCCCCAACAGGTGATTCATATATATACACTTTGGCTTTCAATCAATTGTATGAGACTGCAGTTTGGCCACAGGTATTTTGGGACGAATGGAAGGAAGGGGAATCCACTTGTTTTAGAGGTTTTTTAAGATAAAGAAGTTGCCATTTTACTTGTGGAAGAATTAAAGAGCCCCTTCTTTAAATAATTGAAATGTTTTGTGTGTGTGTGTGTGTGTGTGTGTGTGTGTGTGTCTATGTGTGTGTTTACATGAGTTTATTTCATTAAGTTAAATAGTGCAAAAGTAAAATTAAGAATCCGTTTGAGAACAACTTATTTAGTTAAAATTAAAAATTTTTTTATTGAAAATACTGTAAATATGGCTAAAAAATAGCTGAAATAGTATAATGAGATCCATGAATAGTACTAAAAAGTATAATAAAACTCATAAATAGTACCAAAAATAAGTTAAATAGTAAAAAAAACTGACTTTTTAATCCAATACCAAAAGCACACTAAATATAGAAAAAAAAAAGAGTGAAAATTAAAATTTGTAAGAGGCCAAACAAACCAAATAAGTTTAGCAAATTGCATATTAAAAACTATAACTAATAAAATATTTTTAAATAAGAAGAAGAGGAAGGATATAATAGTTAAATTATATGATACCAAAAAAGAGGAAAAAAAAGAAGAAGAAGGATATAATAATTAAATGATATAATTTTCTTTTTCATTTCTTTATTTATTTTAAATAATTAAAATATTATGAAAGGGAAACTATCTATTCTTATACCATTCTATTCAATTCTTTTTTTATTGTCTGTATGCTACCCGGCCGTTTTTTCATTTATGTTTTAACTTATTTTGTTTAGCTTTTTCATTTAACTTTTAATTTATTTTATTTTAGTAAAATTTTTTAGAACTTTTCTTCTTCTTTTTTCCTCTTTTTTTAAAGTACAAATATATTTTAACCTACTAAACAAATAGTAAAAAGTCAAATAAATTGATGCCAAATTGATAATTAATAATTTTCTTTGTCTTCCATTCATCTGTCATTTATCAACCCGTAAAGTACACACATTGTAAGAGGGGAAAAATATCACAATCCTTTTTATGTTTTAGTTAATTGAATTATTATCTAAATAAAAAATTCATAATTTCATTAATTGTTAACAAGAAAAAAAAAAAAAAAATCTGAGATCAAATCTCCTCTTTATTTGTATATGGATATTAAGTATGGGAAATGAGAAGGGTAATTACTTGTGAGCTAAAATTTTCCTTTATCTTTTTTGTTTTAATTATCTAATTCAAGGCCTATTAGGTTCATGAATAACACAATGGAAAGTGCTATTATCCTTTCTCTTACTGTCTTCTCTAGTGCAGCAAGATTAATTTAATCCCAAATTTTATTTTTGGATAATAAAAAATTTATTCAATTGGACCAATGGCTTAATAAATGAACCAATAATATTCACTTAATAAGAGATTTTTTACTGTGCTTCTACCTCTTGAAACTAAATAGCAAATAATAATAATAATAATAAGACTTTCGTAATTAATGTGATAATTGCTTTCCCTTTAATGGGTCTTAAAGGATCTGGATCTGACTATCTTTAACGAAAATAATTATGAATGAATTTGGTTGCAGGTTGATTAGAAAGCGTAATTTCTTCCTGCAAGTTTTAGAGCTCAAGGCAGAAGCAAGTAAATGGGAAGAACTAATCGTGCTCAGTGTTCATGCATATATCATAAATGTCAGTATTTGAGTTCATAGAGTCAGTTTCTTTCTTTTGTACTAGTTGCAGCTATGAGGGGGAAACAAGCATACAGATGAGGACCTGGGACTGGAGTGAGAGGTATAGAAGGTACATATATAACAATGTCAATAATGGGAACCAGTCAACCTACTTGCTTTAAACACTAATATATATGTAGACAAAAATTTTTAAGTGTATTATTTTCATTAGCACCAATGATCATAAACCTATGTAAAAGTATTATTACTCTAATCATAATTCATAATTTGTCAGAGTTACTCCAATCATCAAGAAGTGAAATAAAATAATAGGACCATTAATTATATAAAAGGAGTAAAGAGACGAGATTATGGCAACGATAAAAATAATGATACAACAAATTTTACAATATTTTTTATGACGTGATAAGTTGTAAAACTTAATTTAATTGCAGAATTATAAGTATGAAATATGGGCTGTGGGTGTTCATTGATTTCAGGAGCATGGGCACAAGTAGACAATTTGGAAAAATAGCATATATCCTTTAATATATACATTTTGCTAGAGGGAAAATTATTCCATCAAATTAGGTTTTACTCAGCTCTATAAAGAAATTAAGTGAGACATCACCAACAAGAGTAGATAGATACATTCAATGGTATTTTATGGCATATGGATGTATATTAGTCTCTCTATGTGTCCGTCTAACCAAAAGAAAAAGACATCCACTGTTTCTTATCGAAACTGCCATAGTTCATAATTATCTATGCAGGTAATCTTTATTCTTTAGTACTATATGTCTGTTTTGGTAGACAACCCAACAGTGTCTGGTAAATTACGTAAGTACCTTGTAACTTTCTAGTGCATAATAATTCCATTAAACTAAGTGGTTGTTTACAAAGTCAGTCAATGTACATAGTTTCTCCACAAAAAAACAAAAATACAAGTCAGTCAATGTAAAATCACTCAAAACTAACAAAATAAAATCGTTTAAGCAATCACATATGAGAAAAAGTTTAACTTCGAGAGTCTGAGGACTAAGGTCAATGTGTTAAATGATGCTATTAAACATAATAGATTGATAATTCTATTGAATTAGACATCATGATTGTGAAATTTTGTCGATTCTATAGACTGAAGGAATAGTTGTAAAATATGATAATTACTGGTACTGACCATAGATTGTTAGGAATTAGATAGCGGCCTAATATATAGGCTGAACTCACAGTTTAGAGATATCATTAAAGGTTATGTTAAGCTTTTAGTGGGTATGATTTTAATTACATGAAATCACCCAAAATTGCAGGTGTTAGGACCCAAGAATTAATTTATTATAAAAACATGTGTCACGCTGGGGACAAACAATTTGGTTAGGAGAAAATTGCAGTGAAATCTAGTTGGAGTAAGCTAAAGCCAAGGTAAATGCTCACTAGGTATAGGTTGACAAGTGGTGTTAATCTAATGAAACACTCAAAAAGAGAGACACATGCCAAATTAATAGACACAAGCAACGAGTGAATTGTTGCGTCAAGTGGAAAATGTAGTTGGACATAACCACTGAAGCCTCAAGTATAAATAGAGGCATTATACAAGAAAAGACATGGTGAACACGCTAAAGAACTTCTTGAGATCAGTTTGAGTTCATTTGTACTTATATTCTTAGGAAATAAGTTAGTTCTTAGGATTGGCAATGATGTTATAGTAGTAAATGCTTGGATATTAGGACTTTTTTTTATTGTCTTGTTAAATACTTTAGTTTATACCGTTGAGTTGCTTGGTAAAAATTAGTTTGATTTGGTGTGATCTATTTAGTTGCAATTTTAAGTATAATTTTATATTATTCTAATATGTGCAGGGCCGGGTGGGTAGGGATGGAGAACCCATGGTCCAGCCTCGCTCCACTCTATTATCATCCCTACTAATAAAGGTGCAATGTATTTGGTTGGTGATTGTATACGTGAAGTGTGAAGAGGCAAGGTTAGATAGTGAGAACTATGGGGGTATACAAGGGTTTTGTAGGCTGTTAGCAGCCATATTATGTGTCCACTTTAAACATGGACCCAAGAATACGCCACTAACTCAAGTTTAAGACAGTGAAGTGAGTCGCTATTTGATTATAGGTCCACGAACCAACGTAGCCCCCACTAATCATGCATTTACGTGCTAACCCTAGCATCTAAGAAAAGAAACCATACATTAAAGTGATAAGGAAAGAAAGAAGAGTGAAAAAATAAACCATCCAAAAATTATGGTCAACCAATCATGTGAGAGTGATCAATACATTTATTTTAAACTTTAGAAACCAACATCATATTTCAAAAATAAAAATAATTTGAAAGTTGACATGTCATAGAGCTTTTATATCATGTTTTTTTTTTTTGGGTTCATTGTGTGTGTTGGCATGGGGTGGGGGGATTTTCATTGAACCAAACAATTTAAAGTATTTTCAAAGATCAAAAGCAGAATCTAGAATGATTACAAGGGACCTACAGTAATGAACTTCAAAGTAAAATTAATAACAGTGTCACATAACACGATATTCCAGCATAGAATTAATGCCCCAGATTGGCATGGCAGTTGTAATGTCAAATTATCCATAAATTGCTGGAACTATTATAATCCCCATAGGATCTTTAATGTTATTGATCATTATAACCGTATCAACTATCATCTATTAATAATACAATAATATAGCCGATATTCAAATTTACAATCAATATTGATTTTTTTTTTTTTTTGAGAGACTTTTAACCTATGGCATCCGCTCCTGATAGCTCTTTATCATTAAACCAAGACACCAATCGATTTTTAGTGTAGGCGGGAATCAAACCCCAGATATATTATTCAACCATTAAAGACTTTACTAGATTGATTTTTAAAACATCAATGAAAATGGAGTATGAACCCACTAAACAGTATTTGTTAGGTTCTAAGGAATTAGAAACTAATATATTAGAACTTCAATGTATAATGTTGGCAAACCATAATCAAAATATTTAGTCTAAATTTAGGCTGCTCAAAGTGTGTTTTTATGTAAAGTTGGAATCGAGTATACTGCAATATTTATTATGTAAATTTGCAAGGCTCGATCGATCGAAAATTAAACTCGATTAATCGAAGCTTGTGCAGATTATTTTTCTACAGAATTTTCCAACTCAACCCAAGCCCGTATGACGTGTATGGTTTTATATTTTGCCTTAAGTATAAAAGGAAAAACCCTAGCTACGTTTTATAGTTGTTGTTTATACTGTGTGTATGAATCTCTTGTGAGATCTAGAGGTGTTTGCCTTCATGCATACCTAAAGTTATCAAGATCAAGATTGATGTCGAGAACTTGATGATCATTTCAGTTGTTACATAAAGAACTTAAAGAAAAACACAAGTGGGAGAACTTGTGATTGCTGTGAATCTAAGAAAGAAGTAATCCGTGAACTCGGAGCTGTCACGTGGTCGTAATAGTAAGTTTTCTACTCGATGTAGCAATAGGATGTTAGTGGTCTAAGTCGCTATTGTAAAACTTCAATTCTTTCATAGTAGATCTGTTTTACCTTGAGGATAGCTAGGTTAAATCATTTCCAGGTTTTTTACCGGTTTGGTTTTCCTGGATTATCATATCGTTGTGTTCTTTATTTTCCGTATTGTTTCAATGATATGATTTATCTGTGTTAACCTAGATTTGCATAATTTACCTAAGTTAATCACTTAGCTAAATAATTAGGTTAATCTGTTTGCATTTAAGGGGTCTAAAAACGTATAGTATTGTTATTATGATATATTTAATTTCTAGGCCAAAATGGGCATTTGCTCTTTTTGTCCAAAACAAGTAGCAAAATGACTTTATTCTGAAACTATTTAGTCATATGCCTCTGTTTTAAACTCGATTTTCTAAAAATCGAGTTTCAATGAAAAACTCGATTTTTAGAAAATCGAGTTATATGCAAAAAAAAAAATTTTAAAAAGATTACATAGAACTCGAGTTCCATATAACATTTTCGAAGTAACTCAATTTTCATTAAATCGAGTTTCAAAACAGGAGTATTTTGCTACATTATTTCAGAACATTAGTATTTTAGTACTTGTTTTGGGCGAAAGAGATAAATACATTTGACCTTCATTTCTGAATTAGGATTTGAACATTTTTATGTTTTATATTGATTTAGTGCTTGTTTGAAAAGAATATATTTTCATTAACTTATTATATTTAAAAAGTAAATTGTAAGCAACTGAAATTGGTGATCATATGTCTTAAAAAATACACACAATGTCATCTCCAATAGTTTCAAAAACCCCACAATTTTTGGGAAACACCAAAGAATCTGTGCCCAAGGACACAAAACTATTGAGAAAGGTTCCTCATGTCTTTGTTACTGTCTCTTCATTATTGTGGACATGGAAAGGACGCCAACTAAATTTCTGAGAGTTAAAACTTCAATGCTTGGTGGGGCATTTTGTGAAGAAAAATAGAGGGGAGGAAAAAGCATATGTTTGAAAATTATTTTTTAATCCTAGAAAGATAGCACACATTTATTTTGAATTCTCCACTCATCATCTATCAAGAGGAACTTTCCTCTTTTTTTTATTTTTTATTTTTTGGTAATGATGAAACAAAATTAGAGTTCAGAACACTAACAACTTAGAGAATAATTTTTTTTCTAGAAAACTGGTCATAGTTGTGTATTAGTGTCTACATCTACGTGCATTTTTAATCATCATTTGTTTATAAAATTTTTGTCTCAAGAGCAATATTTAATTCAAGTAAGTTCGGTAATACCTTAATTAATCACTCATTTATTTTTCTGTGACAATTATTCAAGGTATGATCTCTGTAGTTAGTTTGTTCTCAAGCTCATGCCATTTGTATGATGTCACACCAAATAAATTTTTAGATTTATAATATTTAATCATAACCATAGAATGGATCCATATATATCAAATGAATTGAAGGGTATATTTTTCTTTACAAGATAGTCTTATAATTGTTAATTATATAGTTCCTATAATTAAGGACAATAATTATCGAGATACCTTCTAGACTACTACTTCATTCTCTACAATTCATCTCCTTAGGATAAAGGCTGGTTGATAATTCGATATTTCGAGAATAAGAAATATGAACCTTAAACATCATTGTTGAAAATATCAAAAAATGTCAATTAAATCATAAGGTTCTTGACAATATTGTAAACATCTGTATTATTCGTTACATATTATGATTTTGTTATGGCATCCCATGTACCATAATGAACCCAGTTCCATGTGAATATGCTTTCCCCTAAACCATGGCTAAGAAAACACCTTTGAGATATATACAAATCTTATAATGATTTTTTTGATAAATAAAAATTTTATAATGATAGCAGATTATGTGAAGCAGAGATTCACTCATTCACATTAGCATCCATATATATTTCTTTTTAAACACTAATTTAGTTTTTCTAAACAAGCATAATGGACAAAATCATTATGGATCCATTTTCCCTGTGATGCCAAATTGCTAATTCAATTATTAGAAAGTCCATATACATCTTCTTGAACGTAGTGAAAATCATTTACCTCTCCAAATTTGCGGCTCCACAGTCCACAGTCCACACCCTTCAAAGCAAGGTAATTCTGACATCTTTTAACCTCAAAATATTATCTCATCTAAACAACTATATATTCTTTTAAGAGTTGGCCAAACAATTGTAGTACCATTTTGGAACAACTGCATAAGTTTTAGCACCCTTGTGACACTTCTGCCTTTTTTCCATTCTAGACTTAGGAACAGTGTATAGTATTTTACTATCTCTCTTTGAGCAATTTTTTTTTAAAAGTTCGTGACCCAATTACATGTCAAACTGAAGACTAAATCTCTTCATTCACATTCAAAATCAGCATCGAAAACACCCTTGGTACGTAGTTATTAAGAAAAACACAACAGATGCAACTTAATTCATGGAAAAAGATTTAGGACATCTAGATTTTTAGTTGACCATATAACCACTAATATTTCATTATTAAGTAATCTTAATACTCAATTTTTCTGTAGGACCAACTTCGCTTGATGATAGGAATATAGTAATTGTAATTTTTTTTCTCCTGATAGAATAATTCCTAATAATTAATGCTCTTCAAAATAATTTCATACATATTATTAATCATAGTATATATGATTAAATCATAGTATTTTATATAATAATTATTATTACTAATATTTTGTTGCAATTATTTAACATGATCTAAAGCTTTGAACTTAGTTATACTTATATCTTCTTTTATTAAATATAGCATTTTACCAAGAACCTTGTAGTTTAACTGATTAACATCTCTTGGTTCAGGACTCAAATCTCTCATCTCCCATCGTAAAATCAAATTATCAAACAAAAAATGTGATTAATGCCACATCAATAACATAATTAATAAATTCTTATTTACTGTTCTGATTTGTGTTTAAAAGTTGACACAATTGTTTGTAAGTCCTATATGGTAAAATTTGTAGTAGTTTTAACTTCACTCTATTGTCATTCTCATTATCTCATATAGCATAGTGAATAAACTAAGTGTTCACTTAATATAACTTATTTTTATTTGTTTATTTTGCTTAAAAAATAAGATTGATAAATATATAATTGTGCCTAAAATAAAGTTGGAGCTTTAAAATAAAAGGCTATACATTCTCTCTTTATGTACGAAGACCTCAGAATTACTTTTGAGTAGAGTCTAACAAATTATTTTGATAAGAATTTGAAAGTAGAAAGGCCCTGAGGGCAAAGCTGCTAGTTATGACAAAAAAGTTGTCAATATACGAGGCCTACATTTATTAGCGTACTTTGATTTAATAAGGGGGGCTTCACCTAGCAGCAAAATGATTTACTCCTGAAACTGCAATGTTTCTTGAAAATGAATGTTTCATAGGTTGAGTTATAAGTTAGGTCCATCGACTGACTGAGATACTGAAATGTCTTTCTCTTTGAAGTACATGGGCTCGGAACCATGTCAAGAGTTTCAGGCTTGGAGTGGACCTATAATTTTACAAGCACATTTTAAATTAGAGTAAAGTCTAGGATACAAAAATTCCCTTGTTTTTGTTTTTTTTTTTTGTTTTTAAATCATAATTGCAAATGTAGTAAATTGTAATTGGAGGAATTACTTCCACATGGGTTTAACTTGAAAATCACTTTTAGCGGGCGCCCTTAGGGCATTTGATAATAGACTATTTTATGAAAGTTTTGATATTACTTTTATGAAAAATATTTTTTTTAAATGGCAACTTTTCCCTAGTTACTACTTTCAACCTTTTAATTTTTTTTTTCTCATAAAAAGTTTTTTTAAATATTTGCTAAATTAATAATTTTAGAGCATCCATTTACTTTTCCCTTTATTAATACCAATTGCATTTTATTTATTTATACAAAGATAGTTAGAGTTGGGAGATTCAAACCCTACAGGCTAGGAAACCAAAAAAAAAAAAAGGGTAACAGTTGAGCTATAATAATATTCTTTAACTATATATTAACGTCAATTACAACATATCCATGTTGAGAAAGATTATGACTTTTCTTTGGCCCTAGAATTATTGATTAAATCAATGCATATATATCCATGTTGCAAGATGATGATCAAGGAATATGAACCCAACAAAGTAACTTTAGGGGGAGTGCTTCGCAGAAATAACCAGAGCAATTGTTTGGATTGTGGAAATTGGGTTCAGTCCTTTATTATGATAATTATTCCTTCTGTTACTTAGTGGAAAGGACGCAAGTTTGGACGGTTCAATTAATGCGTTTTAGAATATCAATGACTGTATTGTGCAAAGGGTTTATTGAGATTTTTTATTTTTATTTTTGGGTAATGCTAATGGATGCCCTTAAGGCAATAATTAATAATTTATTTAAAGAAAGTTTTTATGAAGAAAAAAAAATTAATGTTTTGATAGCTTTTTTTTATTTTTCATAAAAGTAGTATCAAAATTTTCATAAAATAGATTATTAACCATTATCTTAAGGGTATCCGTTAGCATGAACCTTTATTATTTTTTGGATGTTGCTTATATTGATGATTTTGATGCCTATATTTTATACATATACGAGTCCAACTAGTGTGATAAAGGAAAAGTACTCTCCTTTATTATGCATCCGGAATATTGATAATAACAACTCAATTCTCAATATACAGTCAAAATACTTGTTTGTTTTGACATATGATTTTACTCTTCTTTTTTGTTTTTTTAGATGATATGAAAGGTTTACTGGTTGGGGATTCTGGATTGGAGCTAGACTTTAGCTATTATGTGGAAGTTCCTAGATAATGCACATCTTATTAGATGCATGGAGAACATGGACAGGGACCAGACAAGAAAAATTCACATGGATTTGAGAATATATAATGGGTGGGGGCCGTGGGGAACAATGAAATGCATGTATGTTCTTGCAAGGTGATTTATCCAAAACTAGTACAGTACCTTGACATTTTATCATGCAAAGAATACTAAAGACATGGTCACAAAATGAGTTTCTAAACTGTACCATGCATGTTTGGATGTGACTATACAACAGCTATTCACCAAACAAATCAATAATTGAGAGACCTAGGCAAGAGATGGGGGAATGCAACTATACGAGTGCTCCTTTAACAGCCCTTTTGGTTGGGGGTGATTTGGGGGACGATGGAAAATGGGAGAAGAAAATAAGAAGAACATGGGTTTTTTTTTTTATTTGGTTGGGGGAGATTTTAGTAGAGCCTGATTATTTTCTCCCCAGACCTACAAAAAATGAATGTCTTTCTGATTTGGAAAAAAATGGGGAGAAGAAAGATAGTTACAGTCAAATAATTAACTTAACTACCATTCTTCTCAAGTTTTGGTTGTTTGCCTCTATTTTTTTAATTGGGCGTGATTGCTTTTCTTTTTTGGTTGTTTGTTGATTTTCTCCTCAACTAAAAAATGAAGTTTTTCATCGTTCCATTTTTCCATTCTCTCAACCAAACACATATAAGGAAAAATTAAATCTATATTATTTCTCCATTTTTTTTTTAGATTCTCACAATTTTCTATCCCTCTACTTATCCATCTCCAACCAATCAATGCGTAAGTGAGTTCAACACAACTCAACATCAACTCATCACCAAGATCCCAATAGTGTCAATCTTTGAGCATCATGAGAATCAACTTCGTGTCTCTAAGAATTTAGCCTCATTTAGTACGCAAGTTCAAACACATGTTTTCAGTTTTTAAACAACATTACACATATTTTCACACATTTTTTTGCTCATACATATTTTCAAAAAAACTAAAAATTGTTGTTTAAATACCCGTACCAAATAGACTCTAGAACTCAGAACATTAACCTCAATCAAACTACATGGAAATAAGCCTCTGTCAATTGTCATTGTTGTGGGTCCAACTCGCATGTCATCATTTAATGAGCTTGTTGCAGTGTGGGCAGCAAGCTACCCAAGTCAAGTGTCCTAATAAGCTAATAATTCAGTTAGAATCAGGAATTCTAGTGTTCCTAGAGAAAAAAGTAATAGTCGGCAAGGTTATTTTACAAAGACAGTTTAGTGTGGTTTTGCAAGTAGAGCTAGCTTAAAACACAGCCAGGGAGAGCTAAGGGAAAAAGAAAGAGAAGAGAGATTCAGGGTTTGTTGCATATAGGAGAGATAATTTTTGTTTGTGTGAAAGAGAGCAAAGAAAAGCCATGATTTTTTCTTTTCGTAAAACATATATAAAAGAAAAATAAATTTAGAGTTTTCTATAGGAGAAAAGTTTTTAATTAAGTACGTACTACAATTGCCAAGAACTAGTTTATCTAAATTGAGTAAAGATCTCATGTGATATTAATTTCTAAAGAGAAGATATTATTGTATTTGGTAGTTAGGCATAAGTTTAAGAAATTATTGTAATTGATTTTATAAATTATAATTTATTTAGAGTTATAGAACACTAGATTGGGAGTTTGGGACCCTAACAATTGTAAAATGTAAAAAGTGTGTAAGTTGTGAATGCAAAGAGAGAGAGAGAGAGAGAGAGAGAGAGAGAGAGAGAGAGAATGTATCAATTATTGATCATTTTTTTCTTTTTTTTCTTTTTTTATTTCCTTTTCTACGTATAATTCCTTTTTCATGTGCACATCCATGCAATGACATGGTATTAGTGTGAAAATGTATCCAAAATTTAATTTGTACAAGAACTCGAAACAAGGAACTTCCTATTGTTAATCTTCATTCCAAATAAATAAATGAATAAAGAGCAAAAAGGTATAAGAATATAATATAGAATAACCTAGCAAAAAGTCTACATAGAATTTAAATTAAAAACCCATGTATGCTTCCTTAGATGTTTCCAAGAGGGCACGAGTGTGTCATCTGTGATATCTTCGAGCCTCCCTGTCCATGTTTTGTTCTGACATTTCCAAACATCTACCTCTATTTCCGTAAACACAGCATGAATTACTATAAACTCTTCTTATGTTCCACTTTTGTAGCTACATATGCTTTGTGATTGCTAACTGCAGATAAGATTATTTATGAGGATCATATATTGATTGCCACTCCCATTGAATTTCAATTTTCAACAATACAATCAAAGCAGCAGGAAAAAAAAGTTATGGAGCTAGCATGCATGCATGTCCATATTGAGTACTTCATGATAGTCACTTTGTACTCCAAATTAAAGTTTGTTGACCAATTTGAATATATATATATTTTTATATATATATATATTTATATATATATATATATATATTTATATATATATAAAAGCCTGACTTTAGTCAAGTAATCAAGTCTATTCTTTGGGAATGACTAACCTTTACTTTCTAGATTCATGTGATTCAATTTTTGGGTCAACATAAATCATATCAAAGATTTGAAATTCCAATATCGCAATTTGGGATTGAATGCTTCAAATTCATGGTCTTTTTATTTGAAAATTCATGGTCTTTTTCTGAAATTACAGGATTAGGTTTGGATATTTTAAGTTCATAGATTTTAAAATTCTACAGAAAGATCTCTACATTTGAAATTTGAAGATTTACCAATACATGGATACAAATTTGTGTAATATTGGAAAATGTATAATATTGTAGTTCACAGCTTGCGTCATGTTTCTGATCTGAATAGAACACAATGTAATGACAATATAGATTCATATAGCACTGTATACTACTTGTGTAAAGTTTGGATGTAAAGATTGGATCCAATTGAAACACATGTCAGTATGTCACCAGACTCACCACTACACATCACATCCTATTCTTAAAGGAATAAAGAGCTAGAAAAACCTAATTATTGAAATGAAATATCCTATGAAAAGTAAAAATACATTGTCACAATTCATTAGAATGGGGTCCTTTCTCCTTTTCCTATCAAGATTTTCTAAGAGAAAAATACTACAGTTCCTTCTAATAAATCTCCCTTAATATATTATATAAACAATAATAATAATAATAAGGGTGCTCTTTTATTAACACACGTGTAATATTTAATTTTATATTTGTCATCATACAGTTTTGGTCTTTCTAGAATCATTAAAACTATCCACAAAAAAAATCATTAAAATTATTATGTCCGTTTGAGAATATTCTATTTAGCTTTTTCTTAAAATACTATAGATAAAATATAAAAGTTGAATAAAATAAATAGGGAACTCACATAGAACTCACAAATAGTATTAAAAAAAAAAAAAAAAACAAATAATAAGCTAGCTTATAATTGAGACCCAAACGCACATTAAGTATACAATTTTTTTCAATATTTTTCAAAACATTTTTGGAATACCATGTTATGATTCATGCTTGTAAAAAAAATTTCAATAATGACTCAATGTTCCATAGTTTTACTCCAATTATAACTTATTCCCTTAATAGTTTTGAAAATTTTTGTACCTCTAACGTTACTCTTTTAAAAATTAGTGACCTAAAACTACTGGTGGGCTGTTTAAAGGTTTAGAAAGATCACAGGGTAGCAAATCTCTTTAGTAAGACAATGATGGAGCCTGCAAAGGAGAAAGAATCCACTAAGACAAAGAAACAAAAAAGAAAAGCAGGGAAAAAGGGTTAACAATGAGTGAACATCAGAAGATGGATAACGCACATTTACACCAATATCCTACGTTTCATTTGATTATTTTAATTAGTCAATTATCATTTTAAATATAAAAACAATTGGAAAGTATTGTTTAATACTTGTTGAAGTGCACTTTGTATATATAATGTTCATACTTTTACAGTAGGTATATTCAAAATTTTTTAAGAATGTATATATGAATCTGATTATATATGTAGAGAATGTAGTGTGAGATAATCAATGCCCAAATAAAAGTAGGGGACTAGGAGCTGAGGAAAGAAAACACGAAATATTTTTGAAATACTTCAAAAGGGGGAATCTATCTTGTAATGAATTTAGTGATTTTCCTTTTCTCACCCTCGTAATTCAGAAATCTAAAGCTAAAGCAAGAAAAAAGGATACGCAGACAAAGAAAACTGTTAAGAGCAACTTTTTTGGATTCCAAGACATATCTAATTAACTACTTTAACATGCAAGCTCTAAAAAGCAGCCCTACGTCTAAGATCCTCTACGCATCATCTAATTAAATCAAAGTGTGAATACCTCTTTTAGCTAGGTCAAAACAGCTACTATGTTTATGAGCTAGACTAATCAACGAATGGAAGACCAAGTCACCATTCATATCCATCTTTTTAACTTTTAAGAGTGCGTTTGGTTTGGACTTTGGACACTTTGTTAATTGCTTAAATTGTTGGGAAGTATTATAAATACTAAAAATGAAAAATGAATTTTTTTTTATGTGTACCAAAATAAGTTCGTAAAACCTAAAGAAAAAAACTGACCTTTTTTTTTAAAGGCCTGTCAAATGCAATTTTAAATTTTAATAGCTCAATTATAATATTATCCAACCTCAAAGATTTGAATAGTATTTTTTTTTTTACTTTTTATGAGACCCTAAATTTAATGTCTTTTAATTAATAAGTTGACCCTCAACAAAGATTCTTTTCTTTTTTCTTTTTTTTTTCTTTTTCATTTTATTACTTAGTATAAGCAACCAAGAGACTGCACATTCATAAATCATAAGGATATGAATCAACTGTTCAAAAAAGTAAAAACTGTTCTTTCAACCCACAAAAAAAAAAAGAAAAAAAAAGGTGATATATATCAATATGCATGAAAATGTGCACTCATTTACCATACCCAGGACATAAATATCTCCGAGACTCACGGAATACATGAACTAGGCAGTGCACCCATCTAATTGGGAAATCAAATGATGCTCACTCATAAAAAGTACAAGATATGTATGCCACCGGTGTGGTTGGTCTAGTAGTTATGAATTCACTTTTAAGAGTTTGAGAGGTGGAAGTCTCAGATTCAAATCCTATTAGTTCATATTTATTAGCATCCTCAACGAGGCTAGGTCTATAGATGCATAGCTATAACTCATCTAAATTTCCTGTTTCCACGTACCTGGACCCAGCAAATAAGATACCAGTATGATCACCTCTTTTACCCATTTTCGTTCATAAAAAAGAAAAAGTTATAAACAGTGATATTGCACATGCATGCATGACACACGTGGGAATAACAGTGGGGAAAAAAAGCAAGCTTGGTAAAAGCCAGAGAGGCACGAGTTGCAGCCTGTTAGTTCAGTTCAGTGCAATGATTGAATAAGCGTTCACTATTGACATAAAAGCAAAACATCACCCCCAAAAAACTTTCGTAGTCAGTACTACTACAGGATTTGTCGTTTTTTTATCACTGTTGTTTCTTCACAAAGATGTGAAGGTAGCTAGAGAGAGAAAAAAAGAGTACCAAAAACAACTGTATGTCTGCTGTGTTGCTTAAATACTTTTATAAATGAACAACCTGTCTGCTTGTTTATACGAAATCCATCACCTCTTGGCTCTGGGATTTACATGTCAGGCTTTAGGTACCAGCTGCATGAATCGAATGAATTTCCAGGAACTCACATGGCTAGTGCTGCTTCCTTGCTTCGTACATACATAGGAGCCATTTGGTTTTTAATTTTAATATTATAATTTACAAAATAGATAACAGTGTGAAAACATTTTGATAATCAAACAGTGTGAAAACATAATGGTGTACTTTTGTGCTTTTTTTTAATTAAAAAAAAAACAACCAAAAACAAAACTATTCTTAAAAATAGAAAAGAAATAGGCCTTGCGTGTTCTGAAGCTGTTTACTGTTTTCATTTTTGAGGAAAACAAAACACGTTTGTTAGTTTTCTTTATGACTCATTGAACCACGTGAGATGGGTATTTTGATAAAACAGGTTAGACAAAAGCCATGCGTTCTAGTAGCATTATCAAAATTTCCTTTATTGTAATTATCAAATTATAAATAAATAAATAAGCATATTTTATATACTTTGAAAATCTTGTCAAAAATATAAGAAAACCCTTCTTGTTTTCCAAACCGAATAATGGTACCTACCTCACATATGATTTGGATTTTTTTTTTTTCTTTTTTTTGGGGTTCCACTTTACATTTTCTCGAAATTTGTAGCTTCCTTCTTCACTCTTTATTTCTCAGAACTACCTCTACCGTCCTCCACCTTGCCTTAAAATTAATGCTAGCTATAGTTTCCCGGGTGTGATGAACGCCTTTGATTCAGAGGTTGCACACTCATGCTAAAACCCTTTTCAAGTCACTTTTAAAACATTTATGTTTCAAAGGGTTGATTGTACTCAATGAAGATTAGGTATTTGGGTTGTTTCACAACTCATAACGAATTGAATTCCCACATTCATTCCTTTAAGGCACACTCGTACTAAAAGATAAGCAATGTCACTTCAGTCCTATGTCCTTTGGTAAGTTGAAATAAACCATGTTAATAAAGTGGGTGGGGGCAACAATCTATCTTGATTTTCTAAAAGCTGAATCCTTCTTGATAAAGCTTGACAAAATATAGGAAAGCCACATTCTTCAAGTACAATCATACTCCAAGAAGCAGATGAAGCCGATGTTCAATTATATTTGGGTCACAGCTCACAAGTTAAGTGAGAAACCAACTACACATACGGCCACATGCATGCCCATAATTGCTGCTTATGCTTAGTAGTTCTTCAATTGCCTATCTAGGATATATTTTTACTTAAGGCGAAAAATGACTTCTTCAAATGGAAAAACAAAAATGCAAAACTTAAAACTTAGACCAAGTTTTCCAACATAAAAAAAAATGGATAAAATTCAACTTATACAAGAAGAAATGCATCCATGTGATTGCGGGAAAGATGGGAAGCAATCCAAGGAGGCATTCAATGTTGAAAATGATGAGATAACAAAACAAAACAAAAATATACTTGCAACTCTAGGCCTCTACAACAAAAGAATATTATAATTTAGTTATATATTAAAAAAAATTAATAAAAATAAGAGAGAAGAACAATTGCAGGTAGCATCCAACAGAGAATGTATTAGAATACAAAAAGGACCTCAGTTCCGATGACCAACCCCAAAGTGAAATCTCTTGGCATGTTTGTCATTGAATGCATATTCAAGACGTAGAGGGCCCAATGGCGAGTCAACTCGGATGCCAAACCCATATCCATATCCACTTCCAGGCTTCAGCCTTGCTCCAGCAGGATCACCTAACAAAAAAAGAAAAAAAATATTTTGAAATTGTAGCCCAAGCAACAAATTGAGGGGAAAGTATCCTGCAATGTGCAAAAAGGTCGGGGGGACACATTTAAACGATGAAAAATGTTCAAATGAGATGAGAGTTTTAAAATTTTAATTGATCCAGAAGAATATATTCAGCACCTGAAGCTGGTCTAAATTGCTTTGAACAAATATTCTTTTCAAGATAAAAAGGTGCGTGAAGGTCATAAAATTCTACTGCCAACATTATTGTTCAAAGTTTTCATTTCAAAAGACGACATTTGTGCTCTCCTGCTTGCCATTGAGAATTTATGATTATTCAACTCTGCAAACCAACATATCACAGGACATGGTTGATCTATTCAAGCAGACAGTAAAATTGGCAGACTTTGCATATGGTAAGAGGAGCAGAAAAGGCATTCAACTCTCAGAGTTACTGTCCCTTTTTCAAACTTCTCTGTTGGTCATCTCATAATAATTGAAATTATGTATAGCGAAAACAACTGCAATATTGACTTGGTAAATAAAACAAATAACCCAAAGAAGTGTAAATAAAACAAACAAAAAAGCCACTTACCCGGCACAGTTGGGCCTGATCCAAGATCTGTTCCATAGTCAGCAAAAAAAACTCCCTCTACTGGCCCCAACTGCAAAACAATTAGTATGGAAGTCAAAATTTTGAGGGTTTGCAAGTTACAAGTAAAGCTATAATGAGAAGGTGAATGATATAGCATAGCAGAGAGGTGCTGGACAAAGTGAAGAGGTGTTGACTAGGTGGTGATTTTTTTTTTATTCTTTAGATATCTTAACAAATGCAAAATGACATATGCATATAATTGAAACACTTTGAAGTATTCCCAACAACCAAGAAGCCAAGAAATACGAGGGTAATAATTATCGTTGTGTGCATCAAGAAACTCAACAATCATGCATAAAAACAATAACTCATATAAAATGACTAAATTTTACGCTAACCATCAACCTACTGCAATCCTCCTTTTTCTATGCTTGGGACAGATTGTGAACAAAATATATGAAACTAAGCAAAGAAGCAAGCGGGGAATCAAAGATACAAGGGAATTCTATGTGTAACCATTTTTTTATTGGTAAGTTACACAATGGGTATTGAAACCAAGACTTCACCCTCCACCTAGCAATTATAAAGAGAACATTCTAAACGCCAACCCACCCCCTTCCCCAAATTCCCCCCAACAAAACTTTTTTTTTTTTTTGGGATAAATCCCCCAACAGAAAAACTCTTCCAAAAAAATAAATGCTTAAATATTATTCCTTATTTTAGTATATGGGAAAGCTGGAATTAGGATGTTCACCTACTTATGGAAATCATGCAATTTTCTAAATTTTGCATTTTATTTGTTATTATCTTTTGAGATTAAAACAAGTACGATGACTAAGTCATCAATCTAGCTAAAAAATTTCCTGGTTTATTTAATCATTCATTTCAGAGAGTTCAGTAATTAGGCCACTTTCAAAATTTTGACCATTAAAAACCTTCCATACAGGAATGATCTAGTTCTTTGGTTGCTTCATTCTGATGGACTTTAGGATAATCTTCTATTATAAAATTTACATCATTTAAAATATTGCTCAAATTTAACTCAACTAACATAAACAAACAACTTGAGGTCAAGTGATCAAATACACAAATCCTTTTTCTATTATCAAGCTCTATCAAGGGCCATATCATTTACAATCATTGGCCTTCAATATAATACTCACTGCCAAGAGATATCCTTAATTAACTTCCACTGCAAAGCAAGTGCCTCTAATTTATAACAAATCACTACTAAACTGAAGAGTAATGATTTTACACAACCCTCAAATTCATAATTGTTGACCTCACCACACCTCAATCCACAAAGTATGGCTAGTCTTCAGGACAACTCATGAAAACATGATAGTTATGTGTGAAACTCTTGAAACCGTTTCTCCAGTTCATCCATTCCACTTTAATCTTTCCCTTCAATTTTTACATATAATCTGCAACACTTCAATATACACCATCCCTTCTTTGCTCCTAGCTTTACAAACAATTTATTCTTATACATATCTTGTCATATGTCTGCAAATCTAAAACTTTTCAGGGTTTGAAGAATCAATTGCACACAACCTAGTGGTTGGAGGATTAGGATGGGTTATAGACCCAAACATCCTTGGTTCTGTCCCCAATCGGAGTTCCCCTAGATTACTTGATACACAATTCTAGTGTGTGGGATTGTGTATCTGTGGTTTTCTCCTTACGAGTGGGTCCAAAGGGCCCTACCTTGGTGAGGTTCCACGTCATCAAAATAAAAAATAAAAAATTGCACATCTAAGATTTATTTTATTTGGTTGTTTACTATTCTGCTCTTTTCCTCAACTTGCTGCTCTTTGCTTTGAACCACTATTTGAAATCCATCAGGTAGTCTTGCATTTATTTAACTCTAATCAAGCAAATCTAACCAGAGTTATATGTTAAAAACAATATGACAATGTAGCTAAGCTGAAAGCTCTTGACTTGGAATGCCAATACTATTTTTTTTTTATTGGTAAATTACACAATAAGTAGCACAGACAACCATAATCCCCAACATGTCCATGTCAGACATGGACACTCCTGCATGCATGTCCTTAGAGTGTCAGGAGAAAAATTTTAAAAACAAAAAACTCCAGTTTTTTCATTTGAATGAAAAAACTCAGATTTTTTTATATGCTTTTATAAATTTTGAGAGTTATTATATATTTTGAAAACTTAAAGTAAACATAAATTATGCCTAAAATGCCAAAGACCAATACTAATATGCCAATGACAAGATGCTTAAAAGCCCAACCCCATGTGGGGGGAAATAGGACCACTTACCATGGGGAAAGACATTTCTCCAGAACCAACAGCATAGGATCGACCAGAGCCCACATCACCTTCTTCATAACCTCGAACACTGTTTGTTCCACCAATGGCAAAGGCTTCATGCGGAGGGAAATTACCCACCACATGACCACCAGACAAACTAGCAATGAAAAATGCAAGCAAATTAGCAAACTAACCAGATCATCATTTGCTTCACTTACAATGAATAACAAAAATAACAGGGAATTAAGATAAAGAAGATCCCCCAGCCTTATTTTTATAGGAAAAAAGCGTTTCAAATTATTCGTTAGTCACCATACCTTAAAAGAAGGCGAGCAGGACCGATTTCTACACCCTTCCTGGCACGAGCATTTACTCTATTGAAAGACAACCACTCGGACAAAACAGGAAGTCCCTGTTCCATGCTGACTGCAAACTACAAGACAAACGGACATGAGGGTCACAGATATAGTGAGAATTATAACTTTCAAAAGACTAAATGTCTAACCATTGAAGAACCATGATCACCAGATCCAGTGTAAACACTCTCAAATTTAGCAAGCAGCATATCATCATGGATTTTGCCACTGCAAAACCAAATAGGAAAATGAACCAACATCGGATCAGAAGTATATTGGAGCTCTTCTGTATAATTCCACTAACACTTGGCAATCAAATTTGTAAAAGTTCAGAGTATCAACATTTAAACTAAATACCTTGCAGTAAGTGGACTGCTGAGATGATCCTTGATAACAGGAAATCCATTTTCATCATAAACACCAGCATGCTGGAACAATGAAGATTTTAATTAGAAGTGATACAAATAACAAATATTTTTAGTGTATGTAATACAAAGAACATATAATTATACAGACAAAATTTGGGTAAGGATCTCGTCCAACGTCCGATGTGCACAGGACAGAAGCTGGGGGTCTGGTGCCACATGATCAACATAACCAAAGCCAATTTACTATAAACTACAATCTTTTCACTTTCTGATTTTCCAAATACACCATAAAAACTGCAATCCCAGTACAATATCAACATATATAATTTCTACATATGGCCCAGTGGAAATACATTCCACCTGAACTGTAGTTTGCTCTATAAAGGTATTCAACAACTTAGCAGTACTGCTCAGTTTAGAAATCATTCTATTTTCATCAAAACCAGTGATGGAAATGGTTATTTTTGTAAAAGTACCTGAAAAAAAAGTCCTGATGTTCCACTCCACTTTGGCCTGATTGGTTGACTGAACTCTATACCAGCTGTGACACGGCCAATGGTCAGGCTTCTACCAGCAGGTTGGTCACCATGAACAAGAGTTCCAGGGGTCCTTGAATTCTGGAAAGAAAAATATTGAAGTGAAAAAAAATAAAAGAAAATAAAATAAATATAAAGAGGAAAAAGAAGGTTGCGTGATATTCAGCTTCCTACCATAAAGAAATTCATAGTAATCAGACAATCCCCAACCCCCCCCCCCCCCCCAAAAAAAAAAAAAAAAAAAGATTACCTGAACCATTATTGTTCTGGATGTCCGCTTGTCATCTCCTTCAATCCATGGGTCTGTGTAGTTTATACGGAATATTGAGTCAATCTGGCCCCTCTCTAAAGAAATATTGAGTTTCTGGCTTCTTCCAAAAACATTTCTATGAGAGTATGCAAAACTGCAATTGAAATAGAAATTGAAATAAGCTAAACAGCTTAAATGCAAAGTCGCAAGAATCTAGACTATCTACTGTAACACTAGATGTTATGACCAGAAATTTTGTTTTTTTGTTTTTTTCTTTTTTCCAAATATGCATTATCATTGTTGATTGGATGTGGGAGACTATTAACAATTTTCTCCTACACTGCGCTCCAGCTAAAGGAACCTTTGGTCTATGGTTTTCTCATTATTTGGTGCTTTGGGGCCATGCTTTCCTGGTGAAAGATATTCTTACATTTCAGAGAGATGGTTGCAGGGGCCATCAAAGCCCAATTATGTGCATGGTAGTCAAAGGCAAGCCAAGCACTCACCTAGGCACCTGGGCATGTTAAGGCACCACTAAGGTGCCTCTAAGGCTCTAAGGTGAGAAAGCCATTAGTGAGGTGCTCATCTTTAGAGCCTAGGTGAGCAAGGCAACCACCTTAAGCAATGAAAATGGCACTAAGGCGAGAGACTCGGTGTGTGTGTGTGTGTGTGTTTTTTTTTTTAATTAAACCATTTTTTAAATTGTAATACCTATTATGAGATTATTAATTTACAGAAACTTGTTAAAAAACCTATTTTTAGATTAAATAACTTCTAGAAGCTTGTTGTAAAACTTATTGTTAGATTAATCAATTTATTATTAATTATTAGAGCCGAAATCATGTTAAGCCTATTTTGAAATGTAATAATAGACCTAAATTCTTCATGCAACACATTTAAAACACACTTGATTATGAGATTCCTATTTTTCGATACATTAGGTACATATGATTTAAGTTTTACATGTATAATAATTATATTTAGAATTTAATGCCTCTAATCAGGCTAGCACTTTTTTGTCACCTCATGCCTCAAGTAATACAAGGCCTTGGCGCCTTAAGGTGGCCTTTTGCCTTTGGCTACCTTGGTTATGTGGGACACCATTCCTTTACATTTAATGAGGTTTATTTGGCATGAACATAACATTGGATCGGCTGAAGGAATTGAAGCACCTTCAATTCAATTCAAGCTCATATTTCATTGGTAAAGGAACATGATGATTTTAATTGTTCTTCTTTGGAGTTTCTTGATTTTTGTAATTTTAATTTTTAAATTGTTGCTTGGCTCTTATATTCTACCAGTGATTTCAGGCTTCACCCTTTTTTCTTTCAAAAAAAATTATATTACTTATGAAAGAAAAAATATTAGGGAATATGGAACTAAACAACAATAGCAATATAAGTCCATATAGCAGTTAAAATGTGTAGCAGAAAGGCAAACAGAGCTCCCACAGAAGATTGAAACCAATCCTCTTATAAAAAATTGTAACAATCAGTATTAACACAAGTAGTGCAGTGGTGCTGGTAACCCTGACAAATCTGTGACGAAAAGCCAAACATGCTACAATTTGTATGATATGCAATATAACCAACCAAGACTAACAAATTGATGAGTTAGACCAAGGAGACATAACCCACCAAACTTCAACTTATGTTGGTTACTATTTAATATTAACTCACATACAGGTGTCACTGTGGGTACAAATTTAAGAATTGCATTCACCATGTAATGTTGCATTGAGATAAACACTTCAATGTGAGGCAAATGTGCAAGTAAGGTAACACACTTTTGCTCAGATCAATTTGTAAACCTATGGCTTACCTCTAGATTAAAAAATAGACCATTTAAACTGGTCATTTCTGTCGCGAGTTATAAGTGCATCAAAACAACTGCATTTATTCCTATAGATATAGAAGGTTCCTTTGAGATAAAATACACATAACAATGCACAAATGTCATGTAATGAAGCAGAAAGAAGATATAAAATTGGAAAAATGTACCAATCAGATAATATGGTCAGTAAGCTTACCTTCCAATGAGTCCTGATAGAGGGCCACTCGTAATCCTATAAATTGAAATATCACCAGGTAAATATTATACAGCACAAAAATTAAAAATTAAATTTAGAAATTTAGAAATAAAAGAAAGCTAGGTCAGATTATATGCATGAAAGTGCCCTTTAAACTAACATCACTTACCCACTTGATATTCCACCTCCAGCAGAAAAACCTCCATTTGGACGCTCAACAACATTCATTACCATATCAACCTTACCGGTATCTGTCATGTTGGGGAAAAAAATTTGACAATTAAAAATAAGACTAGAGTACATTTTTGGCTCCTTTACAATCAAAGTTTTCACTTTGGCCCTTCATGTTTGATTTCATTTTCATATTGGCCTTGCCACCCATTTCCATCAGTAATCTGGTCACCTAGCATTATATGGGTGACATTGCTTAATGGACACTACTTATCTGGCACTTAAAAATCAGATTACTAACAAGAGTCAACTACAGGACCAATATGAAAACAGAATCAAATATTAAGGGTCAAAAGTGCAGTTTAGTCAAAGTAAATAAATAAGATTCGAAAAGGCAAATAGTAAGAAAAAACAAATTGAAGCACATATTAACACATAGAAGCATCTCCACTTAAGAATGCACACATAAGATCATTATATTGGCATTTATCATGGTTTCAAAAACTGGGCAGAATAAAGAACCCGAAAAAGAAGTGGTTTTCAGTTTTATAGTCCAACTGGGGTTCTTTTGGTGGTAGTAGATGATGGCTTATTGTTGTTAATGTATTCACTATGACTAACAGATTTTTTTTTTTTTTTTCTCATCCTTTGACCTCAAAATTTTTTTTTTTTTTTTTTTGATAAGTATCCTCTAAAAAAAAAAAAAAAAAAAACGCATAAACATGAACAATCCAGGATGTTCCAAAAGACAAATGTTTCATATTACCAAATAGGTGGATTAACCATGAAATCCAGACTAGTCTTGAAATAGAGAGGACATAGGATTCCAGTATCACAAACACAAATTGACTCAAAAGCAGTATGTCTTAGTGATGAATGAGAATTTAAGACCAAAGAAAAAAAAGGAAGGGGGGGAATAGTCCATTGTCTTTTGTTTCACAATTTTATATTTTATTATTAAGTCGATAGAATTTCAACCTACAGTGTCCGCTCCATAATAATTGTTGCTCTTTATTATCAGGCCAAGATACCAATTGGTTTTTGGTATAGGCGGGGTTAAACCTCAAGTCTCTTTTATTAATATGCCTTAGTATTTTAAAAGGTCATGTCACTGGCATGTGACTTTTAATGAAGTTGGATGGTTACAATTTAATTGTTATATGTAAGATGAAGGGCTAAGATTCTAGAGTTACTAAGGGCTATTATTAATAGCCACATTTTAGTCATTGTAGGGCAGTTTACTCTTTTCTTATATATTTCACGAAATTTCAGGTTTGAAAATTTCTTGAGCTCTTTGAGCCTTGAAATTGATATTTGATTGTTCCAACTTCAATCCTATTATCTTTTTATTTGCCTTGATGTTGTTTGTTGTATGGAATTTCTTCTTAAATCCTTCTCAAACAGTAGATCTAAGTTCTCTTCACCACATCACCCAATTTCTCTCCACCATGGCTGAAAAGAACAACAACAACAACAAATGAAGCCTTAGTCCCAAAATTTGGGGTGAGCTATGGATCCTCAATATATTAGTTAGAGTCCGCCATATGTATTCTTTGCCCCCATTCCACGCTATCTAGAGTCATATTCTCTGTTAATCCCTTAATTGACATTGTCCTTTTTCATTACTTCTGCCATGGCTGAAAACTAAGATATATAATGGATAAAAATGGAAACAGGAATAAAATTAGGCAACTGTTCTTCTATAAATGAAATGAAGCAACTGTTTATAAACAATGGTTGGACAAACTATCACTTAAAATTTACTAAGCCTGTCTAGTAGAAATGAAACTTTATAGGGCATACTTGGTAAGATATTTTTCTGACCTTCAACCTGGCACCTAAGGATTTAACTATACAATTCAGACCAAGCAGGCTTAGCTAAACAATTCAAATCTAGGTCTGTGTATGCAATGAAGAATCTAGGTCCTCTAGATTTCTTTCTCATGGTTAAAGGCTTATCACATTAATTTTATTCTTACCATACCAAGCACACCCCATTTCATAGTGATACTCTTGCAAAGTTTGTCCAAATGCTGCTGCAACCATATGGCTCTCCTTGCTAGCAATCTTATTTTCCAAAGTTACTAATGTCAAGATATCATGTCTTCAGGAATCAGACCACACACAAATTTGGACATCACTCCTCTCCATCTAAATAACAAATTGTCAAGGCTTTCACCAAAGGGCTTCTCATTCCAAATCTCAGTTGAAAGTCACTGAAAACTCTCTAATCCACTTTAGGGACAGTGTATGTCATATAATAGATTTGCAATTAGAGTTTATTATAATGATCGTCATAATTTCAACAAAGTTGGATTGAAATGGTTTCCTCAGATTTGCATTATGCCTCTATGTTTCAGCTCAAATCAGATAAGTTTCTTTATAAAAATAATTTTTCAAGATTTAGAATTGTAATAGAACTATTTAATATATCAAAGAATAAGTTAGCTTACCATGCTGTATAGTATCTTAATTGCAAAACAAATATACCTCGACAGGGAATGATTAAGAAAGAAAGATTTAACTCACCACCTGCAGGCTGGGGAATAATGCTAACATCTTCCATGATTCCCATAGTTAATACAGTGTCTACATCTCTTTTTGCTTGAAGAATACTGTAGACCTGAAGAAGGATCATTCAAGATGCAAAACACATTATCAATCAGCGAGTACCAAATATATCTCATGCATTCCACAAGGAAGACCCATTCATCGCAAAAAAGGGAAAGCAATTTGCTTCAGATTATAATTTAGTCAAAGTTACAATTAACATAATAAAGTACAATATTGTGATCATGAATAACAAGCAAGAATATCTATTCCTTCAAAGAAATGATAATGATAAAAAAAAAATGAAAGAAAAGAGCTAGAAGCAAGAGAAACTCTTGAATGCACAAAAAAAGCAAAGCCTCTTTCCTTGGCAGATACTCATGTCATCGCAGGTTCTTCCCAAAGTAAGAACACCCATTCCTCAAGAATTACTCTAAGTAACATTATCTATATACGTACTGAAAACAAGACAGATGAAGTACCTGTCCCTTCTTGGTTGTAAGTTGCCGAAGTATTGTTTCGGGCTTTGTCTTCCCCGTAGTTGGCTCACCACTGAAGTCATAGCAATGACACAAATTAATCACAAATTCCTTCAACTACTGCTGTTGCTAGGTAATGTATGGTACCAATAGTGTGTAGGAATGAATGGATGCATGCATGTAAATTTTGTTTTGATAAATATGCATGCATGTAAATCAAATAGGCAACTCTTACGTCTTTCTATCAAGGAAACGTATGGAGATATTATTGACCTCAGCTTCAGAAACTTGCAACCTAAGAATACCTCCAGAGAAAATCTCAACATCTGAAACCTTTGAGAACGATAAAAAACAATTATCCATTAATATGAGCAGTTGTCTTCACAAACCAAGGTAAATATCATGTCTCCAGAAAATCAATTCATCATTCCTACCAGCACAAAGAAAAATTAACTCTACATTCCTAAAGAGAGTAAACATAATAAATTTTCACAAACCAAGCACTCACCAAGGCAAAAAAGCCCCGCTCTGAGTACCAATTATTAATGGAAGTTATTGCTTCATCCAAACGCCTGAGATTAATCACTTTTCCTGCACAACTTGACACCAAAATTCAAAAACAATAAAGGTCTCTGATGAGCACATTTCAAGACCAGCGGACCTAAGAAGCAAATATTATCATATACATGCACGCATATCCACACAGATACACATATAAGAAGATATAAGAAAACCTACCATATCCATCACGGAAAGCATCCTCTAGAAACTTGGCTGGAAGAACATTAGCTCCATCACATACCAACCCTTGGAACTCCTGGTTTGGTTCTACCTTATGCGACAATAAAACCAATATTAAATTTTATACCATGCTGAACCAAATTAAGAACATGTTTCTTAAAATGGTTAGGATACGTATGTACATTTTTCACAGAAGATTACTCACAAAATGTCACAATATTTTTTTTGATAGATACAAAATGTCACAATATAAACAAAAAGGCAGATATGGTGAAAAAATCAGGATGTGCATGAGAAACAGACGTCAATTCACAATCTTCAAAAGGAGGAGAAAGGGGAAACTCAAACTAGTGACCCCTGCTTCCTAAAGCGTTGTCTCCAATCGATTGGTCTAAACCCTTGGGGGTGACAATTCTATTAACAGAGGAATCACTTTGATACATTGGTGTTGAATGTGTAGAAGTAACAGTGAGATAATAGAACAATTATTGTTGCATTGGGACATTGCTTATGAAATTGAGAACTTTTATTTTCTTTGTGTTCGGGGTTCACTAGGTAATTGTACCTTCTTTTTATATTGTAATTTTCCTTCTTTGTAATTCATTAGGAGTCCCCTATATATATACTTCCTATATACATAAGGTAACTCCTCTTCAATAAAATTTATTACTTCAAAGAAAACATTCACTACACAATGTGGGATTTACTTTTCTTCTTTCATGAAACAAGGAGCCACGCTAGATTAAAAGAATGGCTCATAGCCTCATACTCCAGTGCAAAGTCGAGGTCCTACTCCTATCTCTTTGGTAGAAATGACTTCCCCGTACCATAAATTCTCTTTTAACATTCTCTATTATCTTTCCCATAAATGCTGCTCAAACTAACACCTTGTAACGCAAACTCATTCTCATCAATATCTTCGCCTTCTCTCCTATCAATTTGAACACAAACTCACAACCATTACACTCACATGTGACATAAAAACCCAAGTTTTAAATAAATAAATAACTCTTGCTAACAAAATCATTTCAAATTCTTCCACTTCTTCCCATAATCCAATTCCAACATGTCATCTAAATACAAATACCAAGGGCCAAATCATTATATGTCAATTCCTAGAGACAAACAAACTCTTTCTAACAAAACCATTTCAAATTCTTTCATTTCATCCCAAAATCAAACATACATATTGCCACAAACATCATTTAATATCAATTCCAAATAACAAAAACATTTCAAAATTCTATATTTCTCATGCTGATTGATGAAACCAATAGAAATGATACCTGAAACACCAATCTGATGCCATCACGCGTGTCCATCGCCACTGGAATACACGACTGGAAGTATCCACTGTATATGATCCTATGCACATCCTCTTGAACCTCGCGCACAGTGAGTGCCGAGTTGTCTCGGCTCGCCTTCAGCGCCTGCAATGCCTCCATTTCCAAGTCCTTCCTCTCGAGCTCCTCCCCATCCTTGTTCCTCACCAGCACTTCACTGATCAACACCCTCTCCTCATCGCCCCGGCTAGGATTCAGCCCCTTCTGAGAAGAAGAAGAAGACTCGTCGGCGGCTCGAGTCAGAGCCAACGAAGCCGAACAGAGAAGCGCCGACTTCGGTATAAACAACAATCTCTCATTCTTCTTGTCCTCGGACTGAGCCGACTCGGCGGACCGAGTTAAAGACAGCGACGCGGAGCAGAGGAGAGACGATCGCCCTATCGACGACGCCGTTCGCCGATCCCGAGACGGAAACGCGAAGTGAGTCGACTCGGCCAGGCGGTTCCAGAAACGAGAGAAATTGAATTGCTTGAACTCGGGGCGAGTCTTGACCGAATCGACGAGCTGAGCGACCGAGTTTCGGGTCTTCGCGATATGGGAGCCGAACGGGAAATTGAAAGGCGAGGGTTTTGGAGGATTGAGAGGGATTTTCAGAGACGACGATGTGAACCGAACGTCGTCGTTTCGAGGCATTTGTTGTTTGGGGATTTTGAGGGCTAGGGTTTTTCAGGGAGCTCCTGAAGAAGAAGAAGAATGAGATAAACCCTAGCTAGAGTGTCAGTCAGACTGTGAGAGTGATTGAATTTGATTTTGTCTGAAATAACGGTATCGACCCGAATTGGATCCGTATTCGGTGTGTGATCCGAAATGAAAGCGATTCGAGATGTATTCGGGTTTCGGATTCGGTTTTGTGAAAGTAGATGAATTGTTTGGAATCTTAGATGGTGGTGGGTGAACTTGAGCCCAAACAAAGCCCAATGCACAAATCACCTTTTTCTAATTGATGATGTCCAACACTCATTGTTGTCAACTTGTCATTAGTTACTCTCAATATGGTAGAATTTGAGATATGCCTATTCATGGGTTGGGTTTTTATTGGATCAAATGCAATTTTTTATCAATTTTTTTTGAAAATATCATTTTATATATATATATATATTTTTTTTTTTTGTATAGTTGTATTTTTGCTCCAAATAGATATCTTACTTAATTGACATTTTTCATTTTTAATAACAGCTTTCTATTAACTTTTTTTTATTAATAGTTGTTTAATGTATAGACTCTTTTGTTCTTATCATCTTTTTAATAACAATTTCTCTCTATTTGTCAAATAATATTTGTAATTATATTGTGTATCGCACAGCCATGATACTCATTAATTATAAAAAATGTGTTTAAAAAAATTATTCAATCTCCATTAACACGTTTAAAAATATAATGCAACACAATTAAAAAAAAAAAAAAAAAACAAGTAAGTCAATTGCATATTTGATTTGATTGGTAGGAAGAAGTATCAATTTGGAGACCAATAAAATAAGTTGATGAAGCAACGTCTTTGAAATCAATTGAATTACTGTGTTGGACAATAACTTGATTCTCTTTTAACATAGCATGGCTTATGCATCAAATAGGTAACAATTAAAGCCAATATAAGTCTGACATTATTAGACTTCATCACAAGACTAAATGTCAACTTGGAATGGAAGTATAAGATGCAGGAGATAGTGAGCACTGAGCAAGATTTATTATTTAGCTCAATCTTAAAGACTGATTATGCCAAATGTTATCCATTGATATTGTCAGATAGTTTCAAAACACATTACATAATTACAACAAAATAACAGCTCAACTAATTAATTTTCTTCCAATAAAATAAGTTGATGAAGCAACGTTTCTTAAATCAATTGAATTACTGAGTTGGGCAATAACTTGATTCTCTTTTAACATAGCATGGCTTATGCATCAAATAGGTAACAACTAAAGCCAATATAAATTTGACATTATTAGACTTCATCATAAGACTAAATGTCAACTTGGAATGGAAGTATAAGATGCAGGAGATAGTGAGCACTGAGCACTTGGGAGATTTATTATTTAGTTCAATCTTAAAGACTGTTTATGCCCAATGCTATCCATTGATATTGACAGATAGTTTCAAAACACATTACATAATCACCACAAGAGCAAAATAATAGCTCAACTAATTAATTTTCTTCCAATATCTTAAAACAATTAGGGCTTTTTTTTTTCATCAACTTCATAATCTAATACACAACGATATACATTTTTTTTTCCTATGGATAAATTATGAGGATGTATAAAGTATAGTAGAACTATTTGTATTCATTTATAGAGAAGAAGTATAGACATTAATTGAAGAAGACAACAAGAATCATATGATGTTATTGACAAGGTCAAAATATTATTTTAGTCATGAATTATGCATTAGATTACAATTTTGTCCATGAATTATTAATGTAGGGGTAAAGTCCCCAGATCAAATAATGGGCCTTGGGCCCTCTATAGAGTTCAACCCAGTCCGAGGAGAGAGTGTGGGCTCCAAAAAGGGCCCCCGACCCAATTCTTATGGGCCCAAACTTATTTAAAAGATGGTCCAAGGAGGAATGTCTCCTCGGACGTGCCAGATATGGCTCAGACATGCATCCTACCAACAATAAAGAATCGCTCCAACGAGTATTAGTAACAGGGACAAGTCCCACAAGCCCGGGGAAGAGAGGAGAGTCTTGAATGTCAAGGGAGAGACTACAGCTGCCACATTAAATGCAGGGCAGCTACTTTTCTGGCCACATTAATGTGGAGAAGATAGGCGAATAGTGTTACTTTGACCACTACAACTCACAGAAAAACAGGGGAGATGTCCGATTGGACGGGCACTCAAGTGAAGGCCCAGATAATCAACAAATGTAAGATCCTGATAAATTAACGGGGGCTATATAAGAGAAAGGAGTCCTCATGAAGAAGGAGGGAAGAAAAAGTGGAAGAAAGAACAGAAGAGAGAGAGAAAGACCATAGCCTTCGATCCGGAACAGAAGTGCATCACATTAAATGCAGGGCAGTTACTTTTCTGGCCACATTAATGTGGAGAAGACAGGCGAACAGTGTTACCTTGGCCACTACAACTCACAGAAAGACAGGGGAGATGTCCGATGGGACGGGCACTCAAGTGAAAGCCCAGATAATCAACAAGTGTAAGATCCTGATGACTTAACGGGGGCTATATAAGAGAAAGGAGTCCTCATGAAGAAGGAAGGAAGAAAAAGTGGAAGAAAGAACAGAAGAGAGAGAGAAAGACCATAGCCTTCGATCCGGAACAGAAGTGCATCCACACGTCTCCTCAGACCGGGTATCCAGTGGACATGAAGGAGATATTCTTACATTCAATCGTTGCATGGCCCAAAGTTAACTAACACTCTCTTCGTTAAGGCCTAGTTCTATAACCCGCTCTCTACAAATTCATTGTCTAGGGCTCCTTGGGCTAGAATCACCTACCTGTTGGGTCTGGGCCCCAAAGAGAGACCCTACAATTAATATCTTATATGTCAATGTTTTACCTAAAATTGAAGGACTTGAAATTATATTTACCTAAAAACCGTAAAACAAAAGATATGACTCAAATTCATTCAAATATTGGCCTTTGAGTAGTTGAGTTGCGATGTAGACCTAATTTGTGTTAGTACCTTAAAGCATTCCAATTTAATTAACTTTCTCTCAAAAAAAAAAAATTTGAATTAACTTAAATAACATTGCATACCAATATATCTACTAAATCCCAAAAAACACCTATATATTGGATTATCCATCAATTAACCAAAATTCTATTTAGCTACAATACTTATTAACAAGACTAGTATACACTAAAGAAATATGACTATAAATGGGCCAAAATGGGCATTTGCCCATTTTGCCAAAACTTTCAGCAAAATGTCACCTGTCTGAAACTATTTAGAAAAATGTTCATATTTTGAAACTTGATTTTCTAAAAATCGAGTTTCAATTTAAAACTCGATTTTTGGACAATTGAGTTATAGCGAACTGAAATTTAAAAAAAAAAAAAAATTGTGGAACTCAAGACGTTCCATGAATTATTATTATTTTTTTTTATAAGTCTCATTTCGCTATAACTTGATTGTCCAAAAATCGAGTTTACATTGAAACTCAATTTTTAGAAAATCGAGTTTCAAAATAAAGACATTTCCCTAAATAGTTTCAAACATTGGACATTTTGCTGGAAAATTTAGCTGAAATGGGTAAAACCTATTTTTGGCACTATAAATGTTGTTACATCTATATCCTTCTTTTTTGCTTTTGTTTTTTTAGTATCTATATCCATCTCTTCATTCATCCACGATTATCATTCAATTACTTTCTCAATCCATCATGATTAATTCAACATCATCATAGACTGCATGGTATAATGAGGATAACACTAGTGAAGAAGTGATAAATGACACTTGTTTGATTTTGTTGCAAAATTTATTTCACGTGCTTATTTGATTATATGTGATACGTCGTTTCAAGTAAATCCCATCCATAACAAATTGATTCCTTGTTTTGTTATCTTAAAAATTGATCAAGAAAATTTAAACTAGGGGTGTGCATGGGTCAGGTTGAGGGGATTTTTTGACCCAACCCACCATGGTGGGTCAAAAAAAATTCAACCCAACGCATCACATAAGTTCAACCCAACCCAACCCAATCCACATGGGTCGGGTTGAACCCATGAATTTGACAATTTTTATTTATTTATTATTATTAAATTGAGTAGAAAAAAATATAAATATTAATATTGTAAGGACACGATTTTGTAACGAACCGTAACAATATTGGGTTCGCACGTAAAAAGGCCCAGACAATATGATTTGTAGAGCGTGGGTTTGAAAGGCTAGGCCTTGGTCACCAGGCGGTGGGTTTTTCGTGGTGTTCACACATGGTTAAGTTGTCTTCACCCCTGGAGTCTTTCTCCTGGAGGCGGGCTGGGAGGCTCTGGTTTTTGGCCATTTTTCCCAGCCTCTTGCTTGGTGCACCTACTTTTTTATTATATAGTCCGTCTTGGTTGATCCTAGCCCTCCACTTGTTGGTCAGGCAGGTGCTTATTTCTGCATCCATCCCATCAACCGTCCCCTCTTACTTTCTACTAGTTGCGAAGATCGAAATTTACACCGTCCAAACGTCTTTTCTCATTAATCGGATCTGGACGTTGGCAGGTGCATTTAATGCGGAGGGGACGCATTTTCCTTGATCCAATTTTACACCCTGCTTCCCTGTAGGCCCCATTCCACTCACGTCCCCTTCAGGGGGCTGTTTGGGGATAGCCTTCACCAAGACGTTGGTTTTCCCATTAAAGTTCTGGAGTGCCGAGGACAGGGTAGTTTCTCAGCCGTTCCCCTTGACACCCCGACCATCGATTATTCGTCCTCGGCAAAAGACCTCCTCGGCACGGGCCCTGGGCCCAGATAGAGTTTGGGCCGGATTGTAGACTTCCCGGACCCACAGTATTTATTTATTTATTTATTTTTATTTTTTGTTTAGAAGTTTGATGAATTCTTTCAACGACAAAAAGAAAAAATGTTTGGTGATATTGCAATGGTTTTACGTGTTTAAATTAGGGGTGTGTAGGAAACCTACCGACCCGTCAAACCCGATCCGACCCGCCGGGTTGGGTCGGTTTTTAAGGCTTGGTGGGTTGGGTTGGGTTACAAAAAAAAAATTTATAATAGGTCGGGTTGGGTTTGGGTCATAAAATTACAAATCCACCAAACCTGACCCGACCCACCATATTTAATATATATTTAAAATATATTATATATTTAATAATTTTTTTATAAATCAGTTGTAGGGCACTTATATATATATATATTTAAATATATATTATATATTTAATAATTTTTTTTAAAAAAAAAAACCAATTGTAGAGTAGCATTTACTCGGTTCCTCCTACTAATACTAATTTAATATATATATATATATATATATAATATAATTAATAATTTTATTAAAATAACCAATTCTTCTTATCCTATATAAAAGACAATTAGTTCACACAAATTCTAATAAATTACTATTATTGTTTAGTCATTAGTGTTGTTTGCCTTTAAGAAGTTATATTGATACTAATTTTTAGGTTTTTTTAATATATTTGTGGGTCCGGGAAGTCTACAATCCGGCCCAAACTCTATCTGGGCCCAGGGCCCGTGCCGAGGAGGTCTTTTGCCGAGGACGAATAATCGATGGCAGGAGTGTCAAGGGGAACGGCTGAGAAACTACCCTGTCCTCAGCATTCCAGAACTTCAATGGGAAGACCAACGTCTTGGTGAAGGCTATCCCCAAACAGCCCCGTGAAGGGGACGTGGGTGGAATAGGGCCCACAGGGAAGCAGGGTGTAAAATTGGATCAAGGAAAATGCGTCCCCTCCGCATTAAATGCACCTGCCAACGTCCAGATCCGATTAATGAGAAAAGACGTTTGGACGGTGTAAATTTCGATCTTCGCAACTAGTAGAAAGAAAGAGGGGACGGTTGATGGGATGGATGCAGAAATAAGTACCTGCCTGACCAACAAGTGGAGGGCTAGGATCAACCAAGATGGACTATATAATAAAAAGGTAGGTGCACCAAGCAAGAGGCTGGGAAAAATGGCCAAAAACCAGAGCCTCCCAGCCCACCTCCAGGAGAAAGACTCCAGAGGTGAAGACAACTTAACCATGTATGAACACCACGAAAAATCCATCGCCTGGTGACCAAAGCCTAGCTTTTCAAACCCACGCTCTACAAATCATATTGTCTGGGCCTTTTTACGTGCGAACCCAATACTGTTACGGTTCGTTACAAAATCGTGTCCTTACAATTGGCGCCGTCTGTGGGGAAGGCTTGTGTGTTGGCATAAGCGGTAGGTCGAGAGAGTTCCTTTGTCATTTCTAACAACTGGTTATAGAGTTTTAGTGTAAAGTTCCGCTAAGGGCTACGCTTCTTGACTAGGGGCTACGCTTGGTAGCGTTAATCGCACGGATAATTCTAGGGGCTTGGCCGAGGAGTTAACTCCCCTAAAGCCAAGGTCCCACGCAAAAAGAAAACTGAGTTTTGGACAGAACCAAGGTCTTGTATGGTCTTCGGACTCAAACCTATGGGGAAACCAACTACTTGAATGAGAAAACTGAGTTTTGGACAGAACCAAGGTATTGTATGGTCCTCGGACTCAAACCTATTGGGAAACCAACTACTTGGATGAGAAAACTGAGTTTTGGACATAACCAAGGTATTGTATGGTCCTCGGACTCAAACCTATGGGGAAACCAACTACTTGGATGAGAAAACTGAGTTTTGGACAGAACCAAGGTATTGTATGGTCCTCGGACTCAAACCTATGGGGAAACCAACTACTTGGATGAGAAAACTGAGTTTTGGACAGAACCAAAGTATTATATGGTCCTCGGACTCAAACCTATGGGGAAACCGACCACTTTCATGAAACCTAGGTGCTAAGCAGGACTTGGCAGTTACACGCGATATCTAAAATGATGCCTATATTTTAGTTGAACGAGGGTTAGAAATGAGTCTAAAGGCTCTGCGGGTGTAAGTAAGCTAGGGTTTTGAAACATGATGTTAAATGTATTGCATGCACAAATATTCGTACATGTTAAAATGAATCAGCACAGAATTCATAAACAATATTACGTATCAACGAGGGTAGCTAACAAGTAACCAGAAGGAGAAAGGAAAAACAAGATTTCATATATACATGTTCAAACGCTTGCAAATTATCAACAGATTAGAAAGTTTTCGAAATAAAAAAGAAACAAGTTAATCGTTAAATTAGAAACGGATACAAAAGCCTAGCCAGGATTTCTACTTTTTTACTTTTGCGTCGGTCACGTCTTGAGAGGAAGGAACGGGATCAGTTTCGACGCCCTGGAGGATGGTCCCTTCTCGGGAAGGCTGAACAGGGTCAGCATTGGTACTCTGGGGGACCACAGCAAGGGGAATTGCCTGTGGCGGCTGGGCAAGTGTGGCTGGCTCCTCCGTACTAGACACCTGAATGCCAACCACGAACTCAGTAACCTCTTTAGGTGCCTCAGGATCCATATGCTGGGATATCACTATCACATCCTGAAGTTCTCCCTCTTTGAGCGCCTTGCCAGAAGAACCGCTGACCTGTAAGTCTTCCGACGGGGTGACCCCTTCCTCGGGTTGGTCATCCATAGCCACAGAGCTGGTGGAAGTGGCCTCGCGGATGGCCGTAGGGTAGAATATGTTCTCCGCCTTCCACAAATCAGATGAAGCATCCACCCCAGCTCGCTTCAATGCATCTTCCCAAACCTAGGAGCAATAAAACCTGCACACTCCAGGAATCTGGGCCTTAAGGGTGGCTTGGGTTTCAGCCACTCCCATATTATAACCGTCATCCTCGGCCGTTTCCTTGACAGCCTCTGCATCATTCCTGGCAAACTCGGCCTCCTGTTTTGCCCTTAGGGCTTCATCACGGGCATATTCTGCCACCCCTTTTTCATGCACAGCTGCGGCCAGCTGCTTATTTAAACCCTCGATCAGGTTTTTGGCTATTCGCAACTGGTCCTCGGCTTCAAGTACGCACTTTGTTTGGTCCTCGGCCTGTTTTTGGGCGCTAGCTAGGCCCGCCGAGACGTTATCCCTCTCACGGATAGTTATTGTTAAGTCAGCCTTGACTTTGGCAAGTTCATCCTCAGAGGCTTCGAAAGTCTTTCGAGACCGTTATGCGCTTCTTGCGTTCGTTCTCGGCCGCCTTACTCCTATTATTCACCTCTTCCTCCATCCTATAGGTTGCCTGGAGAGCTTGGCAAGAGAGATGAGCGTGTAGTTAGTGACAAACCAGTGGCAAGAGTTAATAAAGTGTTAGGTTTCAAGAAATCTTACCATGCCCAAGTACCTCTTAGTACTGAGAAAGACCTCCTGCATCCTCATTCTCCTCAATTCATCCATGTTATTAGGGAGTAACATGGTTCTCCCTAATGCGTCCGCCACGTAGCCACCCTCGCCATCTCCAAGGTCCCTCAGAGATGCCGTTTCCAGTAGTGGACCCCCGTGAAGTATTAGGGCAGGAAGCCAGGCACTCGGTAGGGACTGGGACTCAATCCCCTTTCCCTTGCCTTGAGAAGTTTGGACTTCAGTTTCTTTGCCCTTGCCCTAGTGTCCAATCTTTAGTTGTTTTGTGCGCGAAGCCTCATCCTTCTCCTTAGAAGGTTGGGATTTTCCCTCATCCGTGACTTCCTTGCCCTTGGGACTCCTCTTTCTCTTGGAATCAGTGCCTTCAGGTTGAGGAGGCCGAGCTAGTTGGGAGGAAGTAGGAAGTTCCGAACGGGTGGATTGTGGCTGTGACTTGGTGGAGGATGACCTGGTCTAGATAGCAGGGGGTCGAGGTGGTAGAGAAGGAGCATCGGGTTGTGGCGTTTCCTGTGTATCCTTCCTAGGTTGGCCCTCGAGGAGTTGGAGAAGGGGGGTCAAAGGTTTTCTCTTGAGTCCCATTTCGGCTTGAGAAGAGGTGCCTATTGACGACAATTCCGCCTCGGACAAGGCTGGGTCACCTATGTCACCAGAAGGATCCTCGGATTGGTAGACTAGGTCAAATACCCCAAAACTTTCTTCGGGCCGATCTGGCTCGCCTTCGTCCTCTGCTACTTGATGAGACAAGGAGGGGCCCACCTGTGGGATGTTCTCGGGGACAGCTGGCTCTTGGGAGATTAAAAATCCCGTTTCAACTACGGTAATTTTTGGAAGCCAAGGACGGCGGGCGCTGATCACGTGCCTTGCGTCCGCAAATGACTTCTGAACAGGAGGGTACCCTAGTATTTTGTGAGCTGCTCGGACTTGACCATCTCTGTCATTCACGAAAACTGCCGCTTGTAAAACGGTCTCCAAGTCCGCCCGGTTGACTAAGTGAAAATGTCGCGTATGGGCGTGTAGATCTACAAAAAAAACAAACATGTATGCATGGTTAGTTACCGACCAACATTAGATTAGAATGGCGTAAAGGGTCATCCCCCTTCCATTCCCAGTACCCCACCTGGTTCTCCTTCTACTATGGGATACGGATCGCCATCGTGCCATTCCCCAGAGACGATAAGGAAATCCTTGTTCAGTCCCTTGTTGGAGTCAGGGAGGCACTGGATTAACCGAACCCTTTCGTCCCTTGACTTCATGTAGTAGGTTTTCTCCTTCAATTTTTGGAGGTTATAGCACCAGTTCACGTCATGATGGGTCAGTCTTAACCCCATATTCTCATTTAAAGCGTCCACGCAACCTAGAATCCTAAAAACGTTGTCGGCGCACTGGGTGGGGGCTAAACGGAAATGTCTGAGGTAACCCCTCGTCACTGGCCCCATGGGGATTCTCATACCTCCCTCTACAAAGGCGAGGATGGGAATTACAACCGCGCCCGTTTCCCTCTTATAGTGCCATTCCCCCATCTTACAGTGCTTTAGACTTACGTTAGGGGGAATCCTATAATCAACGATGAACTTATTCATCGCCTCTTCAGTATCGACTAATTTCCTCAGTCTCAATTTAATCATCTTTGTGATTTACTAAACAAACCCGACCCGCGACGGGAAAGGAAAGGGAGCCAAAGAGAAATAAACCCAGAAAAGAAAAAGCACGAGTTAACGAAGGTAGGGAACTTACATAAGAGAATAATTACGCTTCGGACAGGCTTTATGTGCTTGAGATAGACTTGAATTTGGGCGGAAGTTCAGATGGACCCATAATACACGCACTAAAACTCTTAAGTGCAGAACTGAAGAGACGGATCCATCCCCAAAATTTTTTTTTTATACTTTCTAGGGTAACTGCACACCTTTTCCGCCCAAAAAGACCAGAAGATCACCACCGTTCGATTTCCATCATACCGTAGAACGTGGGAAGCACAAAGCCGCCCGTATTTAATGAGGCCACGTTTCGCCTTCCAAGGGCTCTAGGAACGTGCGTTGGGCAGATGAAAAACCTCGGGAACCGATAGGTGACAAGGATTGGCAGGCATTGGCAGATCTCTGATGTCATCAAACCCTCCTATCCGTCCGAGGAGATGGATAGCAGGATTTTGAGGGGCTATTGTGGGTCCGGGAAGTCTACAATCCGGCCTAAACTCTATCTGAGCCCAGGGCCCGTGCCGAGGAGGTCTTTTGCCGATGACGAATAATCGATGCCCGGGGTGTCAAGGGGAACGGCTGAGAAACTACCCTGTCCTCGGCACTCCAGAACTTCAATGGGAAGACCAACGTCTTGGTGAAGGCTATCCCCAAACAGCCCCCTGAAGGGGACGTGAGTGGAATGGGGCCTACAGGGAAGCAGGGTGTAAAATTGGATCAAGGAAAATGCGTCCCCTCCACATTAAATGCACCTGTCAACGTCCAAATCCGATTAATGAGAAAAGACGTTTGTACGGTGTAAATTTCGATCTTCGCAACTAGTAGAAAGTATGAGGGGACGGTTGATGGGATGGATGCAGAAATAAGCACTTGCCTGACCAACAAGTGGAGGGTTAGGATCAACCAAGACGGACTATATAATAAAAAGGTAGGTGCACCAAGCAAGAGGCTGGGAAAAATGGCCAAAAACCAGAGCCTCCTAGCCCACCTCCAGGAGAAAGACTCCAGGGGTGAAGACAACTTAACCATGTGTGAACACCACGAAAAACCCACCGCCTGGTGACCAAGGCCTAACTTTTCAAACCCACGCTCTACAAATCATATTGTCTGGGCCTTTTTACGTGCGAACCCAATATTGTTACGGTTCGTTACAAAATCGTGTCCTTACAAATACAAACACATTTTTGTCCATGACTCCAAATAAAACCCTTAAACGTCACCCTTTTTTGCTTGGATGGAACTTGGAAGTGCTTTACTGCTTTATTGAAGAAATGAATATTATGGGACCGGGTGTGCCATATGATTGACAACAAAACTAGTAAGCTTTGCAGTGAATAATTGCAGGCCTAGATACCCAAGATATTTAAAATTTTGACATTAATATTTTTAGTGTGGAACTGGACAAAAAACACAAATGCAGTGGGGACAAAAAATGCAAAAAGCAATATAAAGGAGGCTTTTAACCTAAAAGATGGGAGTGAAGGTGACCAGGCCTATAAAATAAAGGAAAATGTTAACCAGCACTGAGCGGTGCTGGTTAAGGGCAGAAAAGATTAAAAAAAAAAATTGTCTAAAAAAGTAAAAAAAAAAAAATCTCAAATAGTACTTACGAAACTGAAAGCTTGACATAATTAAACGGAAAAAAAGACAAAACTTTGTCAGAAAAAAATAAAAATTTTTGTGCTTAACGGGCACCGCACGATGCCCGTTAACACAACCCATATAAATGAGTGACACCTTTACAATAACATTTACCGACTTGGATTGGGTCAATGTTTAGTTGTATTTGACTCATCCGGATGATGATGCATGACATCATCCTGACCTAGATACCCAAGATAGTTAAAATTTTGACATTAATATTTTTAGTGTGGAGCTGGACAAAAAACACAAATGCAGTGGGGACAAAAAATGAAAAAAGCAATCTAAAAGAGGCTTTTAACCTAAAAGATGGGAATGAAGGTGACCAGGCCTATAAAATAAATGAGTGACAGCTTTACAATAACATTTATTGACTTGCATTGGGTCAATGTTTAGTTGCAGTTGACTCATTCGAATGATGATACATGACATCATCTTGACAGATCCAATGCAATTGGACATTCACCTAATCTTTACCTATATTTTTTGTGGCAAGCTCACCCATAACTAGGGATGGAGGCATAGTTTGAATGGCCCCCCAATTATTTTTTAAAAAAAATATTAGTATTGGCGCAAAAATTAGGAATTCCTTTGTCTCTAAAAAAGTTACTAACTAGCTAGTGAGCCAAAAGAATGTTTTCATTGAAGCTCCTCTACCTTCAATGAAAGCCGACTAATGGGGACCCACCAACTCATCAAGCACTTCCCTAAGCCAATGCCAAAAAAATTTCCAAGATTTTCTTTAGCGAGCATATTGCACAATGAAATAGGTCTAAACTCCTCAAAGACCTTCAAGTTATCCACCTTAGGGATCAGCTCAAGGAAAGTTGATTATTTTTACAACATTTATACAAACTGATGAGATGGCAAATTCTTATTGGTTTGCATCTAGGCCTACCACTAACGCCATTTTTTTACTTACCAATAACCACTCATCACATAAATGATTTGTAAAAAAGTTTAAAGTTCTAACATTTTCCTCATTTTAAAGACCATAAAAAAAAAATTATAAATCTAAAATGTAAAACAAAATATACAAGCCTAAAAAATTAGCGCAACAACAAAAACTCTTGACAGTAAAGCTAAAATATTTAAGCTTAATCAATTAATTTTACCCAAAACAAATAACTTGCTCTTTTGAAAATTTTAAACAAAATATTATTGTTCTTATCCAGTAGCACATGCACGCATTAAAAAATAATAAATAAATAAAATTTAGTGTCTATGTAGCAATAGAGCAGAGGCTGAAGCTGCCGCACAAAGCCAGCTACAGAGCTGCCCCCATGACCCATTATTGAGATGTTGAAAGCAAAGTCTACATGCTGAATGGAAATGATAAAGGGATTATGGGACACTATAATCTAGAAGTGATGGTAGCGTACCTTATTCTATAGATCAGAGAAGAGTGAGAGTCTGTGAGGCTATTTGATAGTATTGTTTCAAATTCTTAAGATCGTTAAACCCAAACAGACAATGAAAAGAAGAAAAAAAAAAATCCCAAACAAATAGATAAAGGATCTTTTTTGCCCATGAAACCAAAACGGGCCCTTGGAATCTCACCCATATGCTTTTTCAGTTTTCACTATTGATTCAGAGAACTTTAAGAATTCGAATGCCCTCTAGAGGAAATGGTCCACGTTTGCATGCATGAACCTAGTGGATCCAAATAATAGATTAATTTTTTTTCCTAAAGGGTGGGAATGATATCAATGATTGATTGCTCTTTGGATGTAAGGACATCATCACCATCTTTGAGATGGAATCATATTTTTCTGCCACCGGCATGTAACTAAAACCTACACAAATTAATTAGAATCATTGATTTTAAGATTAATTTCACATAAACAAGTCATTATCCCACCTATTAAGCTACATGCTTTAATCCATACATTTTATTTATGTTCATAATTTGAATAAATGACATTTTAATACTATTAGACTTGAAAAGCAAAGTGCAAGCATGGCTTCTTAAGCATGTGGAAGCCAAATTGGAGTTTGCTTTAACTATAAAGTATTTGGTATATGGTGTTTCGGGTGCGTATAAGCTAGACACCCACACATATGTGGTTGTCTAGCTTCTTACACATGAAACACTATATATTTTTTCTTTCTAACAAGTTGAACTCGATCAAGTTTATAAATGTGAGTGTCGAGCTTTATATAGCCGAAACACCATATACTTTTTCTTTCTAACGAGTTGAGCTTTAAAGTTACTACTTTGTAAAGTGATCAGAATCAAATTCAACTAAGTGCTCATGAATCTCCTAAAGGATAGGAAGTTAGGAAGTTAGGAACCCCACGTACACCTTTGAGATGCCAAAGTCATACCACCTTTTTTATGACACAATGTGTTGGGCAAGTGCTAAACAGATCAACTTCGAGCGGAATAGTGGTATAGTGGTGGTACTAATTAAGCACGCCTGACTTGCAAGAAAAAAACAGCTAGGACCACATTTTTCAGTAGTCTTATCTGAAATCATTGAAAGGATGGGAATTGAAAAGACTTTATCGTGTGCTTAAAGAGTCATCTGATTATTTATGGATGACACTTCTATATTGGTCCTGATTAATGATCAGAGATTGACAATTTATGTTATGATTAGGTGTTCATAAGAGTACAAATGTGCCTAAAGAAAAAGATAGTGAAAAAGCTTACTTGCCATGGCCATTATTTGACAGAAAGGGTCTTCTTTTTCTTTTTAAATTTTCTATATATATATATATATATATATATGTGTGTGTGTCAAAGTTTCATTTAAAAATAAATTTTAGATATTCATTTAAATTTAACATGACAACATGGGTTCCAATTAACTCAATTAGTAAAATTTATGATGGTTGAATAAGAGATAAACTCTCTCTCAAAAAAAATTTAACATGGCAATTATCTAAGAATAATGTCAAAAAGTCAATGAAAATAACAAAGGAACAAAAGAGGCCTGATGAAGGCACATAATGATTATTTTTATAATTGGTATGAAGAGTTACCAATGAAAATATACCTTTAAAAAGTGACTAATATTGAGACAAACACTTTAAAATTCTGTCATGGTTGTGACATAGCAAGGCTCACTGAATTTTAGAAATTATATCCCAAACTCATCCCTATTTATATTTGAAAAACCCAAACCCATCTCAAACTTGCCTATTATATTATACTATGAGTTCAATCAAACGAGTCAAATTAAGTCGGGGCTTACCTAAGGTTGAAACATTTAAATTTTAAACTACTATTAATGAAATTTAAGTAGTATTAGTAAGCTGATTAATACTAAATAAAATAATGATCAAATAAAAACGAAGTTGCACTTATATTTATTATAGAAGCCCTAATTTTTTTTATTATATAAAAAATAACTTTAATAATTTAATTGAGTATTAAACTATATATCATTTAAAAAGAAAACAAGAGAAAATCAAAAAATAAATATAATAACTTTTTTTTATAACATCATTTTCCCCCTCTAATCAGGCGAAAATTATATGCTGTACCTGGCATATATGCCGGGTACACCATATAACTGCTCCTAATCAGGGACAAAACCATGTACAAGTAGAGGTATATATTTTTAAAAAATATTAAATAATATGTATATATTTAAGATTTTAGAAAATAAGTCCATGAAAAATTATATTTGCCCCTCTCAAGAAAATTATATTTGCTCCTCTCGACTTTGAATCTTAATTCTATCCTTGCCTCTAATATATAGTGAGTTTAATTATTTGGTTACGTGCTTAAAAATAAACAAGTAATTATTTTGTTCTGAGTCTTCTGACAAAGAAAAAGGAAATATGAATTACATAATGCAACCAAATTGAAACGAATATTTGTGTTGTTTTTATTTATTTTTAGTTCGATTTTTGTTTTGAAGCAAAAGATAGATGTTTTCATGTAATAAAAACGACACAAATATTACAATTGCCTATTTCACATTTCCGCTACAATTTGTGCCTTTTTTTTTCTTCATATTTTGAAGTAGTTTGGTTCACATGGGATTGTAAGACAATTGACAAAGAAAGAAAATTGGATTATTTTTATTTTTAGAGTTTAACAGCTGCAATTGAAAGTGAAAATACTGGGACTTCTGTCTCTCCACTTTGCCTATGCTTTTCATATGGACCATGTCCTTCCATGTGCAAGACTGCAAGGATTCAAAGGTGCAAAAGGTCAGAAAATTTACCCATTCTTTGCTAAGCTACAAAAGTTATGGGAAAATATACTCTATATTGGGTATATGTTTTTCCTCTCTTATTCTGGGTGATGTATCTTCTCCAAATGTTATAAATATCCCAATTATTATAAAAAATAAAATGTCAATAAGTGTGATGCAGCTTTAAAGAATACAACATATTTAATAACATATATAAATTTTGAGTACTACTATAATTATAAACTATTTTACAATATTTTTATAAATTATTGTTGTGACATTTTTATTGGTTGTTATTTTTTGGGCTCACCATTCCAAAATAGTTGTTTGTTTCTCTCAATACAAACATCGTCGCCTCTCCTCATTCTCTCTCATCTTTTTTTATTATAATATAAGCACTTATGGCACCTCGTTAGGGATGACAAAGTATTTGTCCCATTTTGAGAAGGTATCCATAATTCGGTTCTATCCCACCATTTTCTCATTGGAAAAGGATCCTCTCATTTTTAAATCGATTAATTGCATGATTCATATTATTATTACAATAAAGAGAAATATAGATTGTCACATTATTTTAAAATTTAAAATGATATGATAATTCGTATACTGTTAAATCTTGAAAATATATATTGGCAATTATATGGGGATAATTGTGTTTGGTTGAGATCCTTATCACCAACAAAAGCAAGACAAAACCCATAACTTATGCTTTTTAAAAGTTTGGATATTCTCTTATAGAAAGAAAGTTTGGGGATTCCCAAAGTGACCAAGACCATTTTAACCAAAAGAGGTTGCCCAAAAGGTCATGCAATGATTTGGTCAATTATCACATAGATCACCCATTGCCCATAAACGATAGGACAGTGGACACAACTTTTCCCATAATAATTTTACAATTATTGAATATAGTTTACCATAAATGATGAGCACAGCTAACACTTTTATGGGACTAATCTTTTTCCTTACCTCTCACAATTGATCACTTTAATAATTTCAACACCAGTAATTTGTATATGTAGCATACATTACCGAATAAGTAATGAACATTCTTAATATTTTCACAACAAATATTAAAGACCATTTTGTTAGCATACATTACCAAATAAGTAATAAATATTCTCAATATTTTCACAACAAATATTAAATAGCAAAGTAAAAAAATGAAGTTAGTGATGAACCCAAATTAAAACCAATAATAATTTGTTGTTTAGAATTTTTTTGACAATTTTTTATATTTCCCGTGAATATAATGTCAAAACTTTCCTAAAATGATTTAGGCCTGTTTGATAACGGTATTTAAACAACAAAAATTATTATTTAAACACTACAGCATGTATTTCCACACTTTTTCACCACACATATTTTTATAAAACTTAAACAATATTATTAAAAATCTCCTTGCTCTTATTTATCATTACCCTTAATACAAAAAAATCTGAGTTGCCAGGGGTTATAATTATGTACCGGGAATGTAACCTAAGCCGTTAAGATTTTCAAATATTTAAAAAGCAGAGAGAGAAAGAGAGGAGTATATAAAGACAAAGCCCTCCAAAAACCCCCCCCAAAAAAAAAAAAAAAAGGTCTTACAAACGCAGAACTCTCTCTCGCCGACTTTACCACTCAAACCATCCCTCTGCCTCTGGTATTTTTCTCTCAAACCCTAATCCCTCTTTTCTTAGCCCTTACACATGTATTTTCGCCAAAAACCTTAATTCTCAAAAACCCTAGTCATCATCGTCATAACATCGTAATCATAATCAAAATTTTTTAATAATAGGTTGAGTCTGGTTCTGATTTGTGGAATTTTAACTGGTAATTTTTTTTTTGAATTATTCTGGGACTTTGATTTGATTTTAGTTGTTGTTTTTGAATATTGTTATTATTGTTTGTGGTTTGAGAGATTATTAGAAGGTTATAAGATTTTTCTTTTTTGATTATTTGTTTGATATTGTGTTTTGCGATTTGAGCTGATGAATTTGGTGAAATTGTAACTCTAATCAATCATTGAATTAATACCGATTCATACAAGGTAAATCACTTAATCGATAATTGGGCCAAAGAAAGAACTATAAATTAATTAGTTTATTTTTATCTCTATCAAGATTTTTTTTTTTAAAAAAAAAAAAATTCAAAACTTGACTGCAATCGCAATTTTCTAACAATTATTTCCATTGTAAAATAGTGTATTTCTACGTATACTGTTTCTATTCCTCAATTTAAACAAAATTAGAATTCTCTACGATGCCTTGGGATAAAAATTTTCAGGAACAAGCACTGGGACTTTGATTTGCTTGTTGAATTAGTCAACCGTTTATTTATTTATTTGTTGTTGAGCTGAGAAGAATATCAATGTGTAAATTAATGGGATCTATTTTTCTTTATATAGAAAAAAAATGAATTTTTTAGGCTTTGGGAGTTATTTGGAATGTTTGTGGATCAATGTTGTTGTCTAATATCCTGCAATTTGATGATCATGACCTTGTGTGTTGGGACAGTGTAGTATTTGGTATTGTATATTGAGTATATTTTCTTTTTCATTTGTTGTTTAGGATTGAGTGACTTGAGTCGAGAATTATGGAGGTTAACGGGAAGGATGATCTTAATGTGCCACTATTGAAGTCTTCGGATGATTTTGTGGTTGATATCCCTCAACCAACTAACAACAAAGAAAGGAAAATTAGGACGGTTAAGTTTAAAATAGGGGAGATCAAGTGTGCATCATGTTCAACAACTGTAGAATCTTTGCTGCAAAAGCTTGATGGGATTGAGAATGCTGTTGTTTCACCACTTCAAGGCCTTGCTGCCATCAATTATATTCCAGAGCTCATCAAGGTAAGTGATCTTTGTGAACTTACTGAAGAATTTATGTTCCAAAGCTCTGTTAAGTGTTTATCGTCTCATAATGATTTTAAAATAATTGAGTTTCACAACCTTGCTACATGTGCACAGACTCCTTCCATATATTTGTGTTTTTTGACAGCTGTAGTTAAATGTTTCAAGGTTTTTTTTTTTTTATTTTTTTATTAATTTTTTTTATTTTCTATTAATATCATTCTGATGTAGAGAATAGTATATGAATATATGAACTTGATTTTGATGCTTAACTTATTATTTTAAGGGAATTTGAGATACCAAGTTCAGATTTCATTCCTCTTTTCTTCTACCAAAACATAAATCTGTTTTTAAACCAATTGGATGCTAAGGAGACTGGAGGAAAAGAAGAGGATACTTGAAATCTTAAAATGTAACAGCGTGAAATATACATCACTGTGTGCGTGTGGAGATATGTGACCTTGATTTTGCCTCTCTGTGATTGTATGTGTGTGTATGTGCATGCCTACAAATTGCCATTGAAGAAAATGTTAAACAAAAGGTGACCCTCCCCAAGATTTTAATTTTTTCTGAAAGAAACTGGTTCTTTGCTGAAGTGAATTTACTTGCAATTTTCAGGATGATGCAGAATTTATATTTATTTCACACAAGGAATGATTTTCTTCTGGTCCATATCTGGTTGCTTTAATCCTAATTTGTAACTCCTATATTTATTCTTAGAGGCTGGAAAACTTAATAATGTGATTTTTATTTAGGTAAAAAAAATCAAGGAAGCCATAGAAGAAGCAGGTTTTCCAGTTGATGAGTTTCCAGAACAAGACATATCAGTATGCAGACTTAGGATTAAAGGAATGGCATGCACTAGCTGCTCTGAGTCTATTGAACGTGCCCTTCAAATGATTGATGGAGTGAAAACAGCAGTGGTTGGTCTGGCCCTTGAAGAAGCAAAGGTCCACTTTGATCCTAACCTCACTGATACTGATTGCATCATTGAAGCAATTGAAGATGCAGGGTTTGGAGCTGAACTCATTAGCTCGGAAAATGATGCAAACAAAGTGCATTTGACAGTTGAAGGAGTTAATTCTCCAGAAGATTTGACCATTATTCGTTCCTCGCTTGAGTCAGTTGTAGGTGTGACTCATGTTGAAATGAACTTGGAAGAAAATAAGATTACTGTTGCCTATGACCCAGACCTCAATGGTCCAAGGTCTCTTATTAATTGCATTAAAGAAGCTGGAAATGGCTCCAAATCATATAATGCAAGCTTGTTTGTTGCTCCAATTCGAAGAGAAGCTGAGCAGCAGCAGGAAATTCGGATTTATAGGGACCAGTTTTTCTTGAGCTGCATATTTTCAGTTCCAGTATTTGTCTTCTCCATGTTACTCCCGATGCTTCCTCCTTACGGGAACTGGTTGGATTACAAGATTCACAACATGCTCACCATTGGGATACTTCTAAGGTGGATTCTTTGTACACCTGTGCAGTTCATCATTGGTCGAAGGTACACAACTAGTAGTTTTTACTAATAATATAGCCACAACTTGAGTATATCTGTTTCTAAGAATTATAAATAAGCAAATACCTTTCTGAGCCCAATAATTGTTTGGCTTTGGTTATCCTTGTCAGGTTTTATGTGGGATCATATTATGCTTTGAGACGAAAATCAGCTAACATGGATGTTCTAGTTGCTCTAGGCACCAATGCCGCATATTTTTACTCCATGTATATACTGATAAAAGCATTGACTTCAGACAAATTTGAGGGGCAGGATTTCTTTGAAACAAGTGCCATGTTGATATCCTTCATTCTCTTAGGGAAATATCTGGAAGTTCTGGCTAAAGGAAAGACATCAGATGCTTTATCAAAGTTGACTGACCTTGCTCCTGATACAGCTCATCTGTTGACATTGGACAATGATGGAAATGTTGTCTCTGAGGAAGAAATTAGCACTCAGTTATTACAAAAAAATGACATAATTAAGATTGTTCCAGGTGCAAAAGTTCCTGTTGATGGCATTGTTATCGATGGGCAAAGCCATGTTAATGAAAGCATGATTACAGGAGAGGCAATACCCATAGCTAAAGGACCTGGTGACAAGGTACTGTGTCTTCTTCTTTGTTGATGTGTAACATTTGAATGTATTCTAAATTGTACTAATGCCTTGACCAGGTTATTGGTGGCACTATGAATGAGAATGGATGCTTACTGGTTAAGGCCACTCATGTTGGGTCAGAGACTGCACTTTCCCAAATTGTTCAACTTGTTGAAGCAGCACAGCTTGCCAGAGCTCCTGTTCAGAAACTAGCAGACAAGATATCGAGGTTTTTTGTTCCTACAGTGAGTTTTTCTCCCTTGGATTTCTGATATGTAATATGCTATTTTAAAGAGTTTTTCTGTTGAAAGTCACAGTTTTCATGTCTTTACTCCTCTCCACCCCCCCCCTTCTGCCCCCCACCCAAAAACCTTGTTAGGGCCAAGAAAATTAAAATTTGTACCTTGAAGCTTTAAAAAATATAGATATAGATATTAAATTACATTTATCGTTAATAAAAACGAGCAGGCTTTTTGCTTGATTCCCGCTTACTTAAGGGTGGAAGACGTCAGTTGTCCTAGACTGGACAAGCATGTAGAGATCTTTGTGGGACTGAAGAGGGGACCATCATTGTGGGGAGGGTAAAGAGCTTCCACACTGGTACTTGCACCTGGTTGTACCAAAAACAATGAATACTGACTACTTTGTCATCGACTACTAAATACCCTTGAGGACTGAAAAGATTATTTCATCTTATTTTTGTTAAAGGACCTTGTATAACTTCTAACTTCCTGTGGAGACTGATTTTTAAAGAAAGTTACCAACTCCATTTTTCCAAAGCATCTGTGAGTGGTGTGTGCCAGAAAAACATGACAGACCTAGTGTTTCTGCAAAATACTGTCAGTGAGAAACTGTGTTTTAGGAACTAAGATGTAATTGGAATTGGATGGCAAGAAAGTACCCTGACTTAGCAACAAATGAAGGGGAGCTTTTCGAGCTTTCTCTGCCAGTGGCTTATGTAGTGGTTGGCCTTAGAAAACTAGCTAAGCTTTGCTTTCCTCCATGTTCCCCTATTAAATGAAGTGGAGAGTCTTCACTTAGTAGGCATTCTATAAGCGACTCTTCAAGTCTACTTCTCTCTAGAAGACTGAGTTTATGGATGCATATTATGGAAAGTGAACCAGTTTTCCATAAGACATAGAAATTGGATACACACACAGCTTGGTAAATTGACTAATTTCACTGCTTGATTTGCTTTTGAAACCTTCTGGAGACACTGGTTCCCTTGGTTTCCTGTAAATTGACTACTGTTCATTGGAAAAGTAATTTATTTTTTTCACCCCATATCAGGTCGTTGCTGCAGCATTTTTAACATGGCTGGGATGGTTTATCACCGGACAAGCTGGTGTTTATCCTGAATATTGGATACCAGAAGCAACTAATAAATTTGAGCTCGCCCTGCAGTTTGGTATTTCAGTGCTAGTGGTTGCCTGCCCGTGTGCTCTGGGACTAGCAACCCCTACAGCGGTCATGGTTGCCACAGGGAAGGGTGCTTCACAAGGTGTGCTTATTAAGGGAGGAAATGCACTTGAAAAGGCTCATAAGGTAAATCCACTTTTGTCTAGTAGACAACTAAATCTGTTTAACAGTATTGGTTTTATTTTACAGGTTGTTTTTGCTAATGTGTGAAATCCCTTAACTTAGTCTTGTTCCTGCTAGCCTGGCTATCCACAAAGTATGCCGTTCCAATTTTTAGTAGTAAAAGCTATGTTTGACAAATCGTACCTGAAAATTCAGAGTACCATCAGTTTTGCATCATGAGATCAGTGCTTGATGCCAAATTCTGTAAATCTCCCAAGGCTGGGAGCTGTTTCTCGCTCATTTGTATTAATGGAGGTTGCTTGCCTAGAGTTTGTCTGGTTATCATATCACCAAATGTTCCACTAACATAGCCTATTGATATTCAAGTGTTTGATAAATTATATCCTTCATCTAGTGATATTTTTAACCTCCCCTCCTTTGGCAAATGGTCATTTCCTTCTGTTCTTTTTTAAAATTTTATTTATTTTAAACTTTGTTACAATTTGAGCCATAGTCTTGCAAGTTGAATTTCAATTTATGTCACTTTTTGCTTTGTAGTAGAAAAGATTTTTTAACACTTAAAAAAAAAAAGAATTTTTTAACCTGCCATTTGTGTTTCCTTGGTTGATAATGCAGGTGAAAACAGTTGTTTTTGATAAAACAGGGACACTGACAGTTGGAAAACCAGAAGTAGTCAGTGCAGTGCCCTTTTCCGGTTACTCCATGGAGGAGTTTTGTGATTTGGCTACCGCTGCAGAGGTTGGTGTCTAAATTTTGATATGAAATTCAGATTGTCATATGCATTTTTTGAAAGATTTTTTGTAGTAAAACAGCAAGGCCTGTATTGTATGCATAGAACTTGGCCTGATTTCTATTTGATAAGTAAATTAGACATATAAATAGAATGATTTCTTGAACTTATTTTCCACATTTGTTAGGTAAACAGTGAGCATCCTTTGGCAAAAGCTGTGGTGGAACATGCTAAGAGATACCGTCAAAAGATTGGGTCCCACACAAAGCATTTCACAGAGGTGAAGGACTTTGAGGTGCACACAGGAGCGGGCATTAGTGGCAAAGTCGGTGATGCAACAGTTTTGGTAGGGAACAAGAGGCTGATGCGAGCTTGTAAAGTCCCAATTGGTCCTGAGGTTGATGATTATATTTCAAAAAATGAGCAACTCGCTCGAACATGCATGTTAGTGGCCATTGATGGGAAGGTTGCTGGAGCTTTTGCTGTAACTGATCCAGTGAAGCCAGAGGCTAAGCTTGTCATCTCTTTCCTCCGCTCAATGAGCATCTCAAGTGTCATGGTGACTGGTGATAACTTGGCTACTGCAACTGCCATTGCTAATGAGGTTGGCATTGACAAGGTGTTTGCTGAGACTGATCCACTGGGAAAAGCTGACAAGATCAAAGAATTGCAGGTAAGCTAATTTGGCCTATTTACCATGTTGACACAGTGCAGTATGGTATATAAATCTCTTTTGAAAGGTACTTGTCAATGAGTAATTGGTAAGGTGACAGTATAATTGGGAAATGATTATGGTGGCTGAATAAGTATTGAAAAAAGGGAAAAAAGATTCATCAATTCATCAACAAAAAAAAAAGGGGAAAAAGAAAAGACAGCTGCTCCTGAAAGAAAAATATATTAAGTTTTTAATTCCTCAGCATGCCATGCGTGCAATTGGACCTTTATAATCTTTGAACAAAGAGTCCTGTTACCTCATCATGTTATTTTCACCATTTTGGATTGTGTACAAGTATTATTTCAATATATATATATATATATATATATAGAGAGAGAGAGAGAGAGAGAGGAAACACACCAATAATCACTGTCCAAAATTCTAATAATTTGGTTACTTGGTTCTAGGAACCCGAGTGGAAATCTGACCCCCAGGGTACCAAAAAGGCATCTTTCCATTTCTTTTTGCATATAGTATCATTTGAGCTGGTTAGTGGAAGGTTATATAGAGGGGAATTTTCTTGTGGATTGGGAAATTACACAGGCATTCAATAGCCTTGAACCTATGATCTTACTCTCTATCCCCTTTTTTATTGGTGGAGGGAGTGCTTTCCAGTTAGAGATCTTTGCTAATACAACTAACTGGAATTAAAAATTATTACAAATTTCTAGATGTGGCTTTTAAGCTTTCCATGATAATTAATGTGATTCATTGCATTTTGCATAATATTTGAACTCCATCAGTTTTGTTTTCAGCATTTTGTGAGCCTGCTCTGTTTTGTTTTTCTCACTTGCACATTATCTTACTCAGCTTTAGATAAATATGACTAGCTGCTCTACAGATGTAGCTTTGTGCAGCCTTCCCAAGCTTTATATTCATCGGCAATAGTTCTGTAGCCATACAAACCAATAAGTTTTGGATCCATATATCATAATTTAACTTTGATGATAATTATGTTTAAATTTTATTCTGATAATTGTGGTAGCATTTATTGTTCATTTAGAAAAAGATCTTGATGACACTTAGTGGGGCATGCAAAATTTAAACGCCTTACTTCTATTGCTTGTGCTTGGAGCCCCCATCTTCTAAAGCACAGTTCGAAAACTTATTAATAGGTTCCAGCAAATTTATCAGTTTAAAATTACAAAATTTGTACATAGGTTTTAAAAGTATTACAAATCAAAAGAATTATAATATTTGGGACCGATTTTCAGATTAGTGGACTACCAACCAAAGTTAGTTCTTCTGGTGTCCAAGTGGTTCATAGACTTTTAATACAATTTTTTTTTGAACTGATTGAATGGTGATGAATTGGATGTGATCTGATTGCTATTGAACTGTGATCTCATTAATCTATTTACTTGCGTCCTATTTTAATTTTGGTCTTATTTGACTTGTTCAACTGATGTTGGATGCAGATGAAAGGAATGGCTGTGGCAATGGTTGGAGATGGAATAAATGACTCACCAGCTTTAGCTGCAGCAGATGTTGGCATGGCAATTGGTGCTGGCACTGATGTAGCTATAGAAGCAGCCGATATAGTTCTTATCAAGAGTAACTTGGAAGATGTGGTTACAGCCATTGATCTCTCTAGAAAGACTATGTCCCGAATTCGGCTTAACTACGTTTGGGCCCTTGGCTACAACATCCTTGGCATGCCAATTGCTGCTGGAATTTTGTTCCCCTTCACTGGAATTCGCTTACCACCTTGGCTTGCAGGTGCTTGCATGGCTGCTTCATCCATTAGTGTGGTTTGTTCTTCCCTCTTATTGCAGTCTTATAAGAAGCCTCTGCATGCTAGAATGCCATAGGAGCCATGCCTATCGTTGCTTGGTTGAAGCTGGTGTAGACGTGTAGTACTACAAAGCCATGCCTAATAGTTTCATTGATTGACTTACAATAAAAAATCAATTCTTAACTAAAGATAGATTGCTGCAGTGGGGTTGTAATCGTGATGTATAATGTAATTTCTGGGATCATTAGAGGGTAAATATCATCTGTAATATTAGCACAGCTTTTTCTAATTGAATTGGGTAGAGCTTATAATTTTTATGCTCAATAATCGGGCAGATTGATTCATAGGATTCAGAACTAGTAGACTGTGGTCCAGGGCAATGTCATGTGGGAGGTCCCCTCCTCTTCCCCCCAACCCCCCTAAAAGAGAAAGAATTGGCCTCTCTGAAAAAGAATGAGGTGGTCTTCACTTCTCTCCTTCTGATGGCATATCAATTTGGGGTTGTTCCTGTGTTCCCATTCTCTTTCTAGTTTTTCAGTCTGGCTGAAAATTCTCTCTCTTTTATAATCTCTTTTCATCCCCCTCTTTGACCATCAAAAAGTTACCTCTCACCCTCTTTGGTTGTTTATATGCAACTGAAATGCATAAAATTGTAGAAGTTGTAATTTGGTGGACTTGTAGTATAAATAATGAAATGCTTTTCGAGGAGCTTTGGGTTTTACTGTGCAGTATGAATAATGAATCTAACATTTGGTTGACTGGTTATGTGTCACAGTCTGTAGTCTCTCCACCAACAATGGATATGCAAATTTCTCCACAGATCATACCTAATTTCTTCACATCACACATTTTTTAAAAGAAGACTTTGCATATCTTGCAATTGTAGTGTGGGTATGATCTGTGAAGAAACTAGGGTCACAAAAATCTTGCATTATCATTGATGAAGCTTGGGATGAGTTGAAAGCAAGGAAATGGAAATTATGTTGAGGAATGTTGATAAACGTGGTTTCAATAGAGAGGTTTTTTAATTTTTTTATGTCAAAGATACTACTGCATTAACTATAAAAGAGTATGCATTTAGAATAAGGATACGATGGAGCTAGTAAGATGTGGAGTGAATACAATGGACTACAACTTTACAAGCTTTATTTCTTAAAGATTTCCAATATGCATATTATGTGCAATACTTGGCTTACAGATTATACTTAGATGTAGTTACAGTAATGCAATTCAAAATATAACTGCTTTTTAATGAAATAGAGATTGAAAAAAGAGCAAAATAGATTGGTATTTTGCATCAAGCTTGAGATGTTTGGCGGGAATCTCATTATCAATATGTTTGTCATGTGATATGAATGTTTGATGCAACTCTATTAGTTTTTAACATTGTCTCAAATGAGAAATCCAATTATTCTTAATGTGGTGATGCTGACACAGTTTGCCATTATCATTATTTTTGGTTCTTGTAAATGTAACTCAAAATATAATTGCTTTTAATGAAATTGAGATTAGAAAATGAGCAAACTAGTTTTGTAGCTGGAGATGCTCGGTGGGAATCTTATTTTTCAATATGTTTGCTTTTGATAATTGATAAAAATGTTTGATGCAATTTTTTTTGTTATTAACACTCTCAAATGAGAGTCAATTGTTCTCAGCCTGGTGATGTTGAAGCAGCTTACCTAGAATTAACATCATTTAATTCTGTTTTGATATATTTAATGAAAAAAGATTATGGCAATTACTAATATTCTTTGCCAAGATTTGCATGAACATTCTTAAGACATTAGAGCTGTGCGTTTCTATACTGAGTAGAAATTACCCTGAAGGTATAGCTTGTAGTTGTAGGGAAGAGCAGCAAGACATGCCATGAGAGTGTCTCTTTTGTCATGTTCTCTTCTTAGATTATGGGTCTGTTTAGATACCGTTTATTTTGCTGAAATAAAAAAACTTATTGTTAAAAGTACTGTAGATAAAGGTAAAAGTTAATTAAAATAGTATAATGGGGTCTATAAATAATACCAAAAAGTGCAATGGGGCCCATAAATAGTAGCAAAAATAAGCTGAATAGTAAAATAATTTTAATTTTTCATTGGTATCCAAACACATACATATAAATCAGCTAATTGTTAGTATACACATTATTGCAAACACAGTAAGCACAAATTATTTTTTGAACTGAAATCTTAGGCCATGTTTGGTAAACTATCTAAATAACATATTTTCAGTTTTTAAACAACATTATACACATTTTCATATATTTTTTTAGCCACACGAATTTCAAAAAACTACAAACAATATTATTCAAACTTCTCTACCTATCAAACAGGCCTTAGACTTTTTTTTTTTCTTTTTTTATAATTATTTATGCAATGATTAGAACCCCTAAATTAAAGGTCACTTGACTTGACCGGATACCACTCGGAGCAGCAGGCCGGTGTAGTTCGTAATGTGTGTGACACACACTACTCATATGTAATAATGTGTTTTTTTTTTTTTTTTTTTTATGGGAGTAATAATGTGTTGTTTTTGTTTTTTTGGGTTAAATGCGTAGCTAGCCACTGTTCTTGGAATGTCCCCTTTTGTCATCTTCTGTTCTTGGAATGTATGTAGGCACTGTTGTAAGGCATGTGTAAGGCCATGCATTGGTCAAATACCATCCCCTCTATTGGGGGAACTGTCCCTATCCCCTATCCCCCACCCTAATACCATCCCCTCTATTGCTCCTGCGTTGTCCTCCCAGGGGATGATGGGACAGTTCCTTGCCTGTTTTCATTCGTTTAATTGTGTTGTCAGAGAAAGAGGTTGTACCCTTCACACTTATTTTATGATTTTCTTTAGAATTTGAAAATGTGTTATTTTGAGTATGTAAAATGCTAAATACATTACATGATAGTATTTTATAAATTTTGTTTACTATAGCACTTTCTATCCATTAAATGACAATAAAAACTTTTTAAAATGGTAAGGCAAATTAGTGTTGGCATAGTCCATTATTGTAAGGACATGATTCGTGACGAACCGTAATAGTATTGGGTTCGTACGAGAAATGACCCAAATAATATCATTTGTAGAGCGTGGGTTTGAAAGGTTAGGTTTTGGTCACCAGGCGATGGGTTTCTCGTGGTGTTCATGCATGGCTAAGTTTTCTTCACCCCTGGAGTCTTTCTCCTGGAGGTAGGCTGGGAGGCTCTGGTTTTTGGCCATTTTTCCCAGCCCCTTTTTTAGATTGCTTATTTTTCCTTTTATACTAGCCTGCGTTCACTGTCCTTTGTCCACGTATAGAGTCAACCTTTCCAAAACTGATACTTGTCTCATCAGCCCATACCCAAAGTCGTTGGGGGTGGTTGTAAAAGTCGAAGAATACGGCTCTGTCAGGTTCAGAGTATTGAATGGCAGTAAGGGCAGCTTTCCCTGGATATTTTAGATTTTTCTTTCAAGTTTTGGTCCTATACCGTTTTTACCCCTCTTCTTGGCGGGACTTTGGGTCTGCTGAAGACTGAACTGTCCTCGGCTGTATCCCAAGGCTATCTTGTACTTTATATCATCAAGTTTGGGCCATAGTCCTCCTCGGCTTGGGCCTTTGGACTCCCCACAGGTAAATGGGCCTGGCCCATAAATTATTTGGGCCCCACAATAGCCCCTCAAAACCCTGCTGTCTAACCTCTTGGTTGGAAAGGGGGGTTTTGGTAACACCGAGCATTTATTATAGCTCATTTAATTCGGCCTTTCACTAATGCTGGCGGTTCTCTATCTGCCCAGGAAATGCACCGGTCTACGAGACATTCTTTTGATTTTACTCCTGATGCGTTCTCGCCGTTTGGTTATCCAAAACGCGTTTTTAATGGCTTATATTTACGAGACCTATTTAAATTCGACGGTTTGTTTGATGAGGTGGGGAAGTGGAACGGATACATCCTTTTTTACAGATTCTTTTGGAAACCTGGACGAATTTAATACCTTTCGTTTTGTCCTTCCTATAAGAAGATAAGTAGGAGGCTACCGCTCTCGTACAGAGACCCTTTTTATCTTTCTGAGATCTGAAATTCTTAGCCTCCCTTAGCGTTTACTTTACCCACTAGTTATACACTAAATCATAATACGTTCACCATAACAACGAGTAATGAAGGAACCATACCCCCCCTACCCGTGAACACCACGTTCCAATAAAGTTCGTAATGGCTCGATCAGGGCAGAGATGACGAAGACTCAAGATTTATCTCACCTTCCTTTCAGCCAAAATCCGAAGCAGGGACTCGTCACGTCAAACTTTCGGCGTGACTGAGTTGAGGACACCCATCATTAGTACCAACCGCTCTCTCATGAGCATACCTAACATGGCACCAGTGTGTTAGGAGTCAGGACTGAGGCAGGGACCAAGTGCCTCTGCTTCTTCCTCTCTTCGTTCACTGGTGTCTCCTTTTACCTCTCTTTCTTCTTCTTTCCACCACCAGATCCATCCTGGTGCTTTTCCTTCTCCCTTTTTTGCTCATTTTTCTTTCTTTTCATCTCTTCTCTCTTTTTCTCCTCCTTCATTTCATTCATCTCCTCCATCTTCTTCATTTATCTCCTCCATCTTCTTCATTCATCTCCTCCATCCTCTTCTGAAGAAGGTCCTTTTCTCAATATGGGCGCTACTGAGGCAGAGTTTGGAAGGACTTCGGAGGCGAGTTTAAAAAGAGACCTGACTGTTTACTTAATGTATTGTTTTTTTTTTTTTTTAATTTTTTTTTGTTTTGGCAATCCACATTTTGTATAGGCTTGTTTAAACCTCTCTTTGTACGTTGTAATACACCTTTATATTAATGAAAATTGTTATCACTTTATTTCACATACTCTATCTCTATATTTCCGAAATGATAACGCAATGAATAGACATACAATCTTGTGAAACTTTTTTTTTTTATTTTTAAACTGTGGCCGACGTCTAGGACCAAAGTCCCAGTTAATAGAAAGACCTTGCTCTGTGTTTATAAAAACAATCCGGCTTAATAATGTTGAATCAAACAAATGATACTTAGGGCTGAAACTTCCATTAGGCAGGAAAAGAAAGGACATTATGATGGGTCTACTGAGTCGGCCTGGCACCATACCGCCGACCTTAGAGTACAATACTTGGGGCCATAATCCCTTATCTAAGAGAAAGACGCTATTATGTATTTACAAGTGCTGTTCGGCATAGTAATATAGCATTTGAATCAATGACACTTAGGGCCAAAATGCTTACTAAGAAAAAGATATCACCATAACCTTAATAGAGTTGTTTGGCACAACAATGCCGACCTGTGAAAAATGATACTTACCCCAAAACTAGCCGAGATGATAGGTCAATGCTCGATGCGGTGTAGGAAGTAACCAGCCAAGGACATATCACCCACAAAAAGAACAGCCCCCCTAGGCTACTGAATAGTGACGAGTTTCAACATCTTCTTAACACTCCTATTGGCATTAACCTGTTACAGTTTTTGAGCCGAGGATTGAGTAACTTAGAATTTTTATTAAGTAGCCAACCTTACAAAACTCAATCTTTTTCTCATCCAAGTAGTTGGTTTCCCCATAGGCTTGAGTCCGAGGACCATGCAATGCCTTGGTTCTGTCCAAAACCCAGTTTTCTCATCCAAGTAGTTGGTTTCCCCACAGGTTTGAGTCCGAGGACCATGCAATGCCTTGATTCTGTCCAAAACCCAGTTTTCTCATCCAAGTAGTTGATTTCCCCATAGGCTTGAGTCCGAGGACCATGCAATGCCTTGGTTCTGTCCAAAACCCAGTTCTCTCATCCAAGTAGTTGGTTTCCCCATAGGCTTGAGTCCGAGGACCATGCAATGCCTTGGTTCTGTCCAAAACCCAGTTCTCTCATCCAAGTAGTTGGTTTCCTCATAGGCTTGAGTCCGAGGACCATGCAATGCCTTGGTTCTGTCCAAAACCCAGTTTTCTCATCCAAGTAGTTGGTTTCCCCATAGGCTTGAGTCCGAGGACCATGCAATGCCTTGGTTCTGTCCAAAACCGAGTTTTCTCATCCAAGTAGTTGGTTTCCCCATAGGCTTGAGTCCGAGGACCATGCAATGCCTTGATTCTGTCCAAAACCCAGTTTTCTCATCCAAGTAGTTGGTTTCCCCATAGGCTTGAGTCCGAGGACCATGCAATGCCTTGGTTCTGTCCAAAACCCAGTTTTCTCATCCAAGTAGTTGGTTTCCCCATAGGCTTGAGTCCGAGGACCATGCAATGCCTTGGTTCTGTCCAAAACCCAGTTTTCTCATCCAAGTAGTTGGTTTCCCCATAGGCTTGAGTCCGAGGACCATGCAATGCCTTGGTTCTGTCCAAAACCCAGTTTTCTCATCCAAGTAGTTGGTTTCCCCATAGGCTTGAGTCCGAGGACCATGCAATGCCTTGGTTCTGTCCAAAACCCAATTTTCTCATCCAAGTAGTTGGTTTCCCCATAGGCTTGAGTCCGAGGACCATGCAATGCCTTGGTTCTGTCCAAAACCCAGTTTTCTCATCCAAGTAGTTGGTTTCCCCATAGGCTTGAGTCCGAGGACCATGCAATGCCTTGGTTCTGTCTAAAACCTAGTTTTCTCATCCAAGTAGTTGGTTTCCCCATAGGCTTGAGTTCGAGGACCATGCAATGCCTTGGTTCTATCCAAAACCTAGTTTTCTTTTTGCGTTGGACCTTGGCTTTAGGGGAGTTAGCTCCTCGGCCAAGCCCCTAGAATTATCCGTGCGATTAACGCTTCCAAGCGTAGCCCCTAGTCAAGAAGCATAGCCCCTAGTGGAACTTTACTCTAAAACTCTATAACCAGTTGTTAGAAATGACAAAGGAACTCTCTCGACCTACCGCCTATGCCAACACACAAGCCTTTCCCACAGACGGCGCCAATTGTAAGGACACGATTCGTGACGAACCGTAACAGTGTTGGGTTCGTACGAGAAATTGCCCAAACAATATCATTTGTAGAGCGTGGATTTGAAAGGCTAGGCCTTGGTCACCAGGCGATGGGTTTCTCGTGGTGTTCATGCATGGCTAAGTTTTCTTCACCCCTGGAGTCTTTCTCCTAGAGGTGGGCTGGGAGGTTCTGGTTTTTTGCCATTTTTCCCAGCCCCTTCTTTAGATTGCTTATTTTTCCTTTTATACTAGCCTGCGTTCATTGTCCTTCGTCCACGTATAGAGTCAATCTTTCTAAGACTGATACTTGTCCCATCAGCCCATACCCAAAGTCGTTGGGGGTGGTTGTAAAAGTCGAAGAATACGGCTCTGTCAGGTTCAGAATATAGAATGGCAGTAAGGGCAGCTTTCCCTGGATATTTTAGATTTTTCTTCCAAGTTTTGGTCCTATACCGTTTTTACCCCTCTTCCCGACGGGACTTTAGGTCTGCTGAGGACTGAACTGTCCTCGGCTGTATCCCAAGGCTATCTTGTGCTTTATATCATCAAGTTTGGGCCATAGTCCTCCTCAGCTTGGGCCTTTGGACTCCCCACAGGTAAATGGGCCTGGCCCATAAATTATTTGGGCCCCACAATTATAAAAGTGTTTTAAATTTGGGTTATCTGCTTTGTATTTTTATAAAGGGTGTAAAAAGGATTTAAGGGTGAAGTTATTGTTTAATGTGCAAGATTGTAGAGCTGGCTCACATGAAACATAAATTCATGCAAAGTGTTTTGTCAGTCCTTCACCTGTCCCTTGCTCGGGCAAAACCATTTACGAAAGGTTACAAATTAATTCCTTTTAGGGTAGATTTTGCGGCTACCTCAACCCTAATCTTTTTCACATATAAAAGTGAAATTTTAACCCTAACTTTCAAAGAGAAATATGATGGCAAAATAGAGAGAAAACATAGAGAGAGATTCCAATTGTCTTTCCAACGTCTCCATTAAATATTTGATCATCCACATATGAGTAAGTTCGACTGTTATTATTGAAGACACAAAGATGTCCTCAACTATGTGAATTGACATAAATAATGTCATATGAGTATAAGCTGTATCACAACAACCTTTTATAATGAACCACCCCATTAAATATTTGATCATCCACATATGAGTAAGTTCGACTATTATTATTGAAGACACAAAGATGTCCTCAACTATGTGAATTGACAAAAATAATGTCATATGAGTATAAGCTGTATCACAATAACCTTTTATAATGTACCACCTTTGTAAACAAAATAGGTATATAAATTATAAATAGTTATAGACATAGGCCATTGTTCACTATCTATTATAAATGATAAAATTATTTCCAAAGACCAATAAAGATCAAACACGTTGTCTTTAATCCTTATGTGAGGTAAGTGTGTTACCGGAAAAACTAATAAGTAACACCTTGTTTTTTTATCCTTAATTAAGAAAAAGCCTAATAATACATTTTTGTTTTGTTTTGTTTTGAGAGATTACTAATAATATACATAATAATAATAATAATTTCTCCTAAATAATGGAGATAAATAAATAGTTTTGGAGACAGGTTATTATTCAATATTCCTTATAGGGGACAATATTCTTCCCAATAGAGATAGAACACCTTGCTTGACACATACAGTCTCTATAGTCTATAGCCTATTGGGTAAAACTAAGGAAAAAAATGTAAGGCCGTAATATTATCAACTTTTCAGTGTCGAGGAATCTGAATTAGTGCACAGTGTTTGTGACAAAGACACCTATCACCGACGAACAGTGCCTCAACACGTTGCATAACACCGTGTTCCACACTTCCATCAAACCAAGTTTCGACGCAGCCACAAACTCCCAAAGCTTCCAACTCTCTCTCTCTCTCTCTAAACTCATTTCACTGTTCAGTCAAAACCCTCTCTCTCTCTGTGATTAAACTGCCCTTTGTGGATCATCAAAAGGTATGCTTTAAAAAGCCCAAGCTGTTATTTATTTTTTTGTTTTAAATTTTTTTGTTATCTGGGAAATTCTAGGTTCAATAACTTGGTATTTCCTTGTGTAAATATGCTTAAATAAATGTAGTATTTTGGAGAGAGAGAAAAGTTTGAATCTTGTTTGGTGTATATATATGGTTTCCAGAGTTTTTTAGCTTATGACTAATATGAAATATAGATGGAGGAGGCATGGAGTTGTTGTAAGAGAGTCTAATCTTTTCTGGATTTTGTGGAATTTTTGTCACTCTTTCTGATGACCCTTTTGTTTGATTGGTAATATAATGGAAGGAAAATAGGATTTGGGTTTGTAATTTTTTTTTAATGATATTTTGGTTGCTTTGTTGCTGATGATGGAAAAGTAAACTCATTCAAGTTAAGTAGTTGGGTACGGCTTGGTGCAGTTTGGTTCTTTGTTTTCTTGATTGTAAAAATTCAAAATTTTAGTTTGTTTTCTATTCCTACTTTCTGTGAGCATTGAGAAAGAGGTTTAAGGTTTTGGGGTTAAGTTTGGGAAAAATGGACAGTTCAGGTTTGGGAGGTGGGTTTTTGTCTGGTCCGAATGGGGCAATATTAGACCTTGAATCGTCAATTCATAGACATCCACAGACCCAATTGGGTCATCCTTTGTTAAGACATCAAAATCACGTGAATGTGATGAGTGGCCTTGAATGTGACCACCACCCCATTGGACTTATGGAAGAGAAAAGCTCGATTTTGAAAGGTATTTCGATGAATTTTAGCAAAGGGAAGGCAGTTGCCCCCATTAATATCTCCAGTTGTAACAATATGAGTGAAGAAGATGAGCCGAGTTTTGCGGAAGATGGGAATGGTGACAATGATGGGGGGAAACGGGGGTCACCATGGCAGCGGATGAAATGGACAGATAATGTGGTTAGGCTTCTTATAGCTGTGGTTGCTTGTGTGGGTGATGATGGTACACTTGAGGGTGGTGAGGGGCATAAGAGGAAATCAGGGAGTTTACAGAAGAAGGGTAAGTGGAAAACAGTATCAAAGATAATGATAAGCAAGGGTTGTCATGTTTCCCCACAGCAGTGTGAGGACAAGTTTAATGACTTGAACAAGAGATACAAGAGGTTGAATGATATTCTTGGTAGGGGAACTAGCTGTAGAGTGGTGGAGAACCCTGCTCTTATGGATTCAATGCCTCATCTCACAGCAAAGGCGAAGGAAGATGTTAGAAAGATATTGAGCTCAAAGCACTTGTTTTATAAAGAAATGTGTGCATACCATAATGGGCAGAGGATTCCAAATTGCCAGGATCTTGATCTACAAGGCCATTCCCTGCCTCTAGGGAGTTGCTCAAAAGACAATAATGGGTCAGACAAGGAAGAAGCTGAGGAAAATAATGACAGTGATGATGATGAAATGGATAATGAAGATGATATTAATGCTGAAGGAGATGGGGAGAGGATGGGAGAATTCAGTGGGAGGGCAAAGGTGAGTGAAGAGGAGGGCCATTTCTGGTCACAATCTGTTGAGCTTGATAGTTTTGAAGCTGAAATGGCTGGGATTTTCCAAGACCCTACAAAGTCATTATGGGAGCGAAGAGAGTGGATTAAGAGACAGATGTTGCAACTTCAAGAACAAAAAGTCAGCTTCCAGGCTCAAGCTCTTGAGCTTGAGAAACAGCATTTTAAGTGGCTTAGATACTGCAGCAAGAAAGACTGGGAGTTGGAAAGGATGAGGCTGGAGAATGATAGAATGAAACTAGAGAATGAGCGCATGGTATTGCTACTGAGGGAGAAGGAGCTGGAGATAGATTTCAGGAGATCAGAAGCATCCATAGACCCTACTTCTGTTGGCATTGACAGACTGCAAGGAAGAGATCAGATTGACTTGGGCAGGCATGAATAGCTTTTTGCAAAAGGGCTACAAATCATAAATGACTTCCTTCTAAAGCCTTCTGCAACAGAACTTTCACAACTTAAAGCATCATAAGCAAACTAACCTTATGAGCCACTTGTATTGCTTTAGATAAATTTTAGAAATTATTGATATTATCTTTTATTTTGGCCTTTATGATGTAAAGTTGAAATGCAAGTCAGGTAGCCTTTTTTCACAAAAATTTCTCTTGTTATTCAGAACATGTAATTGCATGTGATTTAAAGTGATAATATTATTTAGTCTTCTGGCTTATGATTTTCTGTGACGCTTTATTTACATCATAACAAAGGACACTTTGATTCTGTTGTTGAATGTGAATGAAGCAGCGCCACCCCTCCCCTTCTTCTCAAAAATTAGAAATTAAGCTTCTATAGTTCCCGTTCCCCCTGACACTGGAGCTCCTTGTTTTATCTTCAAGTAGTTCCCCTGTTTATTGTTCATCTTAGTATTTGGCATGCTCTAGATCTACTACTATTGCATTCTCTGTATCAAGTTAGTTTGAGTTTTTGTTGATAGTAGAAGTTGCAATTTTTGTTGATAGTAGAAGTTTCCTGTAATGAGCATGTATCTAATACATTAATTCTTGGACTAATTATTGTCATGACAAATTAGCTATTTATGTAATCTACTGTTGATTTTGCATTTAAAATTTTCACACTTTTCTCCTATAATTCATCGGCAATTATATTTTCTATTACATTTGTTCTTGTGTTTCTTTCCTCTTTCTTTAATTTAACATTTTCATTTTCCTACCACATTTTTCAGCTGTATGCATTTTTTTAATTCAAACTGTTTTTGCATGGGCAGCGTGTGACATCTTTTGAGTTTTTTGCATTACCATGAAGGATGTTATTGAACTGTAGTTTTTCATGCCAAATTGTTGCGTGAAGGATGTGACAATTTTGAGTTTAAATTGTAGTTTGTGTTGCTAATTAGATGCTTTGCATCTGCTTCTCGATATAAATGTAATAAACTTAGTTCATTTTTTGTTGGCCTCCTTTGTCTCATTGTGGGGGTAGTGTCAAAATATGTCACTTCATCTCCATTCTCCAAGACTCCAACCTCCTTTCTTATGTGGCTGTATGAATTATATTGTTTTTTTCTTCAGTGTCGCTGCCCAGGATGTGGATTTGAAAGTATCTGCTCTAAAAAGATTCCTCTTGATCCTGTTGACCTATTTATATTTTTCACACTGCTGCATACTTACATGCTTTAGTTTCTGTAAGTCTATGAAGGATCTCCCCAAACTTGGTCTTCCTAGTTAGGTTATCAGCCGTTTGTGATTTTTTAAAGTAAATTATAAGTCTGAGATGATGCCATAGATTTTATTTATAAACATGTTGGAGTTAAACATTGCACGTTTAATTAAGAAGCATGAGTTCCTCTTTAGTCATGTAAGCCCTAAATCCTTACTGTCCAAATTGATCTCACAAGCATTAAGGGGTGTTTGGTTCGCTGTGATGTGCCATTAATGTGATACACATTATGATGATGTGACGTTAAAGTTTTTTGTTTATTTTATTTTTTCTAACATTACCATAATTTAAAATTACAAAATATATTAAATCATCTTCAATTCATCACCTTCCTAAATAATGTAATGTTGTATTCTTGTATGGACAAAGTTTAGTTACGAAACATTTTTTTTTTTTTTTTAGAATACTAAGTATTTTTAACACACACACATGGGGAGAGGGGGAGAAAGTTTTTTAAAGAAACTTACAGTAGTGTATATCCAAAATAGTCTAATTCTTAAATACACAATACAGGCTTTAAACCTCTTTAACTCACACTCATTTTTCAATGTGGGATTAACTCACTGTTTTTTCTTTTGAGAATACTAAATATTTTTAACACACACACAGGAGGAGAGAGGGAGAAGGTTTTTTAAAGAAACTTACAGTGGTGTATATTCAAAAGGACCTAACTCTTGGATACATATTACTATATATTTTGAAAATCTAACTGTTGGATTACATGTTCTTTAGACTTTTAATATACATGTCAAATTTTGTACTAATCGGATATCATTTACTATATGATTTATAAGATTATATTTTATGCATAATTTTAAACTACATAAACTTGCAATTTTAACAATTTATCGATGACATGGCTATTGATTCTTAATTTTCTATAAATTTTGTAAGTATAAAAGATATAGGAAGAAAATGTAATCTATTGGTAGATTTGTTAAAATTTATCTCCAATAAAAAGAAATTAAGGTTGTAACCTTATGTTACAATTAATTTTGTAGTTAAATTTTGTCCTTATTGTATTGAGATTACATTAATTTAAGATTATAATAACGTAATATTATGGCGTAATATAATATCATGGAGAACCAAACACCCCCCTTGAAGGTGTAGTTCACACTTCATACACGTTTCATATAGATATATAAGGTTTTGCTGGGGATTTGGCATGGGGCATGCTTACTATTTGTCTCCAACTCAGCTTGTGAAACCAAAAATGATTTTTTGTTGGTTGAATTTTGTAATCAATATATCTATATGTATAATAATAAGTGAAATTGAGAGAAACTCAAATTAGAATCCCAAATTAGAGTTCTAATTTTGCGTCATGTGTCATAAATTATTTATTATTAAAAAGTTTTATTTTTTAATTTTAGAATCAAATGTGGGACCACATAATAAATATTCATCCAAATGAGTTATTAAATACAAAAATCAAAGAGTCTAGAATAAATGAATCGTAAAAAAAAAATGTTTCACAATAATTTTAAAAAATATGGACAATTTACATTTTATACCTAATAATATCCTTACAACTTTTTTTAAAGAGTTAAAAAAATATTAAAAAAAAATAACTGTCAATAGTATTTAAATTAAATATATAGGAATTATATTATGTATCTTATTGTATATCTTTAAGTGTATCCATGCATATGCATGAGGTTACAAGTTAGTCTATATCTATAATAATAGGTAAAATAGAGAGAAAATTCAATTAGATTTCAAATTGGAATTCCATTATAGTATAATTTTGGGCAACGTGTCCCATCTAATCTAAATTTTTAAATTTTTGTGCCAGGTGAGTTAATTCAATGTAAAAATTGGATTTTAATTAGAGTTTAATTTTGCGATATATGTCCCACCTAATCTAAGTTTTGTAATTTTTGTACCAAATGAGTTAAGTTAGTGTAAAAAACGAGAAGTCCAATATAAGTAAATTATAAAAAACATCATTTTTGAATGATTTTATATTTATGAGTCTTTTTTTTGTAGAACTAAAACAATTCAAGTTTATGAGTCATATAAATATATATATATATATATTAATAAATAAAACTGAGAGAAAATCCAATTAGATTTTAAATTGGAATTTAATTAGAGTCTAATTTTGCGTCACGAGTTCCATCTAATCAAAAATTTAAAATTTTTGAACCAAGTTAGTTAGTTTAGCATAAAAATTAGATTTCAATTAGAGTTTAATTTTACGACATGTGTTCCATCTAATCGAATTTTTTTAATTTTTGTGCCAAATGAGTTCATTTAGAGTAGAAAACAAGGAGTCCAATATAAATAAATCATAAAAAACATAATCATATATCTAACACTATATATAAAACACTATATATAAAATTAGGGGAAGAGTGAGTTTGAATGATTTTATATTTATGAGTCTTTTTTTTTTATAACTAAAAACAATCCATTCGGAACAAAATTTATATATATATTGTGGGGCCTGAAATTTGAAACCCCGGCCCACTTCATAGTAAGGGCCCAAAGCCCAAGCCGAGGAGCCCTACTGCCGAGGAGGTATGATGAGAACCCCTTAATGGCCCAAAAATGTAGCCGAGGACAACCTCACGCTCAACGCCTCACAAAACGCCTGAAGAAAATGACAAACTCAGTACAAGAGCAGTGCAAACGAGAAAGCTGCCAACACCATAACGTGGAGCCCATCACCTGACAAGCCCATACCCCATACCATGCTATCCAGCTTTTCCCAACTATTCTGACGTGAGGATTGATAGGACGAGTAATTGCCCTAAACAAGGAAAGACTGACGCGTGGGAGAAGAACGGGAAGCGAATGCTAGTATAAAAGGGAAAGAGAGCTAAAAAGCGAAGGGGGGAGGAACAAAAGAAAAAAAAGGAGGAAGAATGGTGAGAATGTAATGCTCATCGGATTAATTCCGAGGAGCCAAACCTCTCAAACCATATCGATGTAAGGCTCAGTCATACTGTCCAAACCTGCCTTTGTATTAGCTCTCGTGAAACCAGGACCAGACCGCTGCCCAGCGCTCAAGGGCAGGCCTTTCCAAACCCACTCTCTACAAATCATATTGTTCGGGCCCTTTACATGCGAGCCCAACGTTACCCTTGGGTCGTTAAAAATCGTGTCCCTATAATTGGCACCGTCTGTGGGAAGGCTTGCGCGTTGGTGCAGGTGGCGGTGGAGTCAACTCTCTAGCAAGCAGAGGTTCGCGGGGTTTCCTCCATCTCCGGCGACATGCAGTTGTTGCTCCGACATAAACTTCTGCTAGGGGCTACGCCTTGCAGTGCCAATGGCGCAAGCAGCTCTAGGGGCTTCTGGCCTCAAGCCAGCTCTCCCCGCCCTGGTCTAGGGGCTTACCTTTGAAAAATAAATAAATACAGAGAAAAAACTACAAGTTTTGGACAGAATTAAGGCCTTGCATTGTCCTCGGACTCAAGCTTATGGGGAAACCAAGTACTCAAAAGAAAAAATTACAAGTTTTGGACAGAATCAAGGCCTTGCATGGTCCTCGGACTCAAGCCTATGGGGAAACCAAGTACTCGAAAGAAAAAATTACAAGTTTTGGACAGAACCAAGGCCTTGCATGGTCCTTGGACCCAAGCCTATGGGGAAACCAAGTACTTAAAAGAAAAACTTACAAGTTTTGGACAGAACCAAGGCCTTGCATGGTCCTCGGACTCAAGCCTATGGGGAAACCAAGTACTCAGAAAGAAAAACTTACAAGTTTTGGACAGAACCAAGGCCTTGCATGGTCCTCGGACTCAAGCCTATGGGGAAACCAAGTACTCAGAAGAAAAACTTACAAGTTTTGGACAGAACCAAGGCCTTGCATGGTCCTCGGACCCAAGCCTATGGGGAAACCAAGTACTCAGAAGAAAAACTTACAAGTTTTGGACAGAACCAAGGCCTTGCATGGTCCTCGGACCCAAGCCTATGGGGAAACCAAGTACTCAGAAGAAAAACTTACAAGTTTTGGACAGAACTAAGGCCTTGCATGGTCCTCGGACTCAAGCCTATGGGGAAACCAAGTACTTAAAAGAAAAACTGCAAGTTTTGGACAGAACCAAAGCTTTGCATGGTCCTCGGACTCAAGCCTATGGGGAAACCAAGTACTCAAAAGAAAAACTTACAAGTTTTGGACAGAACCAAGGCCTTGCATGGTCCTCGGACTCAAGCCTATGGGGAAACCAAGTACTCAAAGAAAAACTTACAAGTTTTGGACAGAACCAAGGCCTTGCATGGTCCTCGGACCCAAGCCTATGGGGAAACCAAGTACTCAGAAGAAAAACTTACAAGTTTTGGACAGAACCAAGGCCTTGCATGGTCCTCGGACTCAAGCCTATGGGGAAACCAAGTACTTAAAAGAAAAACTGCAAGTTTTGGACAGAACCAAGGCCTTGCATGGTCCTCGGACTCAAGCCTATGGGGAAACCAAGTACTCAGAAGAAAAACTTACAAGTTTTGGACAGAACCAAGGCCTTGCTTGGTCCTCGGACTCAAGCCTATGGGGAAACCAAGTACTCAGAAGAAAAACTTACAAGTTTTGGAAAAACTACGTTACATGGACCTTAGACTCTATCCGAGGAGAACTCCCCACTAACAGTCGGGTTAATCCCTAAACTGCATGGATTCCCCAGTCTACTCTAGGATCCTCAATACCAAAGGGATTGATGTAATATAGAGCAATATGTTGCCAAAAATACAATCGAAGTCCCTTACTGCTCGGCTACCCTCTCGGGTGAATTATTTAGAGTTTATCATTTGTCTTGTATGCATCGCACATTGCTCGGCCGTTATCTCGGTTAGTTCCAAGAGTTTAATTTATTGAGGATTACCATTGTTATACTTGATAATGTCAGTAACTTTAAACTAGTAGGAATTTGTTTTAAGGTTTTTTCCTGCTCTATCATTAAAGGAAAGTGTATATTTAATATTCATGCACAAAGTAGTTATTGCAGAAAAGAAAAGTATTTGAGATTAAGCAAATTCATTTCTTATTAAGACAAAAGAATAGTACAGTGTACAATGAAGGAGCTTAAATAAGCTCATATTAAAACTAACTACACAAGCGAAAAGTAAAGATACAAAGGAATGAAGGAAAAGCCGAAGAGGAGGTGCAGAGAAGAGCCGCGCTGTCGCTTCAAAATTTCGTCTAAGGAAGCCATTCCTCAATACTTTTACATGCCTATAACTCAGGCAGCAAAAGAGCCCGACTTCGAGTCGGCACCGTTGAAGAAAAGGTGCCGGGAGTCCAACTCGAGGCTAGCCCTGCTGAAGAAAAGGTGCAGGGAATCGGAAGTTAATGAGCCTCCACGGAACCACGCCTGCAGTATCGCAGACGGCGCTGATGGCGGAAAACTTTTCTTCTGACACACCAAAAGTCTGGTATGACCAGAACCTGCTTCGGATTTTGACTAAAAGAGGTGGGGGTACCGTTCCCACCATATCCAAGCGGGAGGATACCTTAAATCTGTGCCTCCCCTGCCTAGACCACATCACCTTAAGTCTTGGAAGGGTCCGGTGCCTTTGTGGCGGGTGAAGTTCCTCCACCCCCACCCAAGCCTCAGACATATTGCGCTAAGGGAAGACGACACTGGAGGTGGGAACTGGTTATGGACAAAGGGTTATGATTTTGAAGAGAGTAAAAGGGTTTGTATGCCAGGAGAATAACCACCTATCCTATTTATATAAAGGGTAAGGAGGTGTCATTTAATTTAATTCGAGCAGGTTCCCAAGAAACGCTGCAGACAAGGCAGCTCTGGCACAATTTCCGATGCTACCCGCCACCACAAGATTTAAAGATCCTCGTGAAGGCACGCCTCGAGTACTGAAACATCAAAGGACACTGCGCGGATGAAGAATAAAGTAATGCCTCTTAATTAGGCACATCTCCCATGCAAATGGAAGAACGCAAGTAGCAGTAAGGCACAGGACTTGAGCAAGTCACGAGGTGGGCTCAGCATCACCAAAACCCTCCTTCCCAACTAAAAAGTCGGGAAGCGGGATTTTGAGGGGCTATTGTGGGGCCTGAAATTTGAAACTCCGGCCCACTTCATAGTAAGGGCCCAAAGCCCAAGCCGAGGAGCCCTACTGCCGAGGAGGTATGATGAGAACCCCTTAATGGCCCAAAAATGTAGCCGAGGACAACCTCACGCTCAACGCCTCACAAAACGCCTGAAGAAAAGGACAAACTCAGTACAAGAGCAGTGCAAACGAGAAAGCTGCCAACACCATAACGTGGAGTCCATCACTTGACAAGCCCATACCCCATACCATGCTATCCAACTTTTCCCAACCACTCTGACGTGAGGATTGATAGGACGAGTAATTGCCCCAAACAAGGAAAGACTGACGCGTGGGAGAAGAACGGGAAGCGAATGCTAGTATAAAAGGGAAAGAGAGCTAAAAAGCGAGGGGGGGGGGGAGGAACAAAAGAAAAAAAAGGAGGAAGAATGGTGAGAATGTAATGCTCCTCGGACTAATTCCGAGGAGCCAAACCTCTCAAACCATATTGATGTAAGGCTCAGTCATACTGTCCAAACCTGCCTTTGTATTAGCTCTCGTGAAACCAGGACCAGCCCGCTGCCCAGCGCTCAAGGGCAGGCCTTTCCAAACCCACTCTCTACAAATCATATTGTTCGGGCCCTTTACATGCGAGCCTAGCGTTACCCTTGGGTCGTTAAAAATCGTGTCCCTACACACACACACACACACACACACACACACACATATATATATATATTGTGGGGCCCAGCAATTCGTGGACCAGGCCCATTTGCCCTTAGAAAGTCCGAGGGCCCAATCCGAGGAGAACTGTGGCCCAAGCTCCATGACGCCGAGCACGGACCAATTTTTGGGAGGCAGCCGAGGACAGTCTAGTCCTCGCAGGCCCATAATCCGCCCAGAATAAAGGGATAAATTCGTAAGGAATCCAAAATACCTTGGGGCGATTACCCTAAATACCCTTCTGGATAAGGCCCAATGCCTGGCAGAACCGTACTCTACAGCTTTATCAAGTCATCCCCAACAATTCCGGGATTAGACTGATGGGACCAATGTCAGTATTTGTAAAGACTGACCCTACACGTGGACGAAGGACATCGAACGCACACTAGTATAAAAGAAGAAGTAAGTGGATCTAGCAAAGGGGAGGGAGAAAAAAAAAAGGAGACTTCATGAGGAAGATCGCCGGAACGATCCATGCACAGAACAGAGAAAGTCCTCCGTTGGACAGCCGGAAAGGACCACAAGGGTCCTCGGATCAAGTCCGAGGATCCCATTCTCAGAGGTGGCAGTATGGCGGGGCTTTAAACGTTTAGGCCCAGTCCATTTTCCACAGGGATCTTTCTGAAATCCAGACCGGACCATCCCCCCGTGACCAAGCCCAAGCTTTTCAAACCCACTCTCTACAAATCGTATTGTGAGGGATCTCTCCCGCGTGAACCCGAAAATGTCACTGGGCCGCGCAGGAATCGTGTCCTTACATATATATATATATATATAATAGGTGAAGCTGAGAGAATCTCAAATTAGAATTCCTAATTAGTGTTCCATTTTTGCGCTATGTTTCTTAAATTATTTATTTTTAAAGAGTTTTATTTCTTAATTTTAGAATCAAATGTGGGACCACATTATAAATATTCGTCCAAGTGAGTTATTAAATATAAAAACCAAAGAGTCTAGAATAAATAAATCGTAATTTTTTTTTTAAAGTGCTTCATAATAATTTTAAAAAATGGACAATTTATATTTTATACCTAATAATATCCTTACAATTTTTTTTAAAGAGTTAACAAAATATAAAAATGACTATCAATAGTATTTAAATTATATATATAGGCATTTTATTGTATATTTTTAAGTATATTCATGCATATGCATGAGGTTATAAGTTAGTTATATATAAAAGCAGAGACCTCATATTCGTGCATGAAGTCTTGCCATGTAACGCTCTAATTTTGCATTTGGTTTTTTTAACCTCTTTTTATTAAGTCTTTTTTACTTGTTATACAATAAATAATAGTAACTTCTTTTTACAGATATATAAAATATGGGCTACCTTTTAAAAATAAACTAAACCTTATGAAAAACCCAAGCTCAATTATTACTTTACATATTATGACCCAGGTCTAATTCTTTCTACATGTAGATCAAAGTCAAAACTCTTACCCACTTACAAACTCTCTTCCACCTTTCCTATGTGCAAATAATACTTCTAGAAAATCTCATACTCAGAAAGCATGTCTATGCAATTTATGTAGGCAAATTCTTTTTGTCATCGACAAATGCAACAAAAATATATATAAATTTTGAGATTCTTGAGGTTGATGAAATAATTGACAGATGCATATTTTTAAAATTTTTAATATCAAAGAAATTTGATAAATAACATATACTATCTCACAAAATACCATTTACATAATATTTTCTTTAAAAAAAATTCAACGACAAGAATGGTAAAAACATGAGTCTTTACAAGAAAGATAAAAAAATACATGCAAAAAAATTTCATAGGAGGATTTATCTTTAAAGAATATGGAGACAATAGAAGAGAACAAATGCATTGAATGAGGTCCTATGAAACAGGTTTATTAATCATTTCAAATTATACTCATCATTTACATGTAAAAATAATAAGACACCATTCTATTTACATTAAAAAAAATTCATATTGACTTCAAAGTTCATTGCAGGATGAGAATTGCTATGGTATTACAACAAAAAACATTGATACAACGATGTTTTGGTATTACATTTCATGCGTTCTTTATGGAAGGGATGTCAAACCACAATCAAGATTATTTTGGTGTGCAAAATCTTTTTTTTTTTAAATATATATATATATATATATACACACACACACACACCTATCCCAAGGTTAAAGGCACTCACATTAACTACATACTCTCTAAATATTTATAACATATTCATCTTACTATAAGTACTATATATACAATTGCAAACTACTTTAGATACATGATTCAAGTTGAAGTTTTCAATATAACTAACAAAACAACTTTTGTAATATTTGATCGAGATGCTGAGAAAATTCTAAATAAACCTGCAAGAAATCTTATTGAAAAACAAAATGAGATACAATTTATTTAAATTATTGCAAAACTTTTGATAATAATATATATTAAATATATTTCCTCATATGTAGATTGATATTGGAGAAGGAATCCCACATGATCTGAAGAAAATTTTAGGAAGAAAATACATTTTACTACTTCATTTGAATGAATTCAATCTAAAAGATAGTTTTGAAAATTACACAGTTGCTAAGATTTTTGATGTTCCTTCAAATGACCCAAAGGTATGGAAGAGAAAAAAAACTCAATTTATTATGCTATATTAACACTTTTGCTACACTATTCCTTATAAAGTAACAAAAAAGAAATATAATTATTTACAAAAAAATGTCACATCACTGAAATTTAATATGAATGCAGATACCTACGCAAAATCTTAGTGACAATAAATCCACAAGTTCAAACTTTGTAAGATCTAGTCACAAATCTTCCAATACCAATTCATTAGTGATTAACACAAATGATGCAACAAAAGGAAAAAGTGATGAAATCTCAAAATTGAACAAATGGGGATGGACCAAACTTCAAACGTTGAAGATGAAGAAACATGTGATGATAATATACCCCTCAACAAGATTTACAAGCATCATCATACTACAAAAGCAAAGCATTGAAGAAAAAAAAAAAGATTTCGCAATGAAGTTCTTTTTTACATCACATAATAAAGATTAATAATATGGAATGAATTAACATGCCTTTATCAACTTTTATTATACAATATTACTCCAAAGTTGTTTTTTTTTTATTGTACATTACTTGAACAAAATATTTATAATGAATTTGTGTGTGCAATTTATAATTATTACTTCTTATGATGAACTCATCACTAACAAAATTTTGTAACAAATATGCTATAATATATGTAAATCATTCTCCAAAATTTTTTTACATAAAATATTACAATATTATTCGTGCATCACACAGGTAACATACTAGTTGTAATTAAAGAACTTGGCTGTGGACATGGACGGAGCCATTCATGGACTAGGGGGGGCCATTGTCCCCCCTAATTTTTTTTAAAAATAATATAATTATATATATTTAGGTACTAATTTTAGCAACTTTGTTCAATAAAATTACATTTTGTCCCCCTTATTGTTCATTATAAGAGAAATGTTACAGTTATAAACTTTTATACAATATTTTTACAAATTATTGAGGTAGCAAATTCTTACTGGTTTGCATTTAGGTCCATCACTTACATCACTTTTTTACTTACTTAAAACCACTAATCACAACAAAAATTTGTAAAAAAAAATTGTAGATCTAGTATTTTTTTTTTCCTTTTAAAGTCCATAATATTTTATAGATCTAAAATCTTTAAAAAAAAAAATACAAACCCAAAATATTAGCCCAACAACAAAAATTACCAATAGGCAATAGCAAAGGTAAAAATAAATAAAAAATAAATAAAATGAGACTAATCAACCAATTTTACCAAAAACAAACAACTTAGCCCTTTAAAAAAATTCAAACAAAATAATTGTCATTACCAACAAAAGACATGCTCTATACACAAAAAAAAAAAAAAATAAATAAATAAATGAAAACTTTTGCTAGCTAAACAATAGAGCTGAAAACCAAAGTCATTGTATATAGCTAACAATAAAACCGCCCTCCCTAACTCCAAGTCCTGGCTCCGTCCCTGACTGTGGATGTGCTATTTGTTAAAAGAAAGTTTCTACCAGATACCTTATGAATTTGATTTTGTTGACAACCATGGTAATAGCCACAAATTGTTTCAATTATCTCTAACTTCGTTGTATATCATTACAATATTGCCCACTTCATGTTTAAGGCTTGTTTAAGTATTTGTCATGCTTAGTAGAAGATTCCGTGCGCCAATGACTTTTAAGTTGATATTTTTATTTTTTTTTGTATTTTCAACAAAAATATTCAAGATATGAATCTCCCTTCTACACTAAAGATCCAAAAAAAAAAAAGACTCTATGTGTAATTGCACATGAATTTATCCCTTTATTTATATATGTAGGGACACGTTTTCTCAGGCTAGGTCCAAGATGCTCGGAACCTTAGACCAGTGAGCCCAATACAATGAATTTGTAGAGAATGGGCCAAAGAGCTGGGCTTAGGTGTTTGAGTGACGACCATCAAGGTGTTCCTTAGGGGCCGAGTTTAACAGAGAAAATTTGGTCCTCGGCAAGATTTGAAGAGCTTTTTCTGGTGCCTCTCCTATCCTGGGGCCTCCTTCGTTTCTCTTTACTCCCCTTTTTATAGTCGTTTTCCTCCTCCTGACAGGGGTCCCTAGGGTAGGTACTTGTCCCATCAGCCCCTACCTTCAGTTGTTGGGAGTGGTTGTAAGGACAGAGAAGTATGGCTGTGTCAGGCGCAGGGCACTGAATGCAATAACGGCAGCCTTCCCTTAGACGCTTTTGTTCTCTCTGTTATCTCTCTCTACTTTAATGCTTTCCCTGCCCTATGGAATGATTCGTAGTCTCGCTACTGGTGATCTGTTACCTTCTTTACCCTTGGCTATATCCATTTGAGGAGGATTTCCTTATGGCCAAGGAGGGGTTTTTTCATGGGCTGGACCCCTGGCCCAGTATAAATATTGAAATTGGCCTATTAGTCTTTTACCCCCCACAATATATATATATATATATATATATTTATATATATATATTCTTTTTATACCAAATAAAAAACATGCATTAATCATAAAGAGTATTACAAAATAGGCCAGTAGGCTTATAAGGTATTCGAATATAGTTTGTGATAATAGCTTAATTTTGCATATTTATATTATTATTAGAAAGCATTATCATACTTAGAGGTGTTTGCGGTGTGGTGCGGTGCGGTTTTAGGCCATTTTTAACACCGCACTTTGTGGTGCGGTTTAGCTAAAACTATAACAGCATTGCACCTCATTTTTGCGGTCACATGTATGGTGTGGTGGGGTGTATAGTTTAGTCAAAACCATAACTGTACCGCATTGCACCTCATTTTTGCGGTCACATGTGCAGTGCGGTGCGGTGTAAATTGAAATAGAATATCACATTCTATCATTGCTAGCTTCCTAATCTGCCTTTTCCTCTCATTCCTTCTAAGCAAAAAGCAAAGTTTATATATATCTATGTACCCAGATTCAATATCAAACATAAACAAAGAAAACCCACAAAAATTAAACTTAAATATCTAACATAGGACCCATCAATAAACGAATAATATCTAACTTAAATATCTAACATAGGAAGTTCCAAGTGCCAGTATACCAACGGCAACACAACAATCAATAAAAAAAAAATTTATAATTAACAACTGGTGCAATGACAATGAATTGAATAAAGCAAAACTTTAAAAATAGATTAACTTTAACAATTTGTCCTGAGTGAATAGTATAATAGGCCAATAGATTAACTTTAACAAAGAAAAACTTGAATTAAACACATGAATATCTTAATAGTAGAAGCAACTGGTGCAACAATAGTGAGTAGTTTGGGTGGAAGTGTGATGGCTAGGATAACTTCTGAGGGCTGAGAGAGTGATAAGATTTTTATTTTTTATTGTATTTTTTACTAACAGAAGTTACATAACAATGAGATACGACTAGGGACTAGGGTATTAAATTATTAATGTATTGATCTTTTGTCCTTTTATATATATATATATATATTTAATATTAAATTAATAAATATAAAAGGTGCGGTGCGGTGCGGTTTTCATACTATAAAACTGCAAACTACATTACATCATGCGGTGTGGTGCACTGTTACTTGCAATGCGGTGCGGTTATGCAATTTTGCAGGCGATTTTGATGCGGTTTTTGCGGTTTATGCGATTTGGTGAACACTCCTAATCATACTTATTTTGAGTTAATTCATGCATTTTATAGTTGGTTTTGGAATAATGCTAAATAATCAATTTTGTGCTTAATTGAATTTTAATGCATGGATTTGTCTTTTGTAGGATAATGAAATTAAATAAGTGGATTTGTGCAAAGAAGAAAACTAATGGACTTTACTTTTACAAGGGCCATGATGAAGTCAAATAAGGCCAACCTAATTAAATTCGAGTTCAATCGGAGTAAGGAATCAAAGGAAATTTGCACCAAATCCAAGTCCAATTTAGGTTAGGATTCTAGCCTGCGCAGCAGTTAGTATTTGGAGCATAACTTTTAGCTCAAATGTCCAATCGAGATGATTCAAGTTGGGTTGGAAATCTAACTTAAAGGGCTACAAATTTTTAGTTTACCAAAGGCCAAATTATGAAGTTAAATGGGCCTAAAATGTTGGTTGAGTGAAGCCTAAAAACCTGGGAATTTTTCAAAATGAGAATTCAACTTGTAGTAGGATTCCTTGACTTATTTAAAGGCTCTTTAGGGCGATATTTAGGAGAGAGCTACCGTAGAACATAATTTAGGTTTCTTTACAGTTTTTAGAGTTTTATTTGTGATATGGCTTGCTAGAAGCATTGCTAAGGCAAGGGGTGAAACCTAACTGTTTATTGGTATGTTTTTAACAATTATTTTATGGTTTTAATGCTTATATTATTATGTTTTTGATTGATTTACTCATTTAGAAAAGTGTTTAGTTCTGTATAATTCTTTGATTTATCGTAGAATCCGAGCATGTTAAATGCTTAGTATTCCCTGCGAACTAATTCACTAGTTTCGTTTTGCCTAAAATCAATCAATTTCATGAAACTACCTTAGACAATTAATTTTTGAGTTTTTACTATTAAATCGTCCGTAAGATCATCCTTCGTATGAATTTTAGAGTTATAAAATAAATATTGTTAAGACTACCAATAGATGTGTTGTGTGTGGATCCCTAAACCTTAGCGCCTTAATATATTGTTATTTTCTCTTAGTTTAAATTAACTTTAATAAACCATCAAAATTCTCTTCAATTAAACTTTATTATTTTAGTTTTATTCTCTTGTGATTTGCTAATCAATTCCCTTTTCCCTATAGATTCAACCTCGGACTTATCGAGTTATTACTTTGCGACAATCCTGCACTTGGGAGTATTATTTAAGTTGCATCAAGTTTTTGGCAACGGTAAACAATCCTGCACTTGGGCGCATTATTTAAACTTGATGTAACTTAAATAATGCTCCCAAGTGCAAGATTGTCACAAAATAATAACTTGGTAAGTCCGAGGTCGAATCCACGGGGAAAAGGGAATTGATTAGCAAACCACAAGAGAATAAAACTAAAATTATAAAGTTTAATTGAAGAGATTTTTAATAGTTTAGTAAAGGTAATTTAAATTGAGAGAAAATAACAATATATTAAGGCGCTAAGGTTTAGGGATCCACACACAACACATCTATTGGTAGTCTTAACAATATTTATTTTTTAAGAAAACCTAAATTATGTTCTAAGGCAGCTCTCCCCTGAATTTTGCCCTAAGGAGCCTTTAAATAGGTCAAGGAATCCTATTACAAGTTGAATTCTCGTTTGGAGAAAATTCCAGGTTTTTAGGTTTCACTTAACCGACGTTTTCGGCCAATTTAACTTTAGAATTCGGACTTTAACTACAAAATTGTAGCCCTTTAAGTTATCTTTCCAGCCCAACTTGAATCATCTCTATTGGACATCTAAGCTAAAAGTTATGCTCCAAATACTAACTGGTGCGCAGGCTAGAATCCTAATCCAAATTGGACTTGGATTTGGTGCAAATTTCCTTTGATTCCTTATTCTAATTGGACTCGAATTTAATTGGGTTGGCCTTCTTTGACTTCATCATGGCTCTTGTAAAAGTAAAGTCCATTAGTTTTCTTCTTTGTACAAATCCACTTATTTCATTATCCTACAAAAGACAAATTCATGTATTAAAATTCAATTAAGCACAAAATTGATTATTCAGAATTATTCCAAAACAAACTATAAAATGCATGAATTAACTCAAAATAAGTATGATAATACTTTCTAATAATGATATAAAATGCAAAATTAAGTTATTATCAGTCTACAAAAGTGAACAGGAAAACTAGTAGCTCTAACAGCAAGTTCTAACACATTTGAAACCACTATCTTTAGTACAAAAATGACGTGTGATCAATCCTTGTTGCTACAACTGAAGTAGGTCCAAGGTGAGAGTTTGTTCCTGCCATGATGGTTTTCTAGTGTAACTGCAAATCTGAACTAGTCTTATGTTATTGCTCAGTATTATGATTTTGCTGAATCCTAGATCTTTAGCCTTGATCATTGCCTCCACCAAAGCTTCTTGGGCTATAAGACATTGAGTTTATCTCCCACTGCTAGGTCCTCCTATGAATAGGATACCTCCATCTACCTTAATGGCTACAAAAGCATAGCCACATCTCTTGGATTTCCTATTCCTATATGTGGCCACTTTGATGAGAACTTGCCAGTTTTGGTTAGTAACGAATTAAGGATGTTTCTATCTGGTATTGTGTTTCTGCTTTTGAGTTTGTTGGAAGGCTTCCTAGTACTTGCAAATGAGAGATTGAGAAGTGAGAACAACCTCTATTATATTGGATTAGGTACCTTTCCTTAATGAAGAATGTTGTTTCTGTGATTCCAAATTGACCACAGAATGGTGAATAGAGATTGTAGATAACTCATTCTGTTTTGCTCCATAGATCTGCTTGTGATGATACAATTTAAAATCCATTGTTTTGTTGTGTTGTGATTTAGATAAGATGTCCTAATCTTGAGAATAGAGCCATGCCAAACAATTCTTGCAAAAGGACATTGTAAGAAGAGATAGGTTATGGTTTCCTCCTCTTCATCACACATCAGGCATCTGTTAAAGGCTGGAATACCTCTTTTATTGAGGTTTGCAAAGACAAGGAGATTATCATGCAAAGTTTTCCAGATGAAAGTAAGAATTTTCAAAGGTAGCTTAGCTTTCCAAATCAGCAAACACCAAAGGGACTCTGATTTATCCTATTTGTGTGGTTCAGATGTTGGTGGATTGGAGAATAGGCTTTATTAGCTTTATATTTTCCTGAGTTAGGGTGCTTCCATAGGAGCTTATTTGCATTGCCATCAGTCTTGGGGATTGGAATTTGTTAGGGATATTACACAAAGTAATAATGGAAGAACAATGTTAACACAAAAGACAAATAGAAAATAGATAACTTGGAGGCACTATATCGTTTTCCTTAGACAATATTTGCTCCCCACACTTCTGTGCTAAAGGGTTATCGCAAATTTGTCCTTAGGATACAACTAATATGTTGGGTTCTACAGATAACAATTTTAGAGAATGACCACAGGATTTCTTGTGTTTCTCTCTAACTTACTATTTTATGGAGTTAGTTATTTTTTAAATGAACATAAGACTCTATTTATACCCATAGGGTTATATTTCATCAAAAGGCACGTATGAAGAGTTAAAATGTTTCATAAAACCATTAACAAGACTTGAAACCTCTTCAACCTTTCTAAACAGTCACCATAAAATTCTGTAGAAAATCCTGTTTCACGATTTTCGATCGGTTGAAAGTTACTTTCGTTCGGTTGAAAGTTACTTTCGATTGATCAAGTGCACTTTTCGATCAGTTGAACGAGAATCAAACAGCAATCGAGTCAACCAAAGACTCTAGGATTATTTTCATACCATTTTGATTGATCGAGCCAAAGTTTCGATCGATCGAAAATGCTGAATTTTGAATTTTCACTTAGAAAATTCCAGAATTTGAATTTTCACTTTATGAAACCATATTCTCCAAACTCAAACATTATTATTACAACTTATCCATGTATATACCTATATAAACAACGTAATTTGCATGATTTCCTTACAAATGGGATATTGGTATAGTTTCCTGACCAGATCATATTTCCAGGATTTTGTATTGATCTCAATGAGGTCAGCCACAGTACTATTAAGAAGATTATTCTCACTTAGGGAATGGTTTGGACAATGAAACCAATCTAGGTGAGTGAGAGGGATTTGGTGACCAAAGCCTATCAACCAACAACCTTGATGTAAGGAAGCAAACTATGGTGTTGTAATATTTTTCCAAATCCAAGAGTGATGTGGTTTTGGCTTATAGTCTTGCAAAGGACATCTAGGAAAGTATTTGGCTTTGAAGGTCCTAGCCAGCAAGGAAATTGGATTATTTTGGATTCTCTAATATTGCTTAGAAATCATTGCTTGATTAATAAACTGAATTCTTCATCCCTTAGGTTTATAAGGAAATGTGTACTCTAGTATTGACATTTTTTTAGCTTCTAATTATGAAAAATGCTAAAATTTGCTATATGATAAATAAATTATTGATTGTTCTAAAAGTTTAAGTTGTTAAAAAAAATTGAGAATTTAATCATTTATACAATATTCGCATAGTAACAAAGAAATAATAATTAAATGAAATCAGTAAGAGGCTTACTATAAAGTTTTTCTTCAATAACAAACCAACTAAAATAACAAACTAACTAAAGAGGCAACACTATCTTAAAAAAACAAAAAGAAAATGGGTATCTTTGGAACCAACTAATTTCCCACTTTTTGTTTTAGAAATTAGCAAATACTTCAAATATGTTACTTTTTCAGTTAAATCTAATGAAATTACAATTATTATAAATGCAATTTAAGAAAATAACAGTGTAATTCTCAACTTTTTCTTCAAAATTTTGTTAAATTTAATTGAAAAGATAACAAATTGGGGGTATTTGCTTATTTTCCAAACATAAAAGAGGAAACCGGTTGGTTTCAAAGATGAATGTGAGAATTGTGAACCACTCCAAACATAAAGGGAAAAATGCTTTTTCCCAAAAAAAAAAAAAAACCTAAAGAGGCAGATGTCCTTTGGCCACATTGGCTCCATTTGTGTTCACTAGCCATGAGAATTGAGTCCAAATTATTTTACGCAAACACAATGATGATAACAAGAGAAAGAATTTAAATTATTTGATAGGTGTGAGATCTGATTTATGATCCTTCATTTGGCAGCCACCAACTATTTTAATTGTTTCCAGTTTGATGAACCAGAACCAATGTATTTTGTTATCTTGATTTTGAGCATTCTAGTAAACATAATAAAATCAACATAAAATAAAGTAACAAGAACAAATGCATTTTAATACATATTCAACATATAAAACTGTCCAATAAACTCTCCATTAAAAACACTCACCTGAGATACAAGATTTTTCGTTAAGAGAAATTATTCACTTTTATGGAATCCTACCATGTGTTTCTCAAAAGAACTCACATCCCTTGTAAGAGAAAGAAAATCATTCGGTAAGAGTGAATAATTCTCATTTGGACTGACACAATTAATTATGAAAGTTACACCCAAAAAAAAAAAAAAAAAAAAAAAACCAAACCAAAAAGGAAAGCATGTACAGCCAAGGCTTTGCTAAGAATCTGGATTCAAATGTCAAATCAAAGTTGGCATTGCTAACCAAACAGAATCATCATGATTTCAAATCAAAAAACCAAAAAAAAAGGTTTCCAAACAGAATCATCATGATTTCAAATTAAGTATCTTACCAAACTTTCCTAATTTTCCTCAACTTTCAAGTGAAACAAACACAAAACAAAACAGCCATCAGTGCCAAAAATTCAAAGTCAACCCATCCATCCACCACCGTCAGATCTCACACTCTCACAATCCACATCAACGGTTACCAAACTCCCAAAACCAAAACACCACGTCACAGATTTGACATTCCCTACGTTAAAAAAACAACAACAACTTTGAACTTTCTACGTGAAAATAAGCCACAGCCATATAAAACCCTCTCTCACATTTCCATTCAAAACCCTCATGCATTTTTTGCACTTGCCTCTCTTCCTTTCACTCTCCGAGAACCAAGGCAGAGCCAACCGGTACTCTCTCTTTCTTTGTGTCTGACTTGGTCGGTTTTTCTATATGTGTTAGTGTCTAAAAAAGTGTTAGTGGTTTTTGTGTGTTTCTGTGAACTATCTATGGTTGGCTGTGTTTGTTTTAAGGATAGCTGGAGTTTCGGGTTGTTATAGGTTGTTGTTATAAATTTTTTTTTTTTTTTTGGATTGTAAACTAGGAAAAGGGTATTCAGATCTCTCCCTTTTTGCTTCTGGGTTTTCTCTGATCTGTTTCATTCTTTGTCTTCCTGCTTTTGTTTTTTGGCTTTGGATATCATTTCTGCAGGTTGGTTTTGATTAGATCCATGTATGATTGATGGTTGCTTTTGTTATGTGAATCTGAGGCTCATTGTTTAGATTTTAGATTTGGGTTTGAATTGATTAATTGAGATTGATGTTGTTTTTTTTAATAAAAAAAATTCAAACTTTGATTGGTTTTTCTTTTTCTTTTCTAATGGGTTGTTTGGAAAATATTAATTGGTTAATCATTAATTGTTAAATGTACGTTAATTTCTACGATGTAGATCTGGGGTGTGATGGGTACGATGTATTTTAACTTGTTAGATGGTCTAGATGGGCATTTTTTATTAATTAAAAATGAATTATGGTGGTAAATCTGAGCAGGGAAATGCTGTTATTTAAATTTTCATTGGCTCAAGTATTGAGCAGGCATATAAACTAATAAGAATAAGTGATCGTGTTGAATATTGGTGTTAGAACTAGAAGTGGTAGACTGATTCAGTCAGGTAGTGAAGTCACTAAGAGAGCTCACTCTTGTATAGCAATTGTTTTTGAGATTAGTTCTGTTTGATTCTGTTTTTCAAGGTGGGAGTTATTGTCGATTTCAATTGATTGTGAACGAATAAAACTGGATTTTGGATTGTTTTTTTTGTTTTTTTCCGATTAGTTAAGATGTCAGACTTGCACAAAAATGAAAAATCAGCTTGATGTTATTTTTTCATTGAGCTAATTCATCATGACTGTATACAGTTTCCTGTTCAGAACACACTGCCACCTGATTTTTTCTGGACCTTTCTGGTGTTTTTAGGCTCATAAATTTTTTGATCAATGGTCGTTTTTTGCATTTCTGTGAGTTTACAGTTGCAAACACATTGCACTTTTGCTATAATAAAACTTTTATTACTTATCAAAAAAAGAAAAAGAAAAAAAAAAGAGGTACAAGATTCAGTGTGTAGAACTTTGATGTTATCTTTCATTGATCTATCTGTACACTGATTGAACCATTTTGTGGTCTGTAACTATCTCAATCATTCTAGATAGCTATTGTTTTCTTATGTTGGTCCTCTCTGACCTCTATGTGTTGAAATAGGTTGCAGAGGTTTTAACTGCTAGAAGTGATGGCTATGGCTGATAGGCACCAGCAGCCAACTGTCATGCAAAAGTTTTCTGGCCAGCTCCATCTCAGCTCCAGCGTTTCCCAAGATGTTCAAAACCGCTTTCAAAGTCCTGCTTTGTACAAGAGAAATTTTGCATATGGAAATTACTCCAATGCAGGATTGCAAAATCCCATGACTCAGTCATGCCGAGCTACACAGGATTTGTCATTGCTTGCCTCACCTGTGTTTGTCCAAGCCCCAAAAGAGAAAGGCTTTTCTGGCTTTGTTATTGATTTTCTTATGGGTGGAGTTTCTGCTGCTGTGTCCAAAACTGCTGCTGCTCCAATTGAGCGTGTGAAGCTCTTGATCCAGAACCAGGATGAGATGATCAAGACTGGTCGGCTATCTGAACCCTACAAGGGAATTCTAGATTGTTTCAAGCGAACAATGAAAGACGAGGGCGTTGTAGCATTGTGGAGAGGGAACACAGCTAATGTCATCCGCTATTTCCCCACACAGGTTTGCCTTTTCTTATGTTGCTAGCATTTCAATTTAGCAGTAACTTTTATTGCAGTACGCGTGTTTATTTAATTAGTTTTTAATTTCTCCCCCAGGCCTTGAACTTTGCTTTTAAAGATTACTTTAAGAGGCTGTTCAACTTCAAGAAAGACAAGGATGGCTACTGGAAATGGTTTGCAGGTAACTTGGGTTCTGGTGGTGCTGCGGGTGCCTCTTCCCTGCTCTTTGTCTACTCTTTGGATTATGCTCGAACCCGTCTTGCAAATGATGCCAAGGCTGCAAAGAAGGGAGGAGAGAGGCAATTCAATGGCATGATCGATGTCTACAGGAAGACTCTCCAATCGGATGGTATTGCTGGCCTTTACCGTGGCTTCAACATTTCTTGTGTTGGCATCATTGTGTACCGTGGTTTATACTTCGGAATGTATGACTCATTGAAGCCGGTGCTCCTGACTGGAAAGATGCAGGTTAGTGAGTTAGTTGGGGGATTCATTTTATTTATAATTGTGATATGATATGATGATTCTGTTGGTGATTTTAATACTTACATAGCATGGATATATCCATAATTAACACCGTCACTGATAATTTAGGCTTATTGACATGTTTCTAAATTTTGGAATTAAGAATAACTTGTGGTGTTTTTTAGGCTTAGTTCTTTATGTTCTGTGCCTCGACTAAGCAATGTTCAATATTGCAACTCTTTTACCATAAATGAAACATGTTTTTCTATCTCAAGTTTACTATGAATTGTTAGATTTGTGGAGAGCAGTTGGTCTCATATATATCTTCTGGATGATTTCAGGATAGTTTCTTTGCTAGCTTTGCTCTTGGTTGGCTCATCACAAATGGTGCTGGCCTTGCCTCATATCCAATTGATACGGTCCGGAGAAGAATGATGATGACATCTGGTGAGGCTGTCAAGTACAAGAGCTCCCTCGATGCATTCTCTCAAATCCTTAAGAATGAGGGTGCCAAATCTCTCTTTAAGGGAGCTGGTGCAAATATCCTCCGTGCCATTGCTGGTGCTGGTGTGCTTGCAGGTTATGACAAGCTTCAGTTAATCGTGTTTGGTAAGAAGTATGGTTCAGGCGGCGCCTAATTAAGATGAACAAAGAGACATCTCCACTCCCATATAACTATAGATGTTGATGAAAATCTTTTTGAATTCAGCTTTTCATGAATTTATTCTTTATTCAATTGAATAACTTAGTTTAGAGGACTTTCGCTACGAAAAAATTGTTTCCTTCTTGAAGGATTTTTGTTCTCCCATAATCTTCGATTATCATTCAAAGCAGTTGCAATTTCACTTTGTTGGATTATTGATTCATAAGCAATTTTAAGTATCGCCTTTTGAATTTTACCACATCTTTAGAATTTCGTAAGAGCTTTGCTATGTTGTGGATCATTCTTTTCTTTTACTTGAGACTTGAGATAGAAAGCATGTTTGATGAAAGCTATAAATAAGATATTCAGCTGAAATTAGTTGCTTTGCTGTGGTATTTAAACCGGCCTTGTTTGAACCTTGTTGTTAAGGTTTCTGATATTATTAACAAAATGACAGAATTTGGCTACAATTGCTCTCAATACCTAATGTCTATTTATTAAATGTGAATATTGATAAATCCATCATTGAATTACATTTTCTTTTTATATATTTCATACTTGTAAAATTTCTTGAAGATTAAAGATCTATAACTATTCCATCATTCAAATGTTTTGATTTCAAGTTTTTATACTTTAATATTATGCATAAAAAATAAGTTTATTGATCGAATAGTAAATAACATTCGATTGACACAAAATATGACATACATGTTAAGAACATAAAGAACATACAATGAAACAGTTATATATTTAAAATTATGCAAAGATGTTAACCAAACTTTATCCTCAACAAAATGGAAGTAAGGTGATGATGGTTTTATCTTACAACTAAACCATACAGCCTTTGGTAGGAGTGAGATTAGAGGTTTTGTGAATTGTGATAGGTATAGTTTAACTACAAAATGACACAAAAAAAACACATTACGTTCCATCGTTTCATGTACAATGTGGAGATTCACAAAGCAGATTAGAGAGGAACAATTTCCATGGAAGGTTTACCAAGTCCTAATACTTTTTTTTTTTTTTGAATCACTAATCCCTAAGATTTCATCCTCAGAGTCAGCGGATGATTACTATCCATTACAAAAAGTATTGGGTCGTTTTTCAAAATTTAAGCCTCTATTTCTAATGCTCAGAAGAATTTGTGAAGTAAATCTCTTTTGGTGGTTGCAAGAAAATATAAAACATATGCAAATTAATTTAATAAAAGAAATGACCTTTTTTCTTTTTTTGTTAGTCCAGGATCCTGGTATATAACTATATATGTTGGCCAAAAGTTGATATTGTATTATACTCCAAACCTGGAAATTTTAATTTTGTTTGATAAATCTCTCTCTCTCTCTCTCTCTCTCTCTCTCTCTCATTAACAATTGATTGGAATCACGCCTCATGTAGCAGAGGTCACTAGTTTGAATATATCTTCTCTCCATCCCTTGAGCCAAAACTTAAAAAAAAAAATGTATCTTCCTTCATAATTATTATGAACAAATCTTTTATTTAAAACTTTAAAATTATCTCAATTGCATTCACTTTAATTGAAATAAAAATTTCCAAAATATGTATATATATTTTTTGCCTTTCTTCCGCTCAATAAAACAATTTTTAATAAATTTTTCAGTCAGCCTAATGACTTAAATATGAATTTGAATTTTTAAGTCTTTACAAGAAAATATAATTTAAAAAAATTCCTTAAGGGAACAAACAACCATTCACAAAGGCACAAAACTATGGTCCACTCCATATATTTAGCTATGAAAAGCTTCTAGCTTATTCACCAACATTTTTCTTTTCCTGTTATCCTAACGAGTAATAATGTTACAGTTACAAACTATTTTATAATATTTTTACAAAATATTGATGTAACTAATTTTTTATTGGTTTTTATCTAGATCCATCATTAATATCATTTTTTTATTTATTAATAACCACTCGTCATATCAATAATTTGTAAAAAATTTTGGAAAAGAATTTGTATCTAGCATTATTCATTAGAGCATCTATATCAGATGTGGTAAATGTGCCAAATGCCAAATATTTGGCACATTTGCCACACCAAACACAAAAATGGAGGTTTATCAGATGTTCCAAATTCCAAAAATTATACAACACGGCTACAGTACCGTCTCAAATATGAGACGATACGGACAGATGTTGCAAAATTTTTTATAGTTTTTTATTCTCTTTTCTCTCTCCTCTCTTTTCATTTTTTTCTTTTCTCTTCTCTCTCATCGGTTCCCTCTCTCTTCTCCCTGTATTATCTCTGTACTCATCTCTCAGGATCTTCGACCAGTCCGAGATGTTCACTGACAGTGACGATGGCGTAACTCTGACGACGACAGCTTGCTCCGCCGGCGAGGGCTTGGAGGACAGCTTCTTGGAAACGCATGCCAATCTCTCTCACCCTCTGAAGCCGCCACCGTCGATCTCGCCCAACCGCCGTCAATATCTCAGCCACGCTCGATCTCACCAATCTCACTCACGGGCCGATCTCACCCTGAGGCCGCCGTCGATCTCACCCTCTTCTCTCTCCTCTCTATTCGCCTTTCACTTTGCCCCTCTCTGGTTGTGGGGTTTTTTTTTTTTTTTTTTTTGGGTTGATCTGAGATTGGTGAGTAATTGTGGTGGTTGGTTTGCAGTAGAGGTGGGTTGTAGTGGTGGTGATGGTGGGTATTTGTGTTTGTTTTTTAAATTGTAGGCGACAGGTGGTCGTTCAATTGATCTGGGTGGTGGTGGGCTGTGGGCTATAGGCGGTGACAGTGGTAGTGGTGGTGGGCTGTGGGGGTGATGGTCGGTGGTGGCTATCGGTGTTGTTGCCACAGTGGATATTTGTGGCCGGTGGTTGTGCCGTTGATGTTGTTGCTGTTGTTGAGGATAATGGGGGAGGGGATAATATATTATTTTAATATGTAGTAAATATTATTTTAATGTATAGTAAATATTATTTTAATGTATAGAATTGTATGATAAAATATTTGATAAATGAGATGTTGTAAAATGATATGGTAAAATAATAAAGTAGGTTTTTAGTGTGACAAAATGACATAATTTTTACCACATCTGCCGTGGATGCTCTTATAGATCATTATTTTATTTTCACTATCCATAGGTCATAACCAGCCACATAAAATTAATAAATATTTTTTTTTTGACTTATTGCAACAAAATATTCGACTTTACATCTATAACACTTGACGTAATATAAACTTTTTGGTAACAAAATCGATCTTTTTTCCCGCCAAAACCACAATGCAACACAGAAATGAACACACTTAGATCTCTACGTTTATTCCCAAACCCAAACCCACTCTCACTCTCTTCTTCTTCTTTGCTTCACGCTCGCTCGCTCTCACTCCACAAGGAAAGAAGAAGACCCACAAACTGGAACACAACCCACACTCTTGTCCAAACAAACCCACTCCTCTCTCTCTTAGAACGATGCAAATCCATGTCCCAGTTGAAGCAAATCCAAGCCCAAATGACTCTCACAGGCCTTTCATCAAACAGCTTCGCCTCAAGCCGGCTTATCGCCTTTTGCGCCATCTCTGAGTGTCGGAACCTTGGCTATTGCTCTCAGATTTTGTATAATTCGAATAACCCAAATGTTTTCTCTTGGAATGTTGCCATTAGAGGGTACTCTGAGAGTGAAAATATGGAAGAAGGGGTTGTTTTGTACAAGAGAATGTTGAGGGATGGTGGGTCTTCGAGGCCGGATAATTATACTCATACTTATTTGCTTAAAGTTTGTGCTGGTTTGTCGTGGAAGTTGATGGGGGATGAGATTGTTGGGCATGTGTTGCAGATGGGTTTTGATTCGTATATGTATGTGCACAATGCTGTGATTCATATGTTGGTTTCGTGCGGAGAATTGATCAAGGCACGTAAGGTGTTCGATGAAAGTTGTGTGAGAGATTTGGTTTCTTGGAATTCTTTGATTAATGGGTATGTTAGACGTGGGTTAGCATGTGAGGCATTGGGAATTTATCGAGAAATGGAAGTGGAGAGAGTGAAGCCCGATGAGGTTACGATGATTGGGGTGGTTTCTTCTTGTGCCCAGCTTGGGGATTTGAATTGTGGGAGAGAATTTCATCAGTATATTGAAGAAAATAGGTTGGAGTTGACAGTTCCACTTTCTAATGCCCTTATGGACATGTATGCCAAGTGTGGAAATCTTGAGGAGGCACAAGCAATATTTGATAGTATGGAGAATAGAACAATTGTTTCTTGGACTACAATGATTATGGGATATGCCAAACTTGGGTTTCTGGGTATTGCACGGAAGCTTTTTTACGAGCAGCCAGAAAAGAGTGTTATTTCATGGAATGCAATTATTGGTGGTTATGTCCAAGCCAAACACAGTAAGGAGGCTTTGGCTTTGTTTCATGAAATGCAGGCTAGTGATATTAAGCCTGATGAAGTGACTATGGTTAACTGCTTATCTGCATGCTCACAACTTGGAGCAATTGATGTTGGCATATGGATCCACCGTTACATCGAAAAACATAATATTTTTCTAAATGTTGCCTTAGGAACTGCTCTAGTTGACATGTATGCCAAGTGTGGGAACATCACAAAGGCTCTCCAGGTTTTCCGAGAGATGCCACAGAGAAACTCACTGACTTGGACAGCTGTTATTTGTGGCTTAGCCCTTCATGGGAAGGCACATGATGCCCTATCTTACTTCCTGATGATGATTGATAGTGGGTTGGTGCCTGATGAGATCACCTTTATTGGGGTCTTATCTGCTTGTTGTCATGGAGGTTTGGTTGACGAGGGCCGTAAATATTTTGCTCAAATGAGCTTCAAATTCAATATTTTCCCCAAGCTCAAACACTACTCCTGCATGGTGGACCTTCTAGGTAGAGCTGGTCATTTGGAAGAGGCGGAAGAGCTGATTAAATGCATGCCAATGGAGGCAGATGCTGTGCTTTGGGGTGCATTGTTCTTTGCTTGTCGTATTCATGGAAATGTAACAATGGGAGAAAGGGCAGCTTTGAAGCTTCTTGAGTTGGATCCTGGTGACAGTGGAATATATGTTTTGCTTGCAAATATGTATGGGGATGCAAATATGTGGGAGGAGGCTAAGAAGGTAAGGAAGATGATGGTGGAGAGAGGAGTAGAGAAGACTCCAGGTTGTAGCTCAATTGAGGTGAATGGCATTGTGTATGAGTTTATTGTTCGGGATAAATCACACCCTCAATCTGAACAAATTTATGAATGTTTAGTTCAGTTAACAAGACAATCAGAGCTCGTATATCCAATATACTTGTAATTAGAAACAAGTAGTGCTGAATTTAGCAAGCAAGAGGTGAGGGGAGAGGAGAGTAGATGATGGATCTGATGGAAGTTGATATGTTGGTACTGAAAATTGTTCATGAGCCATATTGTAAGAAAAACCTAATGGTTGGTTTTCAGAAGGTAGCTCGTGAGCTCCATCTCAGTTCCATTCTTTTTGTAAGTGTCTAACTCACTGCAAAGCTTGCATTTTATCAAGGTGGTAGAATGTTGGTTAAATGATTAAATTATCATTTCCTAATAGCTTATGTTTTAGGGATCAAGTTGTAGTTTATCAAGAGGCATTGAACATTTGGGAAAATATTCTGTTAAGATTTCACTTCTGTGAAGTACACATGCTAAGCTGTCCTTTAGTGGTTTCAGCTCATTACCTGTTATTCCCAGACTCCTAAGAAAAAGGCTTTGCCATTTTTCTCTGGCAGGGCAGCTGCTCTGATTTATTGTGCAAAGCTTGTGTTTTGAAACCAGGAAGATTGGCTGGTTGACTATCTGAACCTAAAATGGATGGGATATATACCAGGATGTTCTTTGTCAAACTCCAACTCAGGTCCACTAAATCCTTTATCCTTTGGAATTTATTTGTTATCTCCATTTCATCCATATATTTTGGGCTTATTATTGTTTGCATTCTTCCCTAGGTCTTGGTCATTACATGTCAGGAGGAGTAATTCAAGAAGCTGGAATTTCATGAAAGATCAGTATCTAAAGCCAAAGGATTCGAAATGAGGAAATCTGCTTAAAAATAGGGGTAGCCTCTATTGATGAAAAGATGAGGGTAAGTCACGTCAAATAGTTTGGTCATGTGCAGAGGAGATCAATTAATACATTGGTAAGAAAGAGTGAGTTGATTCAAGTAAAGGAAATGGAAAAAGGTAGAGGATGACCAAAAATAACCTTAGTGGAAGTAGTTATAAAGGACATATCAATTAAAGAAGTAACAAAAACTATGACTTTGGATAGAATAGAATAGAGAAAAAGAATATATGCAGCCAACCTTGACTATCTTGTTGAGGATCCTTAGGCCATAGCTGCCCCCAAAAAATTTGGGATTAACGCTTTGTTGTTGTTGTATTAGTAATTTAGTATCTAAAGCCAAATCAAGGTATATTTGTTGTGACATTTGAATGATCATAGAAAATGGAGGTCTTGTGTAAATGGTTTGGTAGTGTTCATGCACATGGTTGTACTGCTTTTGAATCTTACTGTCTCTCCCAAAACCAGTAGGTGACACAAAGGTGTAAATAGGTGTTGTGAATGTAATGGATTGATTGAAATCTGCAACAAGATAAAAGTTCCAAACTGTTGGTGTTGCAGGTCTTTACCATGAATTCAATCAACCATCAATATCTGTATCTTCTATTTATTAGTCTTATGAGTGGGTCTGAAAGGAGCTTTTTATCTGACGGGTTAAGGCCCAGCAATAAATGCTATCTTGTTGGGCTTGCAAAAAAGGAACAAGAGTCCAACTTAACCCCAATTGGTTGGACCATCGGCTCGATCTCCCTCATTGGCCCATGAAGCCCAAATCCATGTCATTCCCCATTCTACTTCCTCCAAGTCCTTTTTGCTATGATCCTGACCTGAGTGTTGCGGATTACTTGGTTAGTATTAAGTTGGTAAAAGAGTATGGAAAAGTTGTTTTAAAAATTATGTGAAAACATACTATTGGTCCCTAAAATTTTAATCAAGTTCTGTTTTAGTCCTTGAAATTTGGAATTTCTTTTTTTATCCTAAAAAATTATAACCTTTTGTGTGGCTTTATGGAATTTTTTTCCATGTAAGCAAGAATTTTAACCGTAAAGTTTCGGAAGGACTAACTTGTTATGTTTACAAGTTTTGAGGATTAAAAATGAACTTCATATTTTAAGTACTAAAATAGATCCTAACCCAAATTTTAACCAACTTATTTTTTTGCCTAAAATTATCTTGGAGTGACATATCTAAATCTCTCTCTTTTTTTTTTTTTTAGTCCTTGAAGATTTCGTTTTTCATGTTTTCTCTTATGAAAAAAATTATTAATAAGCTTTTGTGTTGAATAATCATTATAGAGATGTAGTTGTGAATTTGATTCAATAGATTGACATATATGGCCATGTAACTATTCCCTTTACTGGAGCATATAGTTGTTTGGTTTGATTGTTTTCATTCGTAGGAATATCCTTTAACTTATTTTATTGGAGCATATTGTTGTTTGGTTTGATTGTTTTGGTTTGTAGGAATATCCTTTAACTTATTTTAGACAACTCATAAAACCACCAACGTATATTATTTAAGCAAGTTAAATGACTTACTAAATAAGCCATGTGACTAAAAATACATATGAATAATTTTATCAATCATCACGTAATAGGTTGGAAAAATTTTCTTTCAAATTAGTTTGAAGATAAACTTTTTTATTTTGATCGAGCATGATAAGCCTTTCTTTTCTTTTTGGGTGTGAGCTGATGTGGAGTATCCTTAATCCAAGACCAGCCATAAAAGCATACATCTTGAGCTCTAGCCTTTCGGCAAGAAAAAGGTATTTGAAGAAGAAAAAATTTGAAAGTTACTTGTAAGTTGTAACACACACACATTTATATATATATCACACTATTTCTTCTTAGCAGCAAATGCGGTCCCAAGCCCAAAATTGTATTTCTATTTAGCCATTAGGTGGATTTTCATTTTACAGACATAGAGCATTTCCAGTCTCCACCCCAATCAAATTGGGACTTTCTTAAAACTTATTTTTACGATAGGTTTCAATCAACCAAAAGTATGAAAGTTTCTTTAAACGAAAGACCAACAAGGCATCTAAAAGATGTGGACTTTTGTGTGTGTGTGTTTTGTTTTCTTCTATTCATGGTAAAGGCCAGCTGGTGTATTCGATTAAACAGTCTTGAATTTCTTTGGACCTAATTCAGCATAAATAGAATTTCTTTCGCCCAATATAACTTGCTTTATAGAATTCGATTGGCTTTAAATTTACAAAGACATTGTCTGTGGTGAAACTGAGCCTATCACATGCGATATGACGAGGAGGAGGGAGGATGTAACACTCATCATATGATAAAAGCAAATATTCTTTTTTGTATGTATTGTCGTATTTGGAAAAAGACAGTCTAAGGAAACAATTTTTGTACCACAATTCTAATTTGATCGATTGTGAGGGATGACGAAAAAATGATTGGTTCATACAAAAGTAATCATTCGTTGCTTACAATCGATTACTTCAACAAGTGACAACAAAAGTTATGATCCTTCGTCTCCCAGGTGGGTTACAATTTCCATTTCTAAGCCAACAACACCATTCAATTGTTGTGTTCCAAAAGCACCTAGCCACGCCCTCTTAACGTGTCATTGATCATCAGGGCTTGCCTATAAAGCCCTAAAGTATAGTAAAGTTGAAAGAAAAAAAAAAATGAAAAAGAAGAAGAAGAGAAGTTAAGTTTAAAAGTGAATCCAATTACCCTCTAGGCCTCTCTACCTGTACAGCCTATGGGGGCAATGGAAGTGAAACAAGACCAAGTAAAAAACTTTTGGGTGTTGAAATTTAACACAGCCAACTGTGTTTGAGACACGTTTTCAGACAAAAAGAATGGGAGAGAATATTATGACACGTCCTTCACTTCCCTTGCACGCCAGGTTTTTGTTCCATTCTGATTACTCACTCATTCATGTCTCCTTCTTTAGCTTCTCTCTCTCTCCCACATGCATGCCTGACAGCCTTTGCTGTTCTTGCTTACTCCAATCTGTGATTGCATAAAACCCCATGGAAAAATTGGCATAAACCCAAAACAGAAGTCATCTAGTAGAGGTGATTGGGGGGAACAGAATTAAGGTGATTTTAAGCACCTTTTTATTTTGGTCAATTTGTAATCATATTGTCAGCAGTAATAGCAACATTTTTCATTGGTGAAGAGAGATTTTCTTAAACCTCTTCACCAATGATTGGTTCCCTTATCTTATTTTACTACCTATCTCTGCATTTTTAATGGGAGAGAGAGAGAATTGAACTTGCTTTACCAAGCATCACTGGTTTTTTTTTAATAGACTACAATATATAGATTTGATCATTGTAGTGTACTAGTGTCAGTGTCACCCATGAGTACTTTTACTATTGTAACATAAAAAAAGTATGAGCATGGTGGCTCGTGGGTTAAACTTAAGAGAGAGGGAGAATTTTTAAAAAAAAAAAAAAAAGTAAAAGTGAAAAGTTAATTATAAAAAAATTCTTCTACAAAGAAAAGTAAGAGTTACGAGAGGCAGATAGGTTTCATGATTAAGTAAAGTTTCAAATATTTAATTTAAAAATGTTCTTATTACATGTTTTGAGATCCATGGTCATACACAAACACACCTTCACTCCATTATAATCACCTTCCCTTCCAAGCAATATCTTTGAAAGGAAAATTTGTTACATAATCTATTGTATTTAAATAAAACTGTAAATACTTCATGGTATATGTTTTGTTTTATTACCCCACTCTTATTCTATTTCTTCTCTTGTCTACTATTTTTGTGAGTGTTAAAAAGAATGAAATGAAATGAAATTGATAGATCATGAAAGACTGAAATGGAATGTAACGAAAAACAATATATTTTATCTAATGTGTTCGAGAGTTTATAGAAGAGTGTGGAGATAAAATAAATATATTATTTTATTATTATACCATTGACATTTTATTTGTTACAAAGATCCAACGTTGGATAACGGATCATACGAATATTGAGAAGGAAGACCCATACTGATAATGGATTGAAAGAGATCAAAATGATTTTATTATTTTTAAATTTTTTTTAGTAAGTGAGAAGCAAGAGTGAATGAAAATCTTTGTAAGTGTGAATATAAATGTTCGAATGTTATGAGGGAATAGAATATTGTAAAAATCTCTTTCAATTTGTTTCATTTTAATTTCTTCTTCCCTTATAATTCCTTAGTATTAAGGCAAGAAATAGTAAATGAGGAAAGCTCTATTGAATTCGTGTCAAGTATTTTTGTTCTTTTTTCTTTTAAGCCATAAATTAAGTATTTGATCTCATATTTGTTTTAAATTTCAATCTTACACATCTCAACAACTAACGTATATCGGATATGAAAATACTTGAATCCTAGACCTTGAGAATTACTAGGCATATATTAAAAAAAAAAAAAAGAAAGAAAAAAGAAAAAAAGAGAGGCTACAATAGGGATTTGAATGCATCCCAAATTTTTGCATGATGATGGAGTAGGTGGAAAAATTTCACCATCTAAATTCAATGCAATGGTAGAAAACCTAACCTATGGTACTCTGTTACTTTGTTTGCTACAATAGCCCTCCCTAACTTTTGGAAATATGTCATTATGAGACTTTATCCACAAGTAAGAATTCTTAAGCAACCTTTTGAAACACATTAGAATTTCTTTTGCCAGCACATAACAAAGTTAGATCCATTAAAGGAAATTCCCAAAAGTCATTTTCATTCTCTGTTTTATAATAAGAAAAAAATTTCTAATAAGAAAAAAATTTCTAGTATGTCCAAAATAACATGATGATTTATTGGTTGTAACCTTAATTCTCTTTCCTTTTTGTTCTATTGGACTTTGGTTTTTGGGAGATAGTGTTGGCTATTTGATACCCTACCTGGATGACATTAAAAATATGTTGTTGCTCACATGATTATTAGCAGAGCTAAAACCAGCCATGCACAAAAGGAAAAAAAGAAGTATTTCTTTAATGATAGTGTGCTTGTAATTTTAATTCCTAACTACCCCCAACCGACACCAACTTCCATTTTTGGAGAGAGTCAGATGGTTTTGGTGACCATTCTTCAACCACACTGATGGTTCATTTTCCATGCACAAGCCAACCACTAACTTCAACCCCTATCCACAAAATCCTATGATTCTGTTCTCTATAGCTTTGGCACTTGGCAAATGGTTCAACCTATTATTATAAAACATTGCTTTCAATGGCATTCACATGATTCAATTTTCTAAGCATGAGAAAGAACCTATGATTAGATTTGGATGATGATTCTGATTTTGTGACTTTCAACAGCTAATTAATTATGGTTTGCAAAACTTCTAAGCTTTTATTTCATGTCATGTCAATAGGTGATAGAAACTTAAAAGACTACTACCTTGCTAACATCTCAAGTCTTAGAAAAAGAACTACACAACATGTTAACCACATTTATCATCCAACCCAATTTCTTTCTATCATCTCTACCTAAAATTGCTAGAGTTATTTAATCATGTTTATGCCAATTTAATTTAATTCTCACAATCATAATTAATTTGTACTCTAACACACTATTAAAAGCTTGAATACATTTATAAAGAGTGTCGTAGTCTCTATGTAAAAAAAAAGATTAAAATGAATGGCTGATCGTAAATTTTTATTTGGATAATTTGATAACTACAATGAGTGACAATAACTTCAAACAAATCAAAATCAACTTATCAAAACATTCCTATCACCAAATCACATGAAAACAACCTTTTTATCAATTGATCACTCACACCCATATTGTCACACAAATCACATTACTCACAAACCTGAGTGAATGAAACAACTCATACTCTCTCTCTCTCTAACACTATACCCCACAAAACTGCATGTGAAAATGAATCATCATGATTCATTGGTGGGTGAGGTAGCTATAACATTTACATACACAAAAAAATACTATAAACCAAAAAGAAAGAAAAAAAAAAAAAAAAAAGGTAGTAGTAGAGTGCTATAATTGCAAACACACACCGCGTGACACTGGAACATTTACCCCCGCACTCCATAACAAGGTTCGCGTGTCTCTGCATAAAATGATAAAAGCCACAGCTTGAAAACCAAGCTCTGTGAAATAACAAAAACCACAAACCAAAACCAAAAAAAAAAAAGCCCAGACAGAATCACGTATTTACAAACCTGCCATTCCCTTCCAAATTCACAGACACAGAGAGAGAGAGAGAGAGAGAGAGAGAGAGAGAGAGAAGTAGAAGATGAAGAAGTTCGTTTCAGGAAAAAGCGATCAATGTCGGTTCTTTAATCTCTCTTTGGAATCCTTCTTTTTCTTTTTTTAATTTTTTTGGATTTAACAAAAAAAAAAATTTTGGGTTCTTTTATATTACGTGGTGCATTGACTCCATTAAGCTCGCTTTCTCTCACTTTCCCGAGAATTTTCGGTTACGGAAAATGAAAATTGTGAAAAAACCGTGAATTTTTTTCTTTCTCTGGGTGAGGTGGTGGAGATCAGTTTTGTGCCTGTGGTGTAATGAGGAGCTCGTTTTTGTTGGTTTGTTTAAGTTCTGTTTGGTTGCTGAGAAAATTAAGTGCAAAGGAGAGGAATTAAGACGCTTTTTTTTCGTTGTTGTGTGGTTTTAGTAGAGGACGAGTTTCAGCTTTTGTAAGCATACGTTTCTTGCTTTTTGTATTAATTAAGCTCATTAGTGATCGGAATGTGATTTTGAAAAATGCTAGTTTTGTTTGTTTGTTGTTTTTGTTTTCCTTCGTTTTCTCAGCCGCCAAACAGAGATCTTGATTTTTTGTTACATTGTGGTGAATTCAGCTCAATTTTGATGTTAATGGAATATTATTACTTTGAAAATTTTTACTAGAAAGGGAAAATTTTTATGGACTATTTACTATTGAAAATGTTATTGTTGTTTTGATTTAGAGAGAAAAAAAAAAAAAAACAATAAAAGAAATATAGAATTTATTGTGCTTCAATGTTTGCATTAAATGGGTTAGATTTATGAAATAATAGAGTTTATGTGAATGTGGAAGTGGTAATTATTGTTGTTGTTTTTTTTGGTGATTACATTTAACTTGTGAACTTAAGGCCTTTGAATTGACTTGGGGGCAATTGTGTTTGTTGGTTTTGTATTTGTAGGAATCGTTGAAAGGCCGGAAAGAAATTGGCTTTTGTTGATGGCTTGATTATATTTCTGGATGAATGTGTTGGCTTGGATTTTGTAGGAAGATCAGGTTTATTGCTTATGTATAAATTTTTTTTTTTGTGTATGCTTAATGGTTGTGTTTTGAAGATTAAAGTATTCATTGATTCTGCTATAATTTGCTTTGTTTATGCTACAGATTACTTGTGTGAGAGCTTAGTAGTGGAGATTGAGAATGAGTTGGAACCCACATATGGAAGTTCATTATGTGAACACCAGCTATCCTTATAGTACAGCTGGAAGCTTTATGGAGTACTTTGAAGGACTTACGTATGATCATGTGAATTTCATATTTTCTGGTGCTTCACATGCTCAGGTACTTTATGCTTCATGTATATGTCTTTTTCTTTCAAAGAAATATAGGGAAATTATATTTATTGGGTTCAAAAAAGAAAAAGAAATTTTCAATTAAAATTTAGTAAGTTACACACACCTAGTGGGTTCTGATGATGAACCAAATGGAATCCATTACCTCGCTCTTCTGCCCCTTTTTTTGGGGAGCAAGTGCCATTTTAGCTAGAGCTCATTGGCGGTTTTTCTATATGCTTTTAACAATGATTTGATCCAAAAGATTGGAAACAGTTTATGTGAATTGATAGAGATTGTTCCTTTGTTATAATGCTCTGTTTCCCATATGCAGATTTGTGAGGAAGCTGTACTTCTTTGATTAATTTGGATCTTAAAATTGCTCATAAACTCTGATGTGTACTCAAATTCTTTTCATTGTTTACTACCAATACTTTGTACATTTGAAGCTTCTAGTGATTGGTTACATTTTGTCTATTTGTGGTTAAAATGTAGTTGGTTTAACTTGTAATGGAAGATCACTGCAAAAATTATATTAAGATTTTCATGTAAGCATAAGATCTACTCCTATACGTGCAGGAGAGCGTGTACCCACAAATGAATACGAGTTTTTACAAGTTTGGATTTTCTGAACCTGGGAACACTTCTTATTATGATCATGGTCATACCTATGCGGTGAATGATAACGGACCTAGAATTGATGAGTACAGAAGACCTTTTGAGAACTCTTCGACAATGGTTAATGAACAGGCTGCTGCAGCACATACAGAATGGGAAGGAAATGCAGCCACTAGTACTACTACGCATGACAACCCTATAGAATGTAAGTTCTGACCTTAATAGAATGGAGAAGATATTTACTTATTGTGTTCATTATTGCAAATCTTGTTAATATTGCTCAATATTGCACTCAAGAGGATAGTGCATTACAGAATTTTATGCATGCTTGTCAATTTCATTGTAATGCTGAAATTACTTCTTGATGCTTCCACCAGTTACTGCTTACCTTATGTATTACACTGTCATCTTTCTGTACAAAGTATAATTCATTCTGAATTTCCATTATTTCTTACTCAATAATGACTAGCTATATGATGGATTTTGAGCTTAGCTTTCTCTTTGGATGCAAGATTTCACATCATAGTCCCAACTGTTCCTATCCAACAGATTGTAGTCAACATTTTAGGCTGTTTGGTTTGGATATCATAGCTCAAATTCTTACAATGAGTTCTAAATTCTGTAAATATTTTAATGGACAGTGTGGAGGCTTCATATTTATCCTAGGTTACTCCCTAGACTATCTGCAGAAAATTGGTTATTTATGTGTTTAGGAGACAGAAAATAGAAAAGCAAGCATGAAAAGAACAATGCATCAAGAGGATCATCCTCTGATATCTTTCTCTTGCTTTTTGCTGAATTATAAAGATTTTATTTACTACTATTACATATAAGCTCATCGTCATTGATAACAGCTTCATAAAACTTTGGAGGAAACAAAGAAAACACAAACAGAAGGTTTGTTTTCAAAGACCATCTACTAAGCTCGTGAATTGCTATGTTAGCTTGCCTTTTAATCTAATTAAACTGACAGTTAGAGAAACTATCTTTCAGCACCTTGATATCTTCAAGAATCATGCTTTTCCAAGCTTGTCAGATGATTAACACCTCCAAAGACATCCAGTCAGCATTTGTTATCCCCTTCTCCAACAGTGCTGTCTAGATTTTCTTCATGAGCCATTAAAAGTGGAAATTGAGCTGCTTTTGCTTCAGCAGTCTCTGGTTTGCATTTTTCAATAATCTTCAACCAACCGCTGCTATACAAGCCTTTTTTTTCTCCAACAGCTGCATTGCAATTGATCTTGAGACTTCCTGGAGGTGGACTGCACCATTTATAATCAGGATAAGGCCTTGGGTTATGAGATAAATCTTTTAAAACAGAATTCTGTTTTTCCACCCTAGCATTAATTGTAAATGGCAAATCTTCCAGTTTCACTCGGCTTTTTGCAATAATCGTTATGTTCTCATTTTCCATATAATCTCAATCACAACAGTTCCAATATCTTTCTCTAACCTACCCAAGCAACATAGGAGGGAGCTTGCTAACCAAAGAATGGAGTGCACAGCTGAGAGAAACAAGCTTGTCAAACCTCTTTTGTGAATGGGCAACCTATGAGCTGGTGATTCATTAGGTTGAAATTTGAAGAGCTGTAGTCCATATACTTTCATGATATTGTCCATTGGTATAATCTTCTGCTGTTTCATGGAATCACCTGATGTGAATCATCTTGATTGGAAGCCCCAATATTCAGTGTCATTCATCATTATTTTCCCTACACTATTCTCACTTAAAGTAGCTGTGTGCTGGGAACTAAGGAGTGAAGAGTGTGGAATGCCAAGTTAGCAAGCAGTTTTAAGACATGTATACAAATTTAAATTTGAATTTGAACTTTGATAGTCCGAAGATATAACACATTGACTTTCTATGATGGTTGTACCCTAAAATTTTCTGTTATTTGATGTTTTTTTTATTGGTAGGACATAAAGGGATATAATGGCTGCTTTAGAAGTTTTTCATGATCCTTTCTTCCCTCTGATGTTATTTTTTTTTCTCCTGTAATAATTATTTGGAATATGAACTACTTGTATCTCAATTTAAGTTTCTTCTTTTATTTTACAGGCCCACGGAGACATCATAATTCTCATGATTATCAGGTGTGTCAGTTGTATAAGTTTAGTGCAAAATAAGACGTACATAAATGCTTTAAAAGTATGAATTGCCTCTCATGTTTTGCTTAAGTCTATCTTTCTCTATGACTTGCACACTAGCACAAACATACACACCGAGAAGAGAGAGAGAGTGGTGGGGTACAGATCTAGTTCCTACTTCAAGTCTCTCTCTCTGTAACATGAATGTTGTGTAAACATGCATAGAGAGAGGGAGAGGCACAGCCTTCCAGGCTTCTAATAACCAATTTCCTTGATAAAATGTTTTTGTCACATTTGTTGGGCCCCAAATTTTCTTTCGAGATCATTTTTGCTTAATGGGAGAAACTTAATGATAGTTGAACACATTGATTAACTGAAGCAATTTCCCTTTGAAACGGGCAGGTCATTTGGCAAGACAACATTGATCCTGATAACATGACCTACGAGGTTAGAGCATAAAACTCTCACATTTTCTCTTGGCATTGCTACATTTCCTGATTAATTGAATATGCCTCTTAATTCTTATTTTTGAGTATATATGTAGATTTTGGTTCTAAGATTATAAAAAAGTAATACAGGTTAAGAAGCTTCCACTTTTTGGCTCATGGAATTTTTAATTCTCATGGTTTGGGAAGTTTTAAGAAGCTTGTATTTTGCAATTAATATATTCAACACTTTTATATTGGCAAAAACTGTGGCAAGTTTGGGACTTCTGAGAAACTTAGTGCAATGTTCAAGTTGATCATACAACAATCATAATGACATGTCATGTATGATTAAGATGTGAGAGAGGCAAAACCCCTTGGTGGAAAAGATTCTTGTAAGAGGTGTTATTGAGTGAGTCCTTTCATGATCGACAAGGTTGCCGAAGTCCCATAAGTGATGCTGTGTAGTTTGAAGCAGATTTGTCTGAATATGTAAGATTGTAAAAGAGGCTGTAGCCAATGCACAAAGCTCTCACTTCTACAGGATATAAGAGATGTGGGAGACTTGATTAGTACGCAGCCTTACCCCCAATTATTAGGGGCTATACTAATAGGTTCTTTAAACTATACATGTCATTGGGCCATTCTTTCATTTGTTTTTGGTGGGTGTCTAGAGCTCTTCGAGCACCTAACTATTTCCCTGGGTGTGTGTAATCATTCCGTCCCAGACGCCAATTAATTATAGGTAAGTATCCATTGGGGTGGCCCTAGCATGCTAGCTTGGAGTTTAAGACCTAGGATCTCATGAGGCCTTGGCCCCAGGAAGCCGGAAACTCATATTAAAACTGAAAACCTTATGTCTTTTAGGGGTTTCTAGAAACATTAACTCTATAATCTTAAGGACACTGCTTGGATGAAAGCATAGGCAGCTTCCATGGTCTTTCATTTTTGGATTTTATTAGGGGCTATACTAATAGGTTCTTTAAACTATGCAGGTCATTGGGCTATTCTGTCATTTGTTTTTTGGTGGGTGTCTAGAGCTCTTCGAGCACCTAACTATTTTCCTCGGTGTGTGTAATCTTCCCGTCCCAGACACCAATTAATTATAGGAAAGAATCCATTGGGGTGGCCCCAGCATACTAGCTTGGAGTTTAAGACCTAGGATCTCATGAGGCCTTGGCCCTAGCAAGCCGGAAACTCATATTAAAACTGAAAACCTTATGTCTTTTAGGGGTTTCTAGAAACATTAACTCTATAATCTTAAGGACACTGCTTGGATGAAAGCATAGGCAGCTTCCATGGTCTTTCATTTTTGGATTTTATTAGGGGCTATACTAATAGGTTCTTTAAACTATGCAGGTCATTGGGCTATTCTGTCATTTGTTTTTTGGTGGGTGTCTAGAGCTCTTCGAGCACCTAACTATTTTCCTCGGTGTGTGTAATCTTCCCGTCCCAGACACCAATTAATTATAGGAAAGAATCCATTGGGGTGGCCCCAGCATACTAGCTTGGAGTTTAAGACCTAGGATCTCATGAGGCCTTGGCCCTAGCAAGCCGGAAACTCATATTAAAACTGAAAACCTTATGTCTTTTAGGGGTTTCTAGAAACATTAACTCTATAATCTTAAGGACACTGCTTGGATGAAAGCATAGGCAGCTTCCATGGTCTTTCATTTTTGGATTTTATTGCAGTTTTGAACTTTAGATTGTAATTTTCTGGTGGTTACTATGCACACCTCCATCATGCCTTTTCTACTGTTTCTCCAATAATTTAAAAAAAAAAAAAAATTATAAATTGAAAATGTGGTTCTGGTACTCCAGATTAGCTTCATATTAGTAGTATAACTTGTGTGCTAAGCAATCATGCATACGTTATTCATCAAGAAAGAAAAAATCATGCATAAGTTATAAGCAATCAAATTGAACACCTAAATACTCACTTAGTCATATCTTGGTTCTGTTTAATGTGATGACAATTGTAGACTCTCGGCCACTACTGCCTTTCCACTGAAAAATTATCTATATTCCTGTAGTCATTCAATAGCATTCTGGTCAAAGTGCTAAACTTGTGTTAAAGCCTAGCAGAACCACTCATTGCTTACATTAAGCCCAATTCTGGTGGTTCTAGCTAGGCATGACATGGAAAGCCAGAGGAACCAGGTCATAGCTATGAATGGTTGCTTAAATTTCATTCCTGTTATTTATCCTCTCCATAACTTTGAGTCATATCACTCTAATGAAATATAGGAATGTGGTTCTTAGGCTGATGATATGTGTAATGAGAAAATTGTGACTCAAGTGTATTATTTCTCATGAGGTGGTAATGTGATTTTAATTTGAGCCTGTGGGAAGGAAAAGGTTTTGGTTAAGCAGATCATATTCCAACTTCCTTTGTGCCTGATGAGCTTTAAAAGGTTTTGGTTAAGCAGATCATATTCCAAGCTTCCTTTAGTCCTTATGAGCTGTCATATTTGGATGTGGAATGGTGGATTAGAGTTTAATGCTGATTTGGCCAAACACATTTTGATTAATAGAGACTACTTGCTTTTCTCCTACAGTCTTATCTGGTTATGATGGTTGTTCTTACAGCAAAATATCTACGATATGTGAAAACTCTACTTATGAAAATTTTGATGAAAATTGAAATTATTGAACGACTTTTTTATTACTCCTCCCTTTATTATTATTATTATTATATTACTGACAGCATTTTCATGTTCAGGAATTACTTGAATTAGGTGAGGCAGTAGGAACTCAAAATAGAGGTCTTTCTCAAGAACAGATTTCTTTGCTTCCAATCTCAAAGTACAAGTGTGGTTTTTTCTCAAGAAAGAAGTCACGAGATGAGAGGTAGTGTTCAGGCTTATGAACTGTGCTTTTATGAGATTCTGATATCTTTGTTTACTTTTCAACTGGCCTTTTTTTTAAAGTGTGTGTGTACACACACACACTATATATATATTATTGTAAATATATTTTATTCAGCTTTTGAAGTCATGATCCTTTCTATTTCATGGGATGTGATTATCACTTTCTTCATCACCTGTGGTAATTTAATACCTAATCTTTCTTTCAACAATAATCTAAGGGTCCGTTTGGATACAGCTGAAAACTGAAAACTGAAAACACTATAGCAAAATAATTTTTAAATGTGTAAATAGTATTGTAGGATCCATTTTTATTTTTTTTATTTTTTTTTTCTGAATAAAGTGGTTGTGGGTTCTGTGAATAGTGCATAATGTCTCCTGCATAGTGTAATTTACGTGCATGAACAGCGGGTTACTGTTCATGCACTAAAAAAAAAAAAAAAAAAAAAAAAAAAAAAGAAGGCTGAAATGCAGAGGCAAAACGTGCTGCGTTTCAGCTATCCAAACCGCACCTAAGTTTGATTTTTCCAAAATGGAGAAAAAGAAAGAAAAAGGATAATAATAATAAATGGAAAAGAAATCATTTGAACCTTCCTGTTCTTTCATAGGCATGTCATTCTGAAGAATGAGTACTATGAAATGACATTGCTTGAGAGAAGTTTGGAGGTAGATTGTGTGATCATATATTAGTACATTGTGTAGGGCTATGCAATTTCAAATTTAATTGAAACTTACAGGAGAAGGAAAAAAGGGATAACTGTTAGGTTCAACTTCTTGTTACAAAATGATAAAAACCAAAAAAATATATGAAATTAAAAGAGAGAACCATAAATTCTCCCCAAGTAGGATTTGAACCTATGATCAGCCTTTTAACAGCCAACTTCTCTACTACTGAGCTATTGATGAACAACGGCTTAAGGAAGCTGACTCTCGTTCTTTGGACCAACATAAGACAGAACAAAAATTGGTTCATCACTCTTTTTTTGACATAGAATATTCAGATTAGTATTGGACACAGGCAGTTGCCATGACTTTCCTCCCCCTGCTCTGCACAGATGATAGCTGAACAATTTACCATCATCTATGCTACTAGTATATTAGGTAAGTTTTCTTATGGGCGGTCTTATACTCCAGTAACTTGTTGAGATGTAATTTTGTCACTACTCAGGGTAAAAGTAAAAGTGCGACAGATAACCAGCCAATCCCTTTTTGCTTCAACAATTATTGACATCTGCCTGTGCTATCATATCAGTGGCCTTAAATTCATATCTAATAGATCATCAATACCTCTGGGAGAGAACTTACAAACTCGTATTCAAATATTCTAATTACATCTTAATAATGACTCCATATATATAATATTTTTATTCTTGCACTTATGGTTTTATGGACACTTTGCTAGACATGGTGGATGTTATACATGTACATTTTGAGACATTCTCTTTGTCGTGAACCTCAAGTTGAGCTTGGCATCATGGCTATTATCAGACATCTTTTTGGGCATCATTGTCTATAAAATCATCTTATGCATGCATGCAAAATTTCTAATATATATGCATCAGAGCATTAATGTACAAAATTTTTAGAATGCATTGGGGGTTGGATGTGCACACATCACAGTATAAGGTGCATCTGCATTGCTTGCCTTACATTTCTGAGGCCTTCCTCCAGAAGCATAAGAGCACTGGAATTTTATCCAATTTGACTACAATTTTTGTCTTTCCGTCTCTGTTCTTACTAAACTTTTTGTGGCCTGTTGATCTAACTTGTTTAATTTTGTTCTGTATAGATGTGTGATTTGCCAGATGGAATATAAACGAGGTGACCGACGGATCACACTACCATGCAAGCATGCCTACCATGCTAGTTGTGGGACCAAATGGCTTAGCATCAATAAGGTAAGCTATTGGGATTTTTAAAGATGAAAATTATAAAATATCTCATCAGTGGCGTATTTGGCCATAACCCAAATTTGGCTGACAATTTTCTGTTTTCTCAGGCTTGTCCCATATGTTACACTGAGGTGTTTGCTGATGCTTCGAAAGATTCGAAACAGTAAGGAATAATCACTAAGAAGAGAAGTGTCATACCTTTTTTCTTTGTTTCTCAAGTTCATTATTTTTCTTCCACACAAAGTTGTTTGTTTCACTCTCCCACTTGCTTATGTTAAAAAAAAAAAAAATCACTTCCTTTAGTAAAGAACCATTTTATTAGCTTCTACAATAAGGGAATTCAGACTATACATGATTGGATGTGTTAGTAAGGCAGGAGATTGCAGCAAGTTTGTATGATTCATCATATTCTATCTTCTTTACTTTTCCAAGCAAGATTTTATTTTTCTCTAGCTTTTTGATCATCTATTCAACTTGAAAGTATGGGTGTCACAATTATTGAGGGAGTGTTCGGAAGTGACTCTTGGGGAATGGATCCAAATGAATTATACTGGTCACTAAAATGATTTATAGGCGGAGTCTTGAGAGCTTGATGCTGGTCTAAGCTCACAGGCTTGAAAATTTTGGCTTTGGGAGCAATTTGTTCTTGATTTTGGTTTTAGTTTTTAAAGCTGCAATTCTCCTTATCAAATTCATGTCAAAACTGAGATGTCAATGCCAGCAGATAGCCACACGGGCCAAATTAGATCTTGCCTTAAACTAGAGATCTTCTATTCCGCTCCTTGTCTGCAAACTGTGTTGGTCCTCTCTCTATGATTATATCCCACGTTTATTCCTCCTCTTCAAGCGCTGGATTTGTTATTTGGAGCATTGTGTTGTGTTGGGGCAGTGTTTATTATACACTAACACAAGTTGTTGCACATTTTTTATTTTTGAACTGGAATCGTGAGTTGAATTGAGTTATGCAAGCAACTAACCAGCTGGTGGAGCCTATGAAAAGTGAGAATAAGTGATGAAAATTGAGTTACACCTGCTCAACTAAACACAGCCTAAATGAGCCCCAAAGTGCATTCCTAAAAAAATACAAATCTTGAGATGGTTTAGATAAATAAACGTAAAACATGTACTAGGCCACCTAGGTGGTTGACTTAATTGGCTGCTTCATCGGCTGCTGGTGGAATCTTCGAAATTGACTAGTCTTTGGTATTTTAGTTCAAAGCACACTATACGGAAGAGGTTAAAGTAGCAGCTGACTAGCTTAGAGCAACTGCATTAGTTGATGCAAAGTTGTGCAAAATAGAAAAATGTGCTCATTTTACACATTTTGAGCAAAAAAACACCCACATTAGTGAGTGTAAAATTGTGCATTTATGCACAATTGTTACAGTAACCGTGCATATATGCACGGTATATATGCACGGTTACTGTAGCACTTGTATTTATTATTTTATTAGTTTTTTTTCCTCTCTCTCTCTCTCTCGTCTTTGGTACTCTCCTTTTTCTTATTTTTCTCTGTGCTTGAGAAACTTGACAGAACCAGCGCCTCTCTCTTTCCATTGGTTCCCATCTTTATCGAATCGATAAACGATCGAAGCAACCTGAGCTTAACGATCGGAGCAATCGAATCGGTAAACGATTCGATAAAGATGGGAACCAATGGAAGTTTCATCCTCTTCGCCGGTGGTGACGGTGATCTCCTCGAGCTTAACGATTGGAACAACCTGAGCTTCGGTGTCCTCTTCCTCATTGGCTGGGGCTTCCTCTTCTTCTCTGTGCTTGTGCTCGGGTTCAGTGCTTGCCATAGCCTTTAGTTTCTTGCTTTGATGTTGTAAAGAATGATTCAAAAACAGCAAGGATTCACAATAAAGCTAAAGAGAGATGGGGGAATTGGGCTGCTGCAATAGGAGGGTTGTAATTGTTGTTTGGTTGATGAGAAAGTGAGAGAGAGGCGGATTGGGTCTGTGAGAGAGAGAGGTGGTGAGGGAGAGATGGGTTTCGGATTGGGTCTATGAGAGAGAGGCGGTGAGGGAGAGAATAATAAAAAATGGTAAAAAGAATGAATATTTTATTGAATAAATGTTTAGAATAAATAAACTGATGTAAGTGTTTTGTAAAAATGAGTGTGTAAAATAAAAAAAAGTAGCTTTTTTTGTGCAAAATAGAAGGAAAGTTTGTATCAACTAATACAGTTGCTCTTATATGTCCCCTATGGGCTATGTACAACTTTGTCAAGTATTGAGTTAGGTGTGGATGCTGACTTGTATGTATTTTCTTTTATTATTATCACTATTATTAAAGAAGTGTTATCTCAATTTTAATTCACACTAATCTACTTGTTACTCACGATATACATGGAAACCCCATGAATTGTTAGTATAGTGAAATAAAATTTGGAACTTTCAGATTTATGTTACTGTCTCAAAAGATCATTAAGCCAACCACCTAGGTGGCCTAGTACATGGTTTACTTTTATGTATCTAAACCATCCCAAGATATGATTTTTTTTTTTGAAATGCACTTAGGGGCTCATTTAGGCTGTGTTTAGTTTAGCTAGTGCAACCCAGTTTTCATCCCTCATTCTCACTTATCATAGGCCCCACCAGCTGGTTAGTTGTTTGGATTAATTTTTTTGTTCTCAATTCTCATTACTCATTATCCAAAAATGTGAGTATGAGTTATGAGAATTGAGAAAAAAATTTCAGAGTTTTTAGTTCGCATTAGAATGAGTTAAGTGGCAAACTTGTAATATTACACCATCAATGGAACTCACACAAATGAGTTCTCTCACTCAACTTTGACTTCATTAATTCGCCCAACGGCTCTTTGTGTGTTTAACCCCATCTCAGTTACTACCACTCCAATAGAACACTAAAACTGGATTTCAGTTCTCTCTCCGTCTGTCATTCTCCTCTCTTGGCCACATATTCTCTCATCTCTCTCGGTCTCTCATCTCTTTCAATCTAGCAGATCTGTATTTTATCTCTCTCGGTCTCTCATCTCTTTCAATCTAGCAGATCTGTATTTTATCTCTCTCGGTCTTGTCTCTCTTCAGTGGGTTATTGATGTTGTGTTCTTTGTGTTTTTGGGTTAAATTTCTATGGGCTTTTTAGTATTTGTAAGGCTTTTATTATTATTATTATTATTATTATTATTATTATTATTTTTTGCAGTGTTTTTTGGGTTTTTCCAAGTTAGCAATTTCAGGATGAGCAATGAGTTTTTCTAGTTAGTATTACTTTGTTTGTTTTTTTTGTTTTTCCAATTTTGTCTTGGAATTGTTTGGGTTTGGAGTTTTTTATTTTATTTTTTTGGAATCTGTTTGTTGTGTTTGCAGATAACAATTTAGAATAAGAAACTTTCTAAAATAAACCAATTAAGTGAACAACAAGAAAATGATCAAGCAAATGTGGATTCCCTCCTACCAAATTATTGAGGAAGAGTGACATAACAAAGAGAACATATTTGGTAAAGATTTATGAGAATGATGCGTGGTAGGAACCAAGCAAGAATTTATGCATGTGGGTTTCGATAAGTAATGGAGTTTGGGATTTTATGGGTCACTAGCTGCAGACACACGCGATGCGCGAGAATAAATAATTATTTTTTATAGTAATATTATGTATAATTTTTTCTCTAAAATTTTTTGAAGATAATTTGTTCTTCTTAAAAATTAAATAATTTTTATTTGGTCCAATAAGGTCTATTTCGGCCCCATACGGTCTAATTCGGTCCACTCGGTCTATTTTGACCTCCTTTGGTCAATTTTAGATTAATTAAGCTTTAAATTGATTCTTTTTGTAGGTTGCATTTTCAAGTTTAGCTCAAAAATTCAATTTTTTTTCTTAATTTTTTGGTTGAAAAGTATGAAATTTTATTATATTTGGGCTAAATTCTATAATTTTGAGTTAAAAAATATAAAGAAAATAGATATTAGAAACAAGAAATATGAGCCCTAAAAATTCAATAAAAATGGCAAATATTCAAAAGTCTCATTGGTTCTATTTGGTCCATTCTGACATCTTCGGTCCATACGGTCCTAATCGGTCCATTCGGTCCTATTTAGTCTATTCTGTTCATTAAGGTTCTATTTGGTCCAATTCTATCTTATTCAGTTCACGTCGGTCCTATTCAGTCCATTCAGTCCATATTGGCTCTATTCGGTCTACATTTTTCCTATTCTATCCACTTCAGTCCATTCTTTCTACTTTGGTCCATTTCAGTTTTATTCGGGTCATTCGGTCTACTTTGGTCATATTCGTTCCAATTTGGTTCTATTCGGTCCATTCTGTCCACTTCAGTCCAGTTTGTCCATTCAATCCAATTGGGTCCTGTTCGGTCCATTCTGTCCATCTTGTTCCTATCCGGTCCACCTTGTTCCTATTCAGTTCATTCGGTCATATTCTATCCATTTGGTCCACTTTGGTCCATTTTGGCCCACTTAAATCTATTTTTGTTCAATTACATAATGGGAAAAGACATATTTGGGTTGAAAGCACCTAATCAAAATCCAAATTTATTAAAAAAAATATAAATTTTAAACTCATAATATCTAAAATCTTAAGTATGACATTTATTGTTGTTATGCTTTTGTTGAAACACATTAACATAGCATTTTAGTCAACTTCGATAATGCTAAATTTAAGTGAAAGTTTTTCTAAACATAAAGGCTATGAATATACAAATGTAATCTTTAGGGCAATTATTCATTTGTTTTAACGTCGTTATTTTTAAATGAATTGCATGAGGTTGATAATACATTTAAGCAAAATAAACAAATATATACATATATGAATTTATGTATGTATGTATAATTTTTATTCAAATAAATTATTCAAATTATTCATTCTCTTAAAAGAGATTATCATGATAGTCAAAACTCATATCAAACTCATATTGAATATGTATAATTTATTCTCTAAATTTTATTTAGACCACTTGTGATGAGGAACTAAAAAATACAACAACAAAACGTATGAGCCTAAACAAGAGTTTTAAAAATCACAATGATTCACCAATATAAAGTAGAGTTGTAAGAAATAGTAAAAAAATAAGGAGAATAACCACTTTTTCAAGAGAGAATGTGAGAGGGAATAATAAGAAATTTATAGAAAATAATATGATAAGAAAAAAGTTAAAAAAAAGTAATAAACACCAAATTATCCAAGTCATGTTACATAATAAAATAACATTATATTTTTATTTATTATCTTTATAATGCAATATGATAGAATCTATGAAATCAAAGAGCACTACAACTGAATGTGTTTTTAGTGACGAAAATTAGTGAGGAAATATTTTTCGTCGCTAAAAATACAACTTTAGTGACGAAATATGAATTTCGTCACTAATAGTTAAAAAAATTATAACATTTAGCGACGAAAAATAAATTTCGTCACTATTGAGATCTAAAAAATGGGCGCTTGCGGAGGGAAATTTTGGCGGGAGTGTAATTAATCTATAGTGACGAAATATTTCGTCACTGTAGGAATTGTTGTGGTATATTTTTAGTGACGAAATCTAAATTCGTCACTAAAAGTATACTACAGCGACGAAAGTTAAATTTCGTCGCTAAAAATGTTAACAAAATATAGTTTCTTTAGTGACGAAAATAAAATTCGTCACTAAAAGTTTAAGAAATTCTGGGTCCTTTTGTGACGAAACAGAAATTCGTCACTAAAAATATGCTACAGTGACGAAATTTAAATTTCGTCGCTAAAAATCTTAACAAAAAAAAATGGATTCTTTAGTGACAAAAAAGAAATTCGTCACTAGAAGTAGGAAACAGAGACGAAAAAATTTCGTCGCTAAAATACCACTATAAATACTCCCAAAAAAAAGAGAACCTCACACTCAGCAAAACAAAGAACTGAGAACTCACGCTCAAAAAAAAAAAGAGAGAAACCCACGCTAGAAAAAAAAAAGAGAGAAACCCATCTCCGTCGACGCCATCTCCGACGACGTTGAAGCCGTCGCTGTCGAGGCCTATTACGACGACGTTGAAGCCGTCGCCGTCGAGGCCTATTACGACGACGTGAAGCCGTCGCCGTCGAGGTCTATTACGACGACGTTGAAGCCGTCGCCGTTGAAGCCGTTGCCGTTGAAGCCGTCGCCGTTGCCGTTGCTGTTGAAGCCGTCGCCGTTGCCGTTGCCGTTGCCATTCGCGACGATCGGTAAGGTTTTGCCATTCGCCGATTTTTTTGTAATCCGTGGGGCATTCCCTGGCCTGTTCAGTTTTAAAGGCACATAGAAATTTTGAGTTTTTGGTTAGAATCCGCTGTTTTCATATGTTGAATTTTTTTCCTTCTGGCTGTGTTGGCTTAGTATTGTTGCAGTGTTTTCCCTGCTGGTTTTTGTTTGTTTGTTTTCTGCAGTATCCTTTTTGTTGAACTGCTTGTTGTACTTGTCTCCGAGTATTGTTCATAGTGAAGTCTGCTCATTTATCTTAAAAAAACAAAATTTATGGTAGTATTCTAGGTGGTAACTGTTGTTGCATCGTCTATGAATTAGAAATACGCAATGGTTTTGAGTGTTATGTCTAACTTATGGTAGATAAGACATTGAGAATGAAAAAATAGTTGTTTCTACCTTGCTATCGGATTCTGTAGATAAAGATTATTCCTTGACTGTCCTCTTAATATCACGATCTTCGTCTTCTCCAGTAGTTTCAGAACGGTGGGGTGCACACTACCATCTTGCTTTGGTGGTGGGTCCCTATAACCATCAATAAGTGCATTATTTTTGTTTTTCACTTTTACTTTTGGAGCTAGTGCTTAGTGACAAACAAAGGCTCCCAAGGTTGCCCAGGAAAGTTTGATATCTTTAGTGGGGCCCCTTAATCTGATCATCTTAATAGAGGAAGTTGAACCAACACAGTGCCAAAAGCATCCACAAGTACTTTACTTTACATCGTTTATTTGTTTTTTTTGGCATCTTCTGAACCAGTGTTGATTTTAGACTTATTGCTCAATGGTTTATTATTTATGACACAATGAGCTTCGTTGGGGTAACTATAATTATAATCTTACAATTGTTGGACTTTTATTCTACCACTTACATATAGGAAACAAAAACCTTTGATTTTTTTTTTTTTGCTCAAATAAAAAAGTTGATTTTTTTTTTCTTTGACTCCTTTATTAGATTTTGGGTGCTCACAGGTTTTCCACGTCAATATTAATCTTTTTTTTATTTGACTCCTTTAGATTTTGTGTGCTCACAAGTTTCCACGTAAGATTTAATAATGATTATTTATTTTAAATTTTGGTTTTAGGATACCGGTAAAGACTGGAAGCTGATCACTGTTTTAGGCATCCAGGTACAACTCCCAATTTTGCTAAACTTGAGAGATTGAACTAAATAAATAAAACAAACCTGAGAAATTTCTTTTAACACAAAAGATAAAAAAAGATAAGATTGTCGAATTGGCTTTTTTTTTTTTTCTTTTTTTTGTGCTTGGATTGGATGTTGTCACAGTAACATATTTAGCCTTTCATAAGAGCTATTCATTATAAAGACTGAAGTACTTATAAGTTTAACTTTTCTTTTGCAGGCTAAATTCACATTGTTTGCAATAACTTTGGATTTTTTCTGAAAGTTGTAAGCTTAGCTTGAGCAAAGTAAGTAAATTTTAGTTGAAAACCTTATAAACTTTATACTTGTGATGTTGGAAATTGGATTTGTGATGGTATGTTGTGTTGGAGCAAGCGGGTGGCTTGCGTGGTGTTATAAGGTGGTTTAAATACATATTGGGAGTGTTTTTAGTTTCTTGAAAATGTGAATGGAACTTGTTAATTAGATATGATGAATATTACTTTATTCGATTTCAATACTTGTAAACACTCTATACTTGTGATGTTTGTGATTGGTTTTGTGGTGGGTTGTTGTATTGGAGTAAGCGGGTGGCTTGCATGGTGCTATAAGGTTGTTTAAATTCATATTGGGAGTATTTTTAGTTTCTTGAAAATGTGAATGGAACTTGTTAATTAGATATGATGAATATTACTTTATTCGATTTCAATACTTGTAAGCACTCTATACTTGTGATGTTTATGATTGGTTTTGTGGTGGGTTGTTGTATTGGAGCAAGCGGGTGGCTTGCATGGTGCTATAAGGTTGTTTAAATTCATATTAGGAGTGTTTTTAGTTTCTTGAAAATGTGAATGGAACTTGTTAATTAGATATGATGAATATTACTTTATTCGATTTCAATACTTGTAAGCACTCTACACTTGTGATGTTTCTGATTGGTTTTGTGGTGGGTTATTGTATTGGAGCAAGCGGGTGGCTTGCATGGTGCTATAAGGTTGTTTAAACTCATATTGAGAGTGTTTTTAGTTTCTTGAAAATGTGAATGGAACTTGTTAATTAGATATGATGAATATTACTTTATTCGATTTCAATACTTGTAAGCACTCTATACTTGTGATTGGTTTTGTGGTGGGTTGTTGTATTGGAGCAAGCGGGTGGCTTGCATGGTGTTATAAGGTTGTTTAAATTCATATTGGGAGTGTTTTTAGTTTCTTGAAAATGTGAATGGAACTTGTTAATTAGATATGATAAATATTACTTTATTCAATTTCAATACTTGTAAGCACTCTATACTTGTGATGTTTGTGATTGGTTTTGTGGTGGGTTGTTGTATTGGAGCAAGCGGGTGGCTTGCATGGTGCTATAAGGTGGTTTAAATTCATATTGGAAGTGTATATTTGTGTGTGCAACGTATATTTGTTTAAGTATTAATATAGACTTGTGCATTCATGAATGTGATAGAACTTTATCTCAGTGGCTTATAGACTTAGATGTTAGAATACATTATGCATGAGTTGTTCTTATCTTACTAAAGTAGGATTCATTTTATAATTGTAGTCAAACATGGATAAAAGTTGGATGACAATGGGTAAGACACCCAATGGCAGATTAAGTCATCCATATATTGAAGGGGTGAATGCATTTATTAATTCTGCAAGAGCGGTTGTGGACTTGAGTGGTAATATTCCGTGTCCGTGTATTCATTGTGTGAATTGCTATCGACAATCTCCTCAAATTGTGCGTATCCATTTGCTTCATCGTGGAATTATGCAATCTTATATTAATTGGTATAATCATGGAGAACCTCGTGTATTGAACAAGAACATTCATGATAATGAAATGTCGGATGGTGATCATATGGATGGTATCGATGCCTTGGTAGATGATCGAATTAGAGGAGAACCAAGAAATGCAACCGAAGATGAGGAGGTGCGTCATTTTGACAAACTTGAGGAAGATGCAAAACGTGAGTTGTATCCGGGTTGCACTGATTATAGTATCTTGAAGTTTGTTATTGAGATGTTGAATGTAAAAGTAATGACCAACTTGAGTAATAAGGGACTTGATATGATGTTAGAATTGCTGACAAAGGTTTTACCGAAAGGTAACTTGGTTCCAAGGTCAACTTATGAAGCAAAGAAGATATTACGTGACTTGGGCATGTCATACGAGCATATAGATGCATGCAAAAATGATTGTGCATTATTTTGGAAGGAAAATGAAAATCTTGATAAATGTCCGATGTGTGAGGTGCCTAGGTACAAAACAGGTTCTAGCATAAAAAACAGGTTCTTAGTGACGAAAAACAGGACTTTTAGTGACGAATTTTTTCGTCACTAAAAATACATTTTCTTGTAGTGGAGAATAAAAAATATAACAACTTAAAAACACAAAACTTAATCACATCAACCCAAAGTAGAGTTCCAAATAATACAAAAATTTATCAATTTAAAGTAGAGATGCAAGAAAATATAAAAAAAAATCCACCAAAAATGAAAAAAAAAAATGAGAGAGAGAGAGAGAGAGAAATAACATTTTGTGTGTATGAAAACTATGTATAGAATGGGAAAGAGAATTGTAAATTTATAGTAAGAGGAGGGGGATAAGAAAAGCGAAAAAATAAAGGAAGATAAAGGGTTAGAAGAAAAGTAATATTAAAATAGATAGTAGTGAGGAGATGAAAAGGTAAAAGGGAGGAGAAAAGTTAGAGAAAGTATAACAATAAGTTGAGAAATTCATAAGAAAAAAGAATTAAAAAAAACAGTGAGAATGTTGAAAATGAGTGGGTCATATGGCCGTTGATGGGGCTTAACAGGAGCATAACAATGATAAATGCTATACTTCAGATTTTTGTTATATATAGATGCGAGTTATATTTGAAGAGAAGGACACATTACCGTTTTGACAAGATCAATAGAGGCCATTGAGTTAAAGTTACTTTTGTTAGAGAGAACAAACTAGATTTGGGGTGTCAAACATGGTGACACCAAGTTAGGAGAAAATTGGGAAATATATATGAGTTAAGAGTTATGAGATATGGGATATGGGTGAGTTAGAGCATTCACAATCATGATGTTAGAAGTGGGTTCCAGTTAGTTCAACTGGTAAAGTCTCTGATAGTTGAATAAGAGATCTGAGGTTCAATCCCCGCCTACACCAAAAACTGATTGGTGTCTTGGTCTGGTGATAAAGTGCTATCATTAAGAGCAGACGTCATAGGTTGAAACTCTCTTAAAAAAAAAAAAACAATCTTGGTGCTAGAAAACAACTTTATCTATTTTAATACCATACTTTACAATACACCCATCATCAAAAATTCTATTTTATTTATCACTTCATTTAAATATTATTTCTTTATCCTCCTCTATGTCTCTTTCTATCTCTTCATGTTTGTCTCTCTCTCTTCTCTCCTACAACTCACCACCAACACTTCTTTCTTACAACTCACTGCCAGCACAACCAGCCACCACAATACATGGCCTTAGCCTTTCTCGTGGACATAAAGGAAAAACAATAATAATAAAGCAAATGGAGAAGATAATTTTCCTCATTTAAAATATAAGAACAAAATAAAAAATGAATAATTTTTTTTATTATTTGGGTAGGAAGTAGCTAATTTTCCTCATTTAAAATAGAAGAACAAAATAAAATAAAATTGAATTCTTATTTTTTATTTATTTATATTTTTTTAGGAAGGAAAGTAAGGAAAGAGATTTTTGGTAAAGATTTCATTTTAACTCTGTAGTTTTCAGGTTTTACAAATTAAGTCTAATGGCAAATTGAACCATGGAATTTTAGAAAGATAACATATTTCACTAATTGTAATATACCATGTGTGTATTTTTTTTTTTTTTTTCTGCCCCAATTTTAATTTTGCTTATTTTATAAGGAAGTGGATATACAACAAAGTGTGATTGGTGGAGCGTAAATTGAAACATTTAAAGTAAAATTGAGGATTTGTATTCATTAATAATTGGTTTTTATTGATACGAGCATAATTCTTAAATTCCACTGAGGGCAATGTTTTCTTTGAAAGTATGTCCAAACTAAAATAAATTGCATTAGGAGTAGTACCACAAGTTAGATTCTAAATTTCTAAATTTGAACACTAAAGCTAAATAATGTAGCAATTGTTACAAATTAAAATGTAAATCTAGGAACTGATTTTACCTTTATTTTTTCAAAGCTAGACAAACAAAGGACCTAGGAAGATTGAAGAGACTGTATTGCCACATTAATATTTCATGAAAATCTTAGAAATAATATATATATATATATATATAGGAGAAAAATCTTAGAAATAATATTGTATGTGATATGGCATATGTATTATATATGTAGGTTTTAACTTTAGGGTAAAAAACAAGACCAATTCAAAGTAGATCCAGAAGCACTATGATTTGCAAGTATAAACCCATATGGAGTAGGGATTCAAGTGGAAGAAGAAGATTTAATAAAACTGTAAAAACACTAAACTAGTTGTTGAGATTCGAAAGTGCATCACAACTATTAAAAAAAGACTATAATGTATAGATCTTGTACAAGTACGATACCATATCATATGATCTTCTTTAAATTTAATGGAATTTCTCCAATGATTAGAAAGTCATAGGGCATGTTTAAGTCAAATTAATTACCTTATCATTCACAGCCCTACAAGTATGTCATGTTAAGCAAAGAGCTATGTCATCCGAGTTCTTGTGATGAAATCTAACTCCATAACTTCCACCCCCCCCCCCTTAAATAATGAGATAAAGAGTAATTATTGTGAACATAAGTATTAGTTGAGTTTATTATCCCAATATTCTTGGAGTACGAGATATAATTTAATATCCCATTATATTATACACATGATTCTCCTAATCAACATAAGTAAATCATTTTGGGTTTCAATTACTGGCTCCTTATCAATCAATAAGAAATAACTTCTTTTTATTGGTTGGGCTAACCTATCATTGTATTGAAAAGAAAATACTAAGCTACTCACATTAGATACTGATGATACGAATAAGTGCAGAAGCGGAGTCATGTACATGACGTGGGGGGCCAACATTTTGGAATTTTCCTAAATATATATAATTATTTTAATGTTTTCAAAATTTAGCTTACAAAAATAAGAGTGGTCCCTCCAAATATTTGAATCAATTCAATGATGATCTTACAAAAAATTATTGGTCTTAGATTTGTAAAATGTGCTCTTAGATCTGTCAAATATATATTTGATAAAGTTTGGCACAAAAAATGTTAGGATCTATCTTTTTCAACTCATTATGTGGCAATTAACAAATCATTGACTCATTAAAAAAATCTTATTACTAAAATTACAAATGAAACGTCTCTTTAATTGTCATATAATGAATTAGAGTAAGATAATTTCAAATATATTTAAAGCATAACTAATTCCTCCAAGTTTTGAATCATTCATATTTTTGAAAATTTCATTAATTCAATTGAGAGATTTTTTACTTACTTTAGTATAAAATTTGCTAATTTATATTGAAAATGAAACTTTTTAAGAATTTCACAGTAAAAATGAATTTTATTTTATAAAAGATCGCCATCAAACATAATTTGATTGAAAATACTAAGTTATTTTTTTGTGATTGGGTGTGTGTGTATTACTTATTAAACAAAAAAGTGTGTATATAATAAAAAAAAAGTGTGTGTATATATATGTGTGTGTGAGGGGTTGTCTTGATAAATATATTAGTAACGCAACTTGCTCTCTCAAATAAAAATTTTTGGTTTCACCACTAAATAAGTGCTTAATAACTTAATATAATATAATTGAATAAAGGTCTGCTAGATGTGGTGATATTCACGTGTGAGTGATGTGAGTCTCTCCGAGGTCACTCTCCCCAATAGTGACAATGAATATGATTTGTGTTGTGCCATTTTACCAACATAATATATAATATTTGCCTTACTTTTCCAACATAATATATAATATTTGCCTTACTTTTTTTTATGATTAGCAATGCGTTAGTATATAAAGCTCATTGAATAACTTTGAAATTATCTAATAATTTTTAATATTTTTGCATTAGTTTGTTGTCGCTTATATATATATATATTACGGAAGGGTTTTTCCCTTCTCAATTTTATTCTACACAGTTATATACATTCGAAAGAAAAAAAGAAGGCCTGGCTTTAAAGGATCTACGTTAAGTTCAATTGAAAAATGTAATAAGTACTAATATATTTGCTAAATCAAAATCATTGCACCGTCACTTTGGTCAACAAAACAATATTTGTAGAAATAGCTATCCAACACAATAACCATTTAGACAGTAAAGATATGCATTGTGCATGAAATATTTGCTTACCTAAACACGTAGTAAACATTTGCTAAAACAAAATAATAATGCAGCCGATGACGGGTCAAGTAGAACAATATTGAAACTGTTGCCATCTTTAAATGAAGGGGCCAGGTCTTATTAAGACAGCCTGTCTATAGCAAACTTAGATTTTCATTTCATATACACGTCTGTCCTACCCTTATGTCTTCCTATACGGTGGAAGACAAATACCCTTAACTTTCAATAAAATGTACTTCTATTTGAACATTTTTTTTTTTTAAATCTCTAGCCATCATCCAGCCAAATACTACCACTTTTCCTACTCTGTATCTTCTGTATCTTCGCATCTGTTCGTGCAAAAGTTCCTATCTATTTTAGCATAAGAACCTTTTTTTTTTCCTCTCTATTTTACGTGCTTACTTTTCAAAAATATCTCACATCAGATTATTTATTTTACACATCATTTCATTTCATTAAAAATTTTCTTAATTTTTATAATTGTTTCTCTTTCCTCAAACGCAACAACCGTCATTCACTCTGTTTCTTTATCGTCATAATACATAAAGAAAGAATAAAAAATTAAATGCAAAATGAATAGTATCAGTATAAATTTACATAGTTACTCTAGCAACCATGTATCTTTACATAACTTTACATGCAATCAGATATTGGAGAATTGTGGATTTGGTTTGCTAAAAGCTTAAATATGGTCATTTTTCTACGTAATAATATTTTTACAAGACTTTTTAAAGAATTAACAAAATATAAGAATGACTATCAATAGTATTTTAATTATATAAATACAAATTATACTATGCATCTTAATATATATCTTAAGTATATCCACACACATGTATGGGGTTACAAGGTAGTCTATATATATAATAATAGGTAAAGCAGAGAGAAAATCCAATTAAATTTCAAATTGGAATTCAATTAGAGTCTAATTTTGCACTATGTGTCTCATCTAATTTAAATTTTAGAATTTTGTGTCAAGTGAGTTAATTTTGTGTAAAAATTTAATTTCAATTAGAGTTTAATTTTATGTTACGTGTCTCGTCTAATCTAAATTTTTAAAATTTTGTGCCAAATTAGTTAATTTAGTATAGAAAACGAGAAGTCCAATATTATAAACCATAAAAAATATAATCATATAACTAAAAAAAATTCAAATTTATATGTCATCTATAAATATATATATATATACACACACACACACACATATATATATATATTTATATATTAATAAGTAAAGTTTAGAGAAAATTGAATTAGAATTTGAAATTATAATCTAATTTTGCGCCATAAGTCTAAATTTATGTGAGGATTATACCATAATTATCCACTTAAGCTTGTGCCATGTGTCTACTTAAGTTTTTTAATCTTTGTATCAAGTGAGTTAATAAGTGCAAAATACTAAGAATCTAATATTAATGGACTATAATTTTTTTTTTTTTTAAAAACAATCACATATACTTAATAAAAATCACCACATGTTTCTCAATAAATAAATAAAATAAAAATCACCACATAAGAAAAAACACTACACGTTCTATCTTATTAAAAATTAGAAAAAAAAATCATAAGTAGTATTAAATTTAGGTAAGAATTTTAATATGTCAATAATTACGTTTAATTACTTTAAAAAAAATAATTTGACTAATTATCTATATTTTATGATAAAAATTGTGTTTAATTTTAAATGTATCTATATGTATGCATAAATGCATGTGTTACATGCTTTAAAATTTTTTTTGACTAATTATTTATATTTTTATAATAAAAATTTTGTTTAATTTTAAATGCATCAATGCATTTGCATGGAGTTATATGCTAGTATATATTAATAGTCAAAACTGAGAATAAATCCAATTAAATTCTAAATTGGAATCCAATTTTACGTCACATGTCTCATCCAATTTTTAAATTTGTGTGTCAAGTGAATTATTAGGTACAAAAATCAAAGAGTCTAAATTCAATTAAATTATAAATTGAATTTTAATTGAAATTCAATTTTGTACAATTTGCCATCTAATTTTTTAATTTTTGTGGCAAGTGAATTATTACGTGCAAAAACTGAAGAGTTTAGATCCAATTAGATTTTAAATCATAAATATATATATATATATATATATATGTAATTGTGATTAGTTTTAAATGTATCCGTGCATATGCATAGGGTTACACATTAGTTTAACATAAAGCCTGACACAATTGTTTTGGGATTGGTGATACATCTAGTTATAAAACTCATTGAATTTCTCTATAGCTTGACAATGTGGTACTCCCACCAGTCACAAAATAGTGAATTTTATTAATTAAATTCATATTTGTATATATCATTGATATGAGAGGAATGAGTACTTTGAAAATATTTAATAATATTACTTACTTACGCAAGTACCTAAAGTTGTATGTACTAAAAATGTAATACGTACTAATGTTTGCTAAATCAAAATTATTGCACCGACACTATTTTTATAGAAATAGCTATCGAACACAACCATCTAGACAGTAAGTTTTACATTCTACATGATTACAGAGTTCAAGTCTTCCTGAAATACACATAATAAATACACGCTAAATCATAATAATGGAGCCGAAGGCTGGTCAAGTAGAACAATATTGAAACTCTTGCTATCTTTAAATGAAGGGGCCAGGTCTTATTAGGACAAAGTCTGTCTATAGCCAACTTAGATTTTGACTTTATTTCTTGACTTTCATGTTGTCTTTCCAATATGGTGGCAGACAAATACCCTCAACTTTCGATAGAATTTGCTTCTAAATTGATATATATATATATATATATATATAAAGTATCCTAGCCATCATCCAGCCAAACACAACCTTACCTACTCTGTACATCTTGACTTCGTTCATGAAAATGAAATTGAGCTACTTCGTGGGAAACTTCTAATCATAATGACGGTCAATATTTTTGATTTGATTCAGTAAAAAGGAGAATTAAAAAGAGAATTGGAATGATATTTAAATCATTGATACAGTCTGTTAAAGGAATAAACAAATACATCATTGTCAAAAATGATTATGGAGTTCACTATATAAAGGGTTAGCATCCTTTGTTAACATGCAAGTCTAAGAACTAATCCTTCAGAAATTAGAGTTGAAATGGGTACCTTGAAATACCTGCGGCATTGGCCTCAGCTAGTTTATGCTATAACCTTTTGCATTATAGCTACTAGCGTAGTAGCTGATAAGCCATACATTTATGCTTCACCTCCTCCACCACTTCCACTATTGAAATCTCCACCACCTCCACCTACCTACCACTACAACTCTCCACCACCACCTTCTCCATCACCACCTCCTTCATCACCATATGTTTATAAATCACCACCACCACCTTCACCGTCACCACCTCCACCATATGTTTACAAGTCTCCACCTCCTCCATCTCCCTCTCCTCCACCACCGTATGTCTATAAATCACCACCTCCTCCATCACCATCTCCTCCACCACCATACATTTATAAATCACAACCACCACCTTCACCATCACCACCTCCACCATATGTTTACAAGTCCCCACCTCCTCCATCTCCATCCCCACCACCTCCATATGTTTACAAATCACCACCACCACCATCACCTTCACCTCCCCCACCTTATGTTTACAAATCTCCTCCTCCACCATCTCCATCACCTCCCCCTCCATATGTCTACAAATCCCCACCACCCCCATCTCCATCTCCACCTCCTCCATACATCTATAAGTCTCCACCACCACCCTCACCATCTCCTCCACCTCCTTACATTTACAAATCACCACCACCACCATCTCCATCACCTCCTCCTCCATATATTTATAAGTCACCACCACCACCATCTCCATCACCTCCTCCCCCTTATGTCTATAAATCTCCACCACCACCCTCACCATGCCCTCCTCCTCTATACATTTACAAGTCACCACCACCACCACCACCATCTCCATCACCTCCTCCTCCCTATGTCTATAAATCTCCACCACCACCCTCACCTTCAACTCCTCCTCCTTACATTTACAAATCACCACCACCACCACCTCCTCCATATGTTTATAAATCTTCACCACCACCCTCACTATCCCCTCCTCCTCCTTACATTTACAAATCTCCACCACCCCCATCTCCATCGCCTCCTCCTCCCTATATTTACAAGTCACCACCTCCTTCATCTCCTTCACCGCCACCTCCGTACGTCTACAATTCTCCCCCTCCCCCATCCCCCTCTCCACCGCCTCCTTATTACTAAAACTCACCTCCTCCTCCATTAAAGTCCCCAGCACCTCCAACTTACTACTATAAGTCTCCACCTCCTCATTCTCCATCACCACCTCCTCCATACTACTACATTTCTCCTTGACCACCATCTCACCATCATTGTCCAATTCCTTCATATTTCCATAACTCACCACCACCATCTGACTGGGAACATCTAGCATACTTCCACAAATCTCCTCCTCCACCTTCTGATGAGTCTTCCTCACCCCCACCTCCAAAATACTTTTAAGTTTAAATTTACCCCTTATTCAATGGTCAATTTGAATAATAATCAATTATCCTTGGATTTTTTGTATTGTATAATTCTTTTTACAAATTTGAATTTTATTTACGAACAAGTGACCTTCTGTACAATAAAAGCATGAAATGGAGAGCCCAAATGATCTATATTATATGTACGAAGAATTCCGTTGTATTATTTTCTGTGTATATTTCTATTTCTGTAACCAATGCATGCCAGAAATTCAAGTTCTTAAAGAAATTCTGTGTATATTTCTATTTCTGTAACCAATGCATGCTAGAAATTCAAGTTTTTAAAGAAGTTCTGTTTATATTTCTATTTGCACGACTACAAGTCACTATTATTACATATGTCATCTAAACATTCTAGTTCTTGTTGCTGCAACATGCAAGGGTTATTATATCTCAAAATCCAAAATCAGGTTTGTTTTAAACAACTGCAAATGGTCAAAATTCAATCGAAAACACCTTGGTTGATATGATTTATATCCATGCATTCTAAGTGTATTCGATTTTTGGAGTTGAATCCACAACATTACTCATAAAAATGTATTTTCTAATGGTTTAGCTTAAAATCTTGGCTAACTAGAGGGTGTGGTAATTAGTTTTATGACAATAATTTGTTATCTTAGTAAGTATAACATATCTTGACATAGATGACTAACCAACCATTATGGTTTCACGTCAATGGCAGACCATACACACAACCGTAACTCGTTTAGTAACCCAAAAATGATTGAGCAATTGGTGACCTTTTTTTTTTTTTGGGTAAGGTTGGGACCAATTGTAGCAGTTGTACATGAGGTTCTTACTTGTATTTGTTTTGTTTTGTTTTGTTTATTAAAAAGATATAAAGATAGCGACTAGTCGTGAATGGTCTGTAGTAATTATCTGATTGCACAAATGGCAATTTTCCTTCACTCCAAACCACAACAAATTTGTTTTTGTTTTTGTCTTTGATTAAGCAGTGGAGTGAAACAAAGTATGATTAATCATAGAGTGCTTTCGCCTAGGGGTGTTTGTGGTGCGGTACGGTTTTGGGCCAGTTTTAGTACAGCGCTTTGCGGTGTGGTTTAGCCAAAATTATAACTACACCGCATTTCATTTTTGCAGACACATGTGCGGTGCGGTGTGATGTGGTGTGGTGCAGTTTGGTTTAGAGTTTAGCCAAAACCATAACCGCACCGCACCTCATTTTTGCGATTACATGTGTGGTGCGGCGTATAAGATGCGATTAGAAGCCGGTATATTTTTCAAATTTTGGATTTTTCCTACTTAGCCCAAAATTGATTTTTTCCGTTGTTTTTGGCCAAATTTTAAACTATTGAGCTAATTTTTCTTTATTTTGGGCTGATTTTCCTAATCAACACTTGTTAGGTTTATTAAACTTTTTTTGTTTTTGAAAACTAGGGTTATTAAACTATTAATAATATATTTAATATTAAAAAAATAAATATATTAATATATAGTGAGGGTGCGGTTTTTTTATTATAAATTTGCAACTGCACTACACTATGCGGTGCGGTGTACTGTTACTTGCGGTGCGGTGCGGTTATGCCATTTTGTGGGCGGTTTTAGTGCGGCTTTTATGTTTTGTGCGGTTTTTGCAGTTTGGTGAACACCCACCCATTGTCCATTGGGCTCTTTTGTTTTTGTTTTTGTTTTTCTCCACAACCTACTACCACGTTGGAACCATTTTTTTTTTTGGTAAAGTAAAATTCTAGTACTACTTTTTTGTAAAGAATAAAATATTATTCCAATTAAAACTTAACTACCAAAAATTTCAAGATTATTAAAAGAAGTTTCATTATGTATTTAAAATTAATTTATAATACATTATAATTTTTGGGTTTCTATAAAAACATTATATTTATACTATGTGTATTCATCATGTAATTTAAAATAACTTTTATTTATTTATTTGTACTATCTATTTTGGTATTAAAATTCAATTATATCATTAAGTTATTTGTTATTTTTTATATGATTTTTTATTATAAATAATATAAAAATAAACTTATGGCATTCACTCCATAAACTAGGGGCACTTTTGGGTTGCTTAGAAGAAATAGAAAAAGAAAACTAGGAGGAAACTAAAAATGTGCTAGTACGGAAAAAGGAAACTGAGACCGCATGGACATAATTCCTTACATATGAGCATGATTCTAATGCTCCTCAAGAGGGCAATGTTTTTTTTTTTTTTTTTTTTTTTTTGTTGAAAGCTAGCCTAATCTGAAAAATTGCATTTGGAGTAGTAGTAGTACCCCAACTTTAGATTCTACATTTATAGTAATTGTTGCTGTGGGGCTAGAGAATTCGTGGCCCAGGCCCACTTTACATTAGGGCTCAAGGTCTAAGCCGAGAAGAGCTATTGCCGAGGACGCATAATGAAAGCCCAAAAAAGGCCCAAGGATATGGCTGAGGACGACTTTATGCTCAGCACCTCACAAAACGCCTGAAGAAAAGGACAAACTCAGTACAGGGGCAGGACAAGGGAGAAAGCTGCCAACATCGTAGTACAGAATCCTGCATCTGACAGGCCCATACTCCAAACCATGCTATTTAACTTTTCCAACCACCTCCAACCACTCTAGGTATGGATTGATAGGATAGGTCTGCATCCAGAAAGTGGAACTTACACGTGAACACTAAAAGGGAAGTGAACACTAGTATAAAAGGGAGAGAAAGCCAAGGGGAAATGGACCCCCTAGAAAGGAGGATAAAAAATCCTACAAAAGGGAGAAGGGGAAGGGTACTATGCTCCTCGGACGTAATCCGAGGACCTAAATCCTACAACCCATACCAATGGAATGCTTAGCCAGTCAAGCCAAGTCCACCGATGTAAAAGCTCCCATAAAAATCACGACTAAACCGCTGACCGGTGACCAAGGTCCTGTCTTTCAAGCCCACTTCTCTACAAATCATATTGTTAGGGCCCTTTACATACGAGCCCAATGTCATTCTTGGGTCATTAAAGAATCGTGGCCCTACAGTTGCTAAATACGAGGTAAATCCAATAATAATGATAGCTTTGGGTGCTAAACTAAAGTTGAACCTCCAGTAGTAGCAGTTCTAATTAATCTTTTATCCAAAAAAAAAGAAAAAAAAGAAAAACCCTCTAGTAGCAGATTTTACTCTCGAATTTTATTTTATTTTAAAGATTTTTCTAAGCTATACTTACAAATGATACCAGTTTGACTTTTGAAGAGACAATATATCAACATTTATTGTTCAGAGTCTTATAATTTAGTGATTTTATCCAGTTCTTTCATGTAAAAGATTTTGAGTTCAAATTAATCTCTCCCCCTCACTTATTATAAGAAGAAAATATATATGTCAACATTTATAGAGAATTTAGGTGCTAAAAAAAAACCATTTCTAGAGAATTTAAAATAATTTTGTATATTGTGGGGGTATAAAACCAGGAAGCCCATGTCAATATCTGTGCTGGGCCCAAGGCCCGATCCAAGGAAGGCCCACCCCTTGGCCATGGGAAGGATTCTCCTCGGCCATGGGAAGGACCCTCCTCGGCCATAAATGTAGCCGAGGGCAAAAGGAGCAACTCGGTCCTGGTGATGACATTCCGGGTCATTTCGCCGAACAGGAACAATACTAAAATGACAAAGAGTAAGGGAAAGACTGTCATTACTGCAATTAAGTACTCTGCACTTGACAGAGCCATGCTATTCAGCTTTTACAACCACCCCCAACCACTTTGGGTATGGGCTGATGGGACAAGTACTAGCCCTATAAAGCTGAACCTACACGTGGATGTTGGGGGGAGGGAAAAAGCTAGTATAAAATGAGGAAGAAGCAGTCCAGAAAAAGGGCTGGGACTAGGGCCAAGAACCGGAGCCACCCAGGCCGTGCCGAGGAGAAAGTCTTCTTGGATAAGCACAGTTCACCTCTGTGCGATCATCTTGAACACCATGACTAATGGCTGTCCTTTCATCGAGGCCTAGCCTTTTAGCCCACTCTCTACAAATTCATTGTATTGGACCCGCTGGTCCAAGATCCCACCCACCGTGTGGTATTGGGTTGAAAAACGAGACCCTACATATACAATTTGACATAGGTAGGATAGTAGGATTTAAATTTTATGAAAAAATTGTTTATTTTCAAAGTAGGTACAAAAAAATAATAATTTACGGCATCTACGAAAGAAACATAGACCAATATAGAGTACAGATTCAATGGGGGCGAATAAAAGATAAACCAAATAAAAATTGCATAACACTAAATAATCTCTCAAGATTGATTGGGAACCAATTAGCGCAATTATTGAAAAAATAATATACTTATTAAACAAATTAAAAACTGAATATTCAAATAGTGTGTAAAACACCTTGAACATTTAGACCCCCAAATTACAAAACACCAATTCAAGCTTATTATCAAACAATGTATGTGCGGAATATGAACACAAGCTTAAAACAGAATTGATAAAATAATCTAAATCAAATAAAATCACAACCACAGCAGAAATTAAATGGCAAAGATTAAGAGAAGAGAGATGCAAACACAAAGACAACACAACAATGTGTTATCAAAGAGGAAACCGAAGTCCTCGGCATAAAACCTCTTCGCCACCCTCCAAGCGGTCAATAATCCACTAGAAAATGAAGTTGAGATACATGAACAACAGAAGACCCTCCAAGCCTAATCTACCCAGTGTACCTAAGCCTTCCAAGCTTCTTACTCCAACGAGGTTACATCGAACCTTTGTCTTCTCTAGTTTACCGAATTCCGCTATAACCCATAGCATCAACCAATATCAATCGGTCCCTTCCTAACTGCTTCCCAAGCACCAAACAGCCTCCTTATAGATATAGGTAAAGGTTTTGGCTAATGTAACTTTCAAGGATGTAACAATGGAGAGGGTAAGAGTAGAGAAATTTGGAGAATCAAAGGATGAAGATTGTGGATGAGTCAATCTTGTTTTTCTCTAGGATTTCTCTCCCAAAATTCTCTCTAGAAGCTCTCTACATTTTGTGGGTATAAGGGGTATTTATACTAGTGTGTGTTTGGAGTGCGAAGAGTCAGTTTTTCCCAAATAGAGTGGACTGGCGACTTGGCCTCGCGACTTGGCCTCGCGACTTGACTGAGTGCGAGTCCAAGCTGCGAGCTAACTGAATGGCCAGATTGGACTTTTTGGCCTGTAGTGCTCCAACTGGTGTGACTATTCAGCTCCTCTGCATGCTTCACTTGTGTGCATCCTTTAGCGACTTGCAAGCTGCGAGATCAAGTCGCGAGTCCCTTGCTGAGTGCACAATCTTGAGCTTTTCTTCACACTCTCTCACACACTACCCTTACATGATTCTCACATAAATACAGGGTTTCTAAGTGCTGAATTACAAGCAAATTGGCATGAAATAAAGCTAACAAGATGGTTGATTAAATTCAACCTTACAATCTCCCCCTTTGGCTATTCCGTGACAAAACCTTAAAACAAACTCTAGACTTAACATGTGAGTTGGAAACAGTTGAACAAAACTCACTCACACCTAACTCTAGAATCTATGTAGCTCTTGAACCATAAAAACAAGTATCTCCTGAAAAACAACAATACAATATGATCATTGTATGCAGAAAACTTGTAATGCATATGGAGTAAGCACAATGTGATCAAGCAAAATGGAATTATTCAATAAGCCATGACTTGACCAAATATGAACAATCACTATAAATAGTGATCACAATGCTTATTCACACAGGGAATGAACATCCGAACATGCAAGCTAATAAGCTCAATGCAAAGTATCATTTTCATGTTCAACACTCAACCAATGCAACAACTCAAGGTAATTGCATTAAAGATATAAAATCCAACAAAGGGCACAAGAGTGATGTACTTACAGAAAATGCATAACATTAATCAACAAGTACTACGCTACAAAGCAATGGTACAAATCTAAATACTGAATAAAAAAGCTTATATATATAAACCAATGATCCAAAAGCTTTTAACCACAAACACTAAAACCATATCTACACAAGCATTGTAATCATATCCAAGAGTTTATAAAAGCTGTAAGCAAATAGCTATAAACTAGACTAGTAAAAAAATTTTTTTTTAGGCTATCCAAAAGTATGTGTGAGTGTATGTATCAGCTTCCTCTTGCTCCCCTTGTCACTATGCACATTTCCTTTTTCCTGTGTTGCTCTCCCCCTTACTTTATGCTATATTTCTCCCCATTTTTTACATGAATAGCTAAAGGCTGTCCTCCAGTTTTTGTTGAATAGCAACTAACTGTGTCTCAATGGTTGTGAGATGCATTTGAACTTAATTATTGGTGGAGAAGAGAACTTTTTCAAACTTGACAATACGCTGATGTAGACTCACAAACAAAGTACCCAACCTGTCACCTTAATGGTTGGATTGTTCATGCTGAGTGCTAGTTGTCTATAGCATAGGAGTAATGGGAGAAGCAGTCTCAGTATGCACAGGTGTAGCGGAGCCATGACCGGATGAAGTGGCATGAAGGAAGGGTTCACTCTTAGGTGCTTTAGAGGAGTGACTCTTACTTGCTTGAAGAGATATCATGGATAATGGTCGAAGACGTGGCAGTATTTTTCCATATGTTGGGGGACAAATACCTTCAAGGACCATGATCTTCATAAGAAGACTATAGAAAGGGAGGCATGTTCGTGCTGCCAATCGAGCTGCTGTTTTCCTAATGGTCTGAAAAATGTGAGCACAAATGTCAATTGGAACTCCAGTGATGAGATCACATAGAAATTGCACTCTTCCAAGGTTGATGAAAGCGGTGTTCAAGAGTGGGTATAAGGGGTATTTATACTAGTGTGTGTTTGGAATGCGAAGAGTCAGTTTTTTCCAAACAGAGTGGATTGGCGACTTGGCCTCGCGACTTGATTGAGTCACGAGTCCAAGCCGCGAGCTAACTGAATGGCTAGACTGGACTTTTTGTCCTGTAGTGCTTTAGCTGGCATGACTATTCAGCTCTTCTGCATGTTTCACTCGTGTGCATCCTTTGGTGACTTGCAAGCCACGAGTAAGCCGTGAGATCCAGTTGCGAATCCCTTGCTAAGTGTACAATCTTGAGCTTTTCTTCACACTCTCTCACACACTACCCTTACATGATTCCCGCCTAAATACAAGGTTTTTAAGTGCTGAATTACAAGCAAATTGGCACGGAATAAAGCTAACAAGATGGTTGATTAAATTCAACCTTACAAAAACATAATTGTTATTGTTGTTGTTGGTCTCTCTCAAAGTAAAAAAATGGTTAAAAAGTCGAGGAAAGTGGAAAAATGAAGTTATAATTTCATATCACAACACTAATTGGTGCTAGTTTTATTAGGTGTTTATCTCCTCAATAGTGACAATGAATATAATATATGTCATTTCACCAATATAATAGATTTTTTTGACTTATTTTTTTCATAATTGGTGATATATTAGTTTATAAACCTCATTGAATAATTTCTCTAATGATCAACGATCCCCTTATATAATAGAGGGTTTTATTAATGAAATTCACAAAATTATACAACATTGATGTGAGAGAAGGGAGAACTTCGAAAATACCTAATAATCTTTGAGAGATGTTACGTCTACAACATTTTTACAACAAATCATAGGTGGTTAGTTGTTATTGGTTCAAATTTGAAACTAACACTAAGATTACTTTTTTGCTCTAACAATAAAAACTAGTAACAACCTGCTACCTATGATTTGTTGTAAAAATGTTGTAGATATATCATTTCTCATAATCTTTTGTACTTATGCTAATACCTAAATTAGTATTTATGAAAAATGTAATATGAACTAATGTTTGTTAAATCAAAATTATTGCACCGACACTTTTGTCAACAAAAAAATATTTGTAGATAATTAGCTATCCAACACGACCGACAGTAAGTTTTGCATTGTGCATGAAGACTCTGTTCAAGTCATACTGAAAAACACGTAGTAAATGTACAATGCTAAAGCACAATAATAAAGGATCCGACGACGGCTGGTCAAGTAGAACAATATTGAAAATTATTGCTATCTTTAAATGAAGGGGCCAGGTCTTATTAAGACAAAGTCTCTCTTAAGCCAACTTAGATTTTGACTTTAATTCTAAATTTTAATATACACGTTTGTCCTACCCTTATGTCTTACTTTATCGTGGAAGACAAATACCCTTTAGCTTTCAATAGAATGTGCCTCTAAATTGATAAAAATTTGTATCTCTAGCCATCATCCAGCCAAACACCGCCTTTACCTACTCTGTACATCTGGACTTCGTTCATGAAAATTAAATTGAGCTACGTGGTGGGAAACTTCTAATCATATTGACTGTCAATATTTTAGATTTGATTCATTAAAAAGAGATTTGGAATGATATTTAAATCATTGACACAGCCTGTAAATGGAAAAAACAAAAACATCATTTTCAAGAATGACTATGGAGTTCACTATATAAAGGGTTGGCATTCATTGTTAGCCATACAAATCTAAGGACTAATCCTTTGGCAATTAGAGTTGAAATGGGTACCTTGAAACATCTGGGGCATTGGCCTCAGCTGGTTTATGCTTTAACCTTTTGCATTATAGCTACTAGTGTAGTAGCTGATAAGCCTTATATTTATGCTTCACCTCCTCCACCAGAGCATTCTCCTCCACCACGTTATTACTATGAGTCACCACCTCCACCATTGAAATCTTCACCACCACCACCTATCTACTACCATAAGTCTCCCCCACCACGATCTCCATCACCACCTCCTGCATATATTTACAAGTCTCCACCTCCTCCATCTCCCTCTCCTCCACCACCTTATGTCTATAAATCACCACCTCCTCCATCACCATCTCCTCCACCACCTTACATTTATAAATCACCACCACCACCTTCACCATCACCACCTCCACCATATGTTTACAAGTCCCCACCTCCTCCATCTCCATCCCCACCAACTCCTTATGTTTACAAATCACCACCACCACCATCACCTTCACCTCCTCTGCCTTATGTTTACAAATCTCCTCCTCCACCATCTCCATCACCTCCCCCTCCATATGCCTACAAATCCCCACCACCCCCACCCCCATCTCCATCTCCACCTCCTCCATACATCTATAAGTCTCCACCACGACTCTCATCATCTCCTCCTCCTCCTTACATTTACAAATCACCACCACCACCATCTCCATCACCCCCTCCTCCATATGTTTACAAGTCACCACCACCACCACCGCCATCACCATCACCCCCTCCTCCATATGTTTACAAGTCACCACCACCACCATCACCATCACCTCCTCCCCCTTACGTCTATAAATCTCCACCACCACCCTCACCATCACCTCCTCCTCCTTACGTCTATAAATCACCACCACCGCCTACACCATCCCTTCCTCCTCCTTACATTTACAAATCGCCACCACCACCATCTCCATCACCACCTCCTCCATATGTTTATAAATCTCCACCACCACCCTCACCTTCACCTCCTCCTCCTTACGTCTACAAATCTCCACCACCACCCTCACCATCCCCCCTCCTCCTTATATTTACAAATCGCCACCACCACCATCTCCATCACCACCTCCTCCATATGTCTATAAATCTCCACCACCACCCTCACCTTCACCTCCTCCTCCCTACATTTACAAATCACCGCCACCACCATCTCCATCACCACCTCCTCCCTATGTTTATAAATCTCCACCACCACCCTCACCATCTCCTCCTCCTCCTTTCATTTACAAATCACCACCACCACCATCTCCATCACCACCTCATCCATATGTTTATAAATCTCCACCACCACCCTCATCTTCACCTCCTCCTCCCTACATTTACAAATCTCCACCACCACCATCTCCATCACCCCCACCTCCATATGTTTACAAGTCACCACCACCACCATCTCTATCTCCTCCACCTCCATACATTTACAAATCACCACCACCTCCCTCTCCATCACCTCCTCCTCCATATGTTTACAAGTCACCACCTCCCCCATCTCCATCACCTCCTCCTCCCTATGTTTACAAGTCACCTCCTCCACCATTTCCTTCACCTCCTCCTCCTTATGTCTATAAGTCACCACCTCCTCCATCTCCTTCACCTCCACCTCCTTACGTCTACAAATCACCACCCCCACCTTCTCCTTCACCTCCCCCTCCTTACATTTACAAATCTCCACCACCCCCATCTCCATCGCCTCCTCCTCCCTATGTCTACAAGTCACCACCTCCTCCATCTTCTTCACCGCCACCTCCATACGTCTACAATTCTCCCCCTTCCCCGTCCCCCTCTCCACCGCCTCCTTATTACTAAAACTCACCTCCTCCTCCATTAAAGTCCCCACCACCTCCAACTTACTACTATAAGTCTCCACCTCCTCATTTTCCATCACCATCACCATCACCACCACCACCGCCTCCATACTACTACATTTCTCCTCAACCACCATCTCACCATCATTGTCCAATTCCTCCATATTTCCATAACTCACCACCGCCATTTGACTGGGAACATCCACCATACTTCCACAAATCTCCTCCTCCACCTTTTGATGAGTCGTCCTCCCCCCCACCTCCAAAATACTTTTTAAGTTTTAATTTATCCCTTATTAAATGGTCAATTTGAATAATAATCAATTATCTTTGGATTTTTTGTATTGTATAATTCTTTTTACAGATTTGAATTTTATTTACGAACAAGTGACCTTCTGTACTATAAAAACATGAAATGGAGAGCCCAAATGATCTATATTATATGTACGAAGAATTCCGTCGTATTATTTTCTGTAATGTATGCCAGAAATTCAAGTTCTTAAAGAAATTCTGTGTATATTTCTATTTTTGTAACCAATGCATGCCAGAAATTCAAGTTCTTAAAGAAGTTTTGTTTATATTTCTATTTGCACGACTACAAATCACTGTTATTACAAATGTCATCTAAACATTCTGGTTCTTGTTTCTGCAATATGCAAGGGTTAATATATCTCAAAATCCAAAATCAAGTTTGTTTTAAACAATTGCAGATGTTCAAAATTCAATCAAAAACACCTTGGTTGATATGATTTATATCCATGCATTCTAAGTGTATTCGATTTTTTAAGTTGAATCCACAACATTACTCATAAAAATGTATTTTCTAATGGTTTAACTTAAAATCTTGGCTAACTAGAGGGTGTGGTAATTAGTTTTATGACAATAATTTGTTATCTTAGCAAGTATAACATATCTTGACATAGATGACTAACCAACCATTATGGTTTCACGTCAATGGTAGACCATACACACGACCCTAACTCGTTTAGTAACCCAAAAATGATTGAGCGATTGGTGACTTTGTGTGTGTGTGTGTGTGTGTGTGTAAGGTTGGGACCAATTGTAGCAGTTGTACATGAGGTTCTTACTTGTATTTTTTTTTTTTAAATTTTAATTTTATTAAAAAGATATAAAAATAGCGACTAGTCGTGAATGGTTTGTAGTAATTATCCGATTGCACAAATGGCAATTTTCCTTCACTCCAAACCACGACAAATTAGTTTTTGTTTTGTCTTTGATTAAGCAATAGAGAACAAACAAAGTATGATTAATCATAGAGTGCTTTCACCTAGGGGTGTTTGCGGTGCGGTGTGGTGCGGTTTTGGGCCAGTTTTAGTACCGCGCTTTGCGGTGCGATTTAGTCAAAATCATAACCACACCGCATCTCATTTTTGTGGTCACATGTGCGGTGCAGTTTGGCTTAGATTTTAGCCAAAACTATGACTACACTGCATTTCATTTTTGTGATCACATGTGTGGTGCGGCATATAAGATGCGGTTTGAAGCCGGTATATATTTCAAATTTTGAGTTTTTCCTACCCAACCCAAAATTGATTTTTCCCTTTGTTTTTGGCCAAATTTTAAACTATTGAGCTAGTTTTTCTTAATTTTAAGCTGATTTTCCTAATCAACACTTGATAGGGTTATTAAACTTTTTTCTTTTTTTTTGAAAGCTAGGGTTAATAAACTATTAATAATATATTTAATATTAAAAAAATAAATATATTAATATATAGTGAGGTTGCGGTGCGGTGCGGTACGGTTTGTGCAGTTTTCTTATTATAAAATTGCAAACTGCACTACACCATGCAGTGCGGTACATTGTTACTTACGGTGTGGTGCGGTTATGACATTTTATAGGCGGTTTTGGTGTGGTTTCTGCATTTTGTGAGATTTTTTGCAGTTTGGTGAACACCCACTCATTGTCCATTGGGCTCTTTTGTTTTTTTTTTTCTCCACAACCTACTACCCCATTGGAACCATTTTTATTTTTATTTTTTTTGTAAAGTAAAATTCTAGAACTACTTTTTTTTTTTGTAAAGAATAAAATATTATTCCAATTAAAACTTAACTACCAAAAATTTCAATATTATTAAAAGAAGTTTCATTATGTATTTAAAATTAATTTATAATACATTATAATTTTTGGGTTTCTATAAAAATATTATATTTATACTATGTGTATTCATCATGTAATTTACAATGACTTTTGTAAGGACACATTTTCCAGACCAAGCCCAAGAGGCATGGAGCCTTGGTCCAGGGAGCCCGATACAATGAATTTATAAAGAGCGGGCCAAAGAGTTGGGTTTGAATGTATGAAAAATGACCATCACAGTATTTCTTATGGGCCGAGTTTGCCAAGGGAAATTAGTCTTTGGTATGATCCGAGGAGCCTCTCTTCACCTCCCTCGCCTCTTAGGGCCCTCCCTTTTCCTGCTTCTCTTTTCCCCCTTTTATAGTCGTTTCCTTCTTTTTGAATAGGGTCCCTAGGGTGGGTACTTGTCCCATCAGCTTCTCTCGTCAGTTATTGGGAGTGGTTGTAGCTACAGAGAAGTATGGCTTTGTCAGGCATGAGGCACTGAATACAATCGTGACAGCTTTTCCCTTAGACGTCTTTCTTCTCTCAGTTGTCTTTTCCTGCTTTATTACTTTTCCTATCCTGTGGAACAATATGGAGTGTTGTCATTGATCACATGTTGCCTTTTTTACCCTCGCCATATTCCTTTGAGGAGTATTCTCCATGGCCGAGGAGGTATTTTTCCTTGGGTTGGGCCCCTGGCCCAATGTAGACAACAATATGGGCCTATTAGCCCTTGCCCCCCCCCCCCCCCCCCCACAATAGCCCCTCAAAATCCTACTGTCCGGCTCCTTGGACGGATAGGAGGGTTTTGGTGAAATTGAGCCTGTGTCACGGTTTCCCAAGCCTTGATTTCCACTAATGACAGTCTCTTCGTTTGCTCGAGGCGCGTCCCTGGACGCGAGACATTCCTTTAGTCTATCTAGGCCACGTCCCTGTCGTTTCGGTACACGAGGCGCGCTTTAATTAGAGCCCCTTCACGAGGTGACCTAAATCCAACGGTTGAAGATAATTTCGGAATTCGAGCAAGATTGATGTGGTTCGTAATCCCTTTCTGGAGATTTGGGGCGAATTGATTGCGCCCAAAGTGGCTCCCTATATAAGACGTGCAATGGGAGATAGTTCCCCATTATTTGCAGAGCCCTGAGTTTCTTAGGTTTCTAACCCCTCCGAGTGACTGAGATTTTGGGATTGAAATGACCATGGTTAGGGTGAGAGTGAAGAAACAAAACCATCTTTAGAAACCTTGGATATCTCCGAAATTCAAAATGGCCCGGTCAGGACAAGTGAGACAAAGACTCAAGGCATCTTTTCTCCTTGACAAGGTGAGAAAGGAGTTGTTCCTCCCTTCAGCCAAAAATTCGGTACTTGCTCGATTGCTGCTAGAAAGACACTTGCTTGGTCACTACCAGAGCAGGTATGGGGATGGGACATCCCCGCTTCTTCCTCTCTTCCCTCACTAGGGCCATCCTAGTGTTTCTGCTTCCTCCTCTCTTCCATCACTGGTGCCACCCAGGTGCCTCCGCTTTTTCTTCTCTTCCATCACTTGCGCCGCCCGATTGTCTCTGCTTCTTCTTCTCTTCCATCGCCTGCGCAGCCCAACTGTCTTTGCTTCTTCTTCTCTTCCGTCTCTTGTGCCATCCAGATGTCTCTGCTGCTTCTTCTCTTCCATCACTAGTGCCACTCTGATTTGCCTAGTCATTGTTAGAGCAAAATTGAAGGGGTTTATCATCCCCGTGCATCTTTACATGCTTTATTTTTGTTTTCATTTTTAGTTAGCTTATGATTGCAGGCTTGTCTAAACCTCTTTATGTATATTGTATTCTCCCTTTATGTAATAAAAGATGATTTTATCGCATTTTACGTATCCCTTCTCTTCTGTAATAATTATCTTGTGGATGGATGTATTTATTTACTTATTTATTTATTTATTTTTGAACCGTACGTAGAACCGATTTCCTCGCTAGCACTGTTATTTATCGAAATCGACGAGCACAACAGTGCCAATTTCAAATAGGTTTAATATACAAGACTAACCCGAATAATAGTCGCACGTTCCGTATTATGGATGGAATGACCGCCTAAGGATATGTAATCCGAAATAACCCATCCGAGAGGATCACCGGATATTAGGACTTGCGTTTTCGATGATACTCGTGGCATTAATTTGTTTTAGGTAAATGGTCCGAGGACCGAGGAATGAATAAGGCCGAGGGCCGAGGATTGTGCAATATCTACCATGTCTAGTTTCCCCATAGGCTTGAGTTCGAGGACCATGCAAGACCTTGGTTCTGTTTAGCACTTAGGCCTTGTTTTCACTGTGTCTAGTTTCCCTTAGGCTTGAGTCCGAGGACCATGCAAGGCCTTAGTTCTGTCTAGCACTTAGGCATTGTTTTCACTGTGTCTAGTTTCCCCATAGGCTTGAGTCCGAGGACCATGCAAGGTCTTGGTTCTGTCTAGCACTTAGGCCTTGTTTTCACTATGTCTAGTTTCCCCATAGGCTTGAGTCCGAGTACCATGCAAGGCCTTGGTTCTGTCTAGCACTTAGGCCTTGTTTTCAGTGTGTCTCTCCATAGGGGACTCAACGGACTGGACTATTAGGCCTCGCGAGGATTAGCCCCTTGTCAGGTGCCCAGGGCAAATGTCTGACGTCAGAAGCCCCTAGGACCACGTTTCACTTAATAACCATTCTCACGTAATCAATGCTTCGAAGTATGAGCTTGAATGAAGGCTGAATGACGACGATGACGACGTGTTTTTAGGAAATAAAGGGGGGAGGCTCTCGTGCAGCTTGTATCACTGCCGCAATGGTCTTTCTGATGGACTCCTGGTGGCAGGAGCTGGATCCCACTGTGATGGTCGTTTTTGCACTTGCTAACGCTCGAGCTCTTCCCACAGACGGCGCCAATTGTAAGTTCACATTTTCCAGACCAAGCCCAAGAGGCATGGAGCCTTGGTCCAAGGAGCCCGATACAATGAATTTATAGAGAGCGGGCCAAAGAGTTGGGTTTGAATGTATGAAAAACGACCATCACAGTATTTCTTATGGGCAGAGTTTGCCAAGGGAAATTAGTCTTTGGTATGATCCGAGGAGCCTCTCTTCACCTGCCTCGCCTCTTAGGGCCCTCCCTTTTCCTGCTTCTCTTTTCCCCCTTTTATAGTCGTTTCCTTTTTTTTGAATAGGGTCCCTAGGGTGGGTACTTGTCCCATCAGCTTCTCTCGTCAGTTATTGGGAGTGGTTGTAGCTACAGAGAAGTATGGCTTTGTCAGGCATGAGGCACTGAATACAATCGTGACAGCTTTTCCCTTAGACGTCTTTCTTCTCTTAGTTGTCTTTTCCTGCTTTATTACTTTTCCTATCCTGTGGAACAATATGGAGTGTTGTCATTGATCACATGTTGCCTTTTTTACCCTCGGCCATATTCCTTTGAGGAGTATTCTCCATGGCCGAGGAGGTATTTTTCCTTGGGTTGGGCCCCTGGCCCAATGTAGACAACGATATGGGCCTATTAGCCCTTTACCCCCCCCCTCCCCCACAACTTTTATTTATTTATTTGTATTATCTATTTTGGTATTAAAATTCAATTATATCATTAAATTATTTGTTATTTTTTATATGATTTTTTTTTTTATAAATTATATAAAAATAAACATATGGCATTCACTCCATAAACTAGAGGCATTATTGGGTTGCTTAGAAGAAATAGAAAAAGAAAACTAGGAAGAAACTAAAAATGTGCTAGTACGGAAAAAGGAAATTAATTTGAAAGCTAGCCTAATCTAAAAAATTGCATTAGGAGTAGTAGTAGTACCCTAAATTTAGATTCTACATTTATAGTCACTGTTGCTAAATACGAGGTAAATCCAATAATAATGATAGCATTGGGTGCTAAACTAAAGTTGAACCTCCAGTATGTAGTAGCAGTTCTAATTAATCTTTTATCCAAAAAAAAAACCCTCTAGTAGCAGATTTTACTTTTGAATTTTATTTTATTTTAAAGATTTTTCTAAGCTATACTTCTTACAAATGATACCAGTTTGACCTTTGAAGAGACAATATATCAACATTTATTGTTCATGGTCTTATAATTTAGTGATTTTATCCAGTTCTTTCATGTAAAAGATTTTGAGTTCAAATTAATCTCTCCCCTGTAAGGAATTTAACCAAAATTCCCAACCTGTGAGAAACAAAACAAATAGAGAAAACACACGCCAAAGAAAAATAATCACACGCACAAGACAAAATTTACGTGGTTCAGCAATTTGCCTACGCCCACGAAGTTGCAGGGATTTCACTATTATCAGGGAAAATACAATAGTGCACAAGAACACTCTCAAGAAACCCAAATCCCAATTACACCCTAGCACTCTCTCACAGAAAAAAATAAGAATAGAAGCTGGCTGCCTCTCTTTTCTTTATTTTCTCTCATGCGACTGCTCACTAGGTTAATTGGAATTTCTCTCTAATCTCACAGCACACGGCTACAGTTGAAATATAATATATATATATATATATTAAGGTTGGCTGAATAAGGTTTCCTATTACAAATAGGATTCGGCCAAAGCAAAGTGAATTTAGACTTGACTTGGGTTTGTGGCAATTCAAGCCACACACAGGCCCAATTCAACAAATCTCCACCTTGGCTTGAATTGATCAAGTTACACTAGCAAACTCCTCCATCAGCTCCACCTTAGCCCTTAAGGGCTCACAAGCTGCAAACATCAATCACAATCCTCCATAACACAATCTCTCATCCCTGCAACTCATCCTCCTGTCCTCAAGCTAGAAGACCAATTGAAGCTGCGCACAGCTTCAACTTCTCAATAGTGACACCCTTAGTCAACATGTCTGCCGGGTTCTTAGATCCACAAACTTTCTCAAGCATTACCACCTTATCTTCAACAAGGTAACGGATAAAGTGGTATTTTGTCTGTATGTGCTTCGACTTTGAATGAAAAGCCAAATTTTTGGCAAGAAATATTGCACTCTGACTGTCACTGTGTAGAATGCCCATCTCCTACTTCTTACCCAATTCATCTAAGAAACCATGTAGCCAAATCATCTCCTTTCCAGCTTCAGTTGCTGCAACATACTCAGCTTTTGTAGTAGACAAAGTGACAATCTTTTGCAAATTTGAAGCCCATGATATAGCTATACCACCCAGAGTGAAAACAAACCTTGTAGTACTCTTTCTACTATCAATATCACCAGCAAAATCAGCATCTACATAACCCTGCAGTTTCAAACTTGCACCTGTGAAGCAAAGACATGTATCTGATGAACCATTCAGATATCTCAGAATCCACTTGACTGCCTCCCAATGCTGCTTTCCAGGCCTACTCATGAATCTGCTCACAACTCCCACTGCATGTGCAATGTCTGGCCTTGTACACACCATAGCATACATTAAGCTGCCAATAGCTGAGGCATAGGGCACCTTGCTCATGTGGTCCCTTTCTTCTTCTGTCTTCGGTGACTGTTCTTTGCTTAGTTTGAAATGACTACCCAAGGGTGTGCTCACTAGTTTAGCTTCATTTATGTTGAACCTGCTGAGAACTTTCTTCACATACTCTGACTGCGAAAGCTTCAATGTATCATTAGCCTTGTCTCTAATGATTCTCATACCAAAGATTTGCTTTGCAGCTCCCAAATCCTTTATTGCAAACTGTTTGGACAATTGCTTCTTCAGATTATTAATCTCCTCAATGCTAGACTCTGCAATAAGCATATCATCCACATACAACAGTAATATGATGTAAGAATTGTCAAAAAACTTAACATAGCAACAGTGATCAGCTTCACATCTCTTGAACCCAATTCTATGCATAAAACTGTCAAATTTCTTGTACCACTGTCTAGGAGCTTGTTTTAGGCCATACAAGCTCTTTCTCAGTTTGCAGACTAAATTCTCTTGTCCTTGAGCAATGAACTCTTCTGGCTGAATCATGTAAAGGTCTTCCTTCAAGTCACCATAAAGGAATGCTGTCTTCACATCTAACTACTCAAGATGTAAGTTTTCTGTAGCCACCATTCCCAATACCAGTCTGATTGTTGACATCTTCACAACTGGAGAAAATATCTCTGTGTAGTCAATGCCTTCCTTCTGCTGGAACCCTTTAACAACTAATCTGGCCTTGTAATGTTTACTACCATCATGCTCATTCTTTATTTTGTATACCCACTTGTTGTGCAAAGCCTTCTTTCCTACTGGCAATTCAGTCAGTTCTCATGTCTGATTCCCCAACAAGGAATCCATCTCATCTTTCATGGCTAACTCCTACTTGCTTGAGTTCTCATCTTGCAAGGCTTCATCATAACACTCTGGCACACCACCATCAGTCAACAGAAGATAATTTAGAGTGGGTGAATAACGCTGTGGAGGTCTAATGTGTACTTAGATTTACCTGTGAATTTACATTCTCCTTATCTTCTTCACCCCCTTTTTGGACAGTACCTTCAGTCAATTCATCTAAGTTGACAAACTCAGATTTCTTCTGATCTATCTCTGTAACATCTGACACTACAGTTGACCTGTCCTTATACATAACCTGTTCATTAAATATCACATTTTTACTTTTGATGATTTTCCTATTTTGTTCATCCCAAAACCTATAGCCAAATTTCTCATCACCATAGCCAATGAAAAAACATATTTTAGACTTTGCATCAAGTTTACTACGAGCATTAGAATCAATATGAACATAAGAAACACAACCAAAAACTTTTAAGTGTGAAAACTTTACCTCTTTACCGCTCCAAACCTCCTCAGGAAGTCTGAACTCCATGGGAACTGAAGGTCCTCGGTTTATCAGGTAAGCTGCAGTGCTAACAGCATCAGCCCAAAAAGTTTTTGGTAGTCTAGCATGCAACCTCATACTCCTAGCACGCTCATTGAGAGTTCTGTTCATGCGCTCAGCCACACCATTCTGTTGTGGTGTCCCAGGAATGGTCTTCTCCATCTTAATTCCCTGTGCAGCACAATACTCACTGAACCCTCCATTTATGTACTCTCCTCCATTATCTGACCTCAAACATTTTACTTTCAAACCTGTTTCGATCTCAACCATAGCCTTCCAATTCTTAAAAGTTTCAAATACATTAGATTTATTTTTCAGAAAATAAACCCATACCTTTCTGCTTGAGTCATCAATGAAAGTGATGTAGTACCTTAAACCTCCAAGGGATGCAACCGGGGAAGGCCCCCACAAATCAGTATATACTAATTCCAATTTTTCAGCCTTCAATGTCCTACCAGTTTTCAAGAAGCTCACATTTTTCTGCTTTCCTAAGATGCAACTTTCACACATGTCAAAATCAATGGACTTTAATTCTGGTAGTTTTCCTTTTGACAGCAGCATCTTCATCCCTTTCTCACTCATGTGACCAAGTCTGCGGTGCCATAGGCTTGTATTAGTACTTGTATTAGCAACTACAATTGTGTCTCTTGGACTTGAGGTCATGTACAGAGTACCAGTTTTCTTTCCATGAGCTAATACCCTAGTTCCCTTTGTAACCTTCCAAGTACCACCAACAAATAGTATTGCATGTCCTTCATCATCAAGTTGTCCAACAGAAATCAGATTCCTCCTCAAGTCAGGAATATGTCGAACCTTCTCCAGTAACCAAACAGACCTATTGGGCAATAATATTCGGACATCTCCCATACCAACAACATCCAAGGCTGAACCATCAGCCAAATACACTTTACCAAAATCACCTGCAACATAATTCTGTATGATTTCTTGGTGTGGAGTGATATGAAACGAAGCTCCTGAATCCAAAACCCAATCATCAAGTGGACTGTCTACTGCAAGAAGTAATGCATCTTGTACCTCTTCTGTTACAGCATTAGCGGAATCATCTTCATTCTTCTTCTTAGGACTTTTGCATTGATTCCTAAAGTGACCTGTTTTCCCACAATTCCAGCATTGTACTTGTTGGCCTGATCTAGATTTACTTCTGTTCCGATTAGAATTTCTGGATTTTGATCTGCCCCGATTTGAATTTCTGTTATTACCTCTACCTCTTGTCTCAAGGTTTAGGGTAGAACCAGATCCTGAAGTTTCACCTGCATCTCTTCTGTGAGTCTCCTTAGCCAGAATTAAATCTCGTATATCATTGTACTTGAGTTTTTCCTTTCCTGTAGAATTACTTACTGCCATTCTCATTGCCTCCCAACTATGTGGCAAAGAAGCCAAAACGATCAGTGCACGGATCTCATCATCAAAATCAATTTCTACAGACGGCAATTGATTTGTAATAGTGTTAAATTCATTCAGATGTTGTGCTACTGATGCATTCTCTGCCATCTTCAGATTGAACAGTTTCTTCATCAAGTGCACTTTATTGTTTGCTGACGACTTTTCATACATATCAGACAAAGCCTTCATCAGATCTGTTGTGGTCTTCTCCTTTACAACATTGTGTGCAACAGACCTAGATAGAGTTAACCTGATAACTCCTAGTACCTGTCTGTCAAGAAGAGCCCATTCCTCAGCCTTCATAGCCTCAGGTTTTGTCCCCAAAAGAGGCAGATGCAATTTCCTCCCATAAAGATAATCTTCAATCTGCATCCTCCAATACGCGAAGTCTGTGCCGTCAAACTTTTCTATTCCAGACGCCTTTCCTGCTTCCTCTGCCATTGCTCCCACTCAAACCTAACCCTAGGCTCTGATACCAGTTGTAAGGAATTTAACCAAAATTTCCAACCTGTGAGAAACAAAACAAATAGAGAAAACACACGCCAAAGAAAAATAATCACATGCACAAGACAAAATTTACATGATTCGGCAATTTGCCTACGTCCACGGAGTTGCAGGGATTTCACTATTATCAGGGAAAATACAATAGTGCACAAGAACACTCTCAAGAAACCCAAATCACAATTACACCCTAGCACTCTCTTACAGAAAAAAATAAGAATAGAAGCTGGCTGCCTCTCTTTTCTCTATTTTCTCTCATACGGCTGCTCACTAGGTTAATTGGAATTTCTCTCTAATCTCACAGCACACGGCTACAGTTGAAATATATATATATATATATATATATATTAAGGTCGGCTGAATAAGGTTTCCTATTACAAATAGGATTTGGTCAAAGCAAAGTGAATTTAGACTTGACTTGGGCTTGTGGCAATTCAAGCCACACACGGGCCCAATTCAACATCCCCCTCACTTATTATAAGAAGAAAATATATATGTCAACATTTCTAGAGAATTTAGGTGCTAAAAAAAACAAAATATCTAGAGAATTTAAAATAATTTTGTATATAATTTGACATAGGTAGGACAGTAGGATTTAAATTTTATGAAAAAATTGTTTATTTTCAAAGTCCGAAAAAATAATAATTTACGGCATCTTCGCAAGAAACATAGACCAATATAGAGTACAGATTCATTGAGGGGGAATAAAAGATAAACCAGATAAAAATTGCCAAACACTAAATAATCTCTTTAGATTGAATGGGAACCAATAAGCGCAATTATTGAAAAAATAATATACATATTAAACAAATTAAAAACATAATTGTTATTGTTGTTGTTGGTCTCTCTCAAGTCAAAAAATGGTTAAAAAGTCGAGGAAAGTGAAAATTGAAGTTATAATTTCATATCACAACACTAATTGGTGTGAGTTTTACTTAGGTGTTTATCTCACCAATAGTGACAATGAATATAATATATGTCATTTCACCAATATATAATAGATTTGTTTGACTTATTTTTTTTTTTGTAATTGGTGATACATTAGTTTGAATAATTTTTCCAAGGATCAATGACATGATACTCACTCCCCTCATATGATAGCGGGTTTTACTAATTAAATTTATGAAATTATACAACATTAATGTGAGAGGAGGGAGAACTTCAAAAATACCTAATAATATTTTGTACTTATGCTAATCCTAAATTAATATTTATGAAAAATGTAATATGAACTAATGTTTGTTAAATCAAAATTATTGCACCGACACTTTTGTCAACAAAACAATATTTGTAGAAAATAGCTATCCAACACAACCACCAAGACAGTAAGGTTTGTATTGTGCATGAAGACTGTTCAAGTCTTACTGAAAAACACAAGGTAAATATTTGCCAAAACACAATAATAAAGGAGCCGACGGCAGGTCAAGTAGAACAATATTGAAAGCTATTGCTATCTTTAAATGAAGGGGCCAGGTCTTATTAAGACAAAGTCTCTCTTAAGCCAACTTAGATTTTGACTTTAATTCCAATTTTTTATATACACGTTTGTCCTACCCTAATGCCTTACTGTATCGTGGAAAGACAAATACCCTTTAGCTTTCAATAGAATGTGCGTATAAATTGATAAAAATTGCATCTCTAGCCATCATCCAGCCAAACACCGCCTTTACCTACTCTGTACATCTGGACTACGTTCATGAAAATGAAATTGAGCTACGTGGTGGGAAACTTCTAAGCATATTGACTGTCAATATTTTAGATTTGATTCATTAAAAAGAGATTTGGAATGATGTTTAAATCATTGACACAGCCTGTAAATGGAATAAACAAAAACAACATTTTCAAGAATGATTGTGGAGTTCACTATATAAAGGGTTGGCATTCATCGTTAGCCATACAAGTCTGAAGGACTAATCCTTTGGCAATTAGAGTTGAAATGGGTACCTCGAGACACCTGGGGCATTGGCCTCAGCTGGTTTATGCTTTAGCCTTTTGCATTATAGCTACTAGTGTAGTAGCTGATAAGCCTTACATTTATGTTTCACCTCCTCCACCAGAGCATTCTCCTCCACCGCCTTATTACTATGAGTCACCACCTCCACCATTGAAATCTTCACCACCTCCCCCTATCTACTACCATAAGTCTCCCCCACCACAATCTCCATCACCACCTCCTCCATATGTTTACAAGTCCCCACCTCCTCCATCTCCATCCCCACCACCTCCTTATGTTTACAAATCACCACCACCACCACCATCTTCACCTCCTCCGCCTTATGTTTACAAATCTCCTCCTCCACCATCTCCATCACCTCCCCCTCCATATGTCTACAAATCCCCACCACCTCCATCTCCATCTCCACCTCCTCCATACATCTATAAGTCTCCACCACCACCCTCACCATCCCCTCCTCCTCCTTACATTTACAAATCACCACCACCACCATCTCCATCACCACCTCCTCCCTATGTTTATAAATCTCCACCACCACCATCACTCTCACCTCCTCCTCCTTATGTCTATAAATCACCACCAGCACCATCTCCATTACCTCCTCCTCCATATATTTACAAGTCACCACCACCACCATCTCCATCTCCTCCTCCTCCATATTCTTACAAGTCACCACCACCACCACCGCCATCTCCATCACCTCCTCCACCCTACATTTACAAGTCACCACCTCCTCCATCTCCATCACCACCTCCTCCCTATATTTATAAATCTCCACCACCACCACCACCCTCGCCACCTCCTCCTTATGTTTACAAATCGCCACCACCACCATCTCCATCACCCCCTCCACCTTACATTTACAAGTCACCACCTCCTCCATCTTCATCTCCACCTCCTCCCTCTATCTATAAATCTCCACCACCACCGTCACCCTCTCCTCCTCCTCCTTATATTTACAAATCACCACCACCACCATCTCCATCACCTTCCCCTCCATATGTTTACAAGTCACCACCACCACCATCTCCATCCCCTCCTCCTCCATATGCTTACAAGTCACCACCTCCCCCATCTCCATCCCCACATCCTCCTCATGTTTATAAATCTCCACCACCACCACCCTCACCCTCACCCTCACCTCCTCCTCCTTATATTTACAAATCACCACCACCTTCATCCCCATCACCTCCTGCTCCATATGTTTACAAGTCACCACCACCACCATCTCCATCCCCTCCTCCTCCATATGTTTACAAGTCACCACCTCCCCCATCACCATCCCCACCTCCTCCCTATGTCTATAAATCTCCACCACCACCCTCACCCTCACCTCCTCCTCCATATGTTTACAAATCACCACCACCTCCATCCCCATCACCTCCTCCTCCATATATTTACAAGTCTCCACCTCCCCCATCTCCATCCCCACCTCCTCCCTATGTCTATAAGTCACCACCTCCTCCGTCTCCATCACCACCTCCTCCCTATGTTTACAAGTCACCTCCTCCTCCATCTCCTTCACCTCCTTCTCCTTATGTCTATAAGTCAACACCTCCTTACGTTTACAAATCACCACCCCCACCTTCTCCTTCGCCTCCCCCTACCTACATTTATAAATCTCCACCACCCCCATCTCCTTCTCCCCCACCTCCATACGTCTACAAATCTCCCCCACCCCCATCTCCCTCACCACCACTTCCTTATTACTATAAGTCACCTCCTCCTCCATTAAAGTCCCCACCACCTCCAACATACTACTATAAGTCTCCACCTCCTCCTTCTCCATCACCACCACCTCCATACTACTATGTTTCTCCTCCACCCCCATCTCGTCATCACTGGCCAATTCCTCCATACTTCCATAACTCACCACCGCCATTTGAGCATGAACATCCACCATACTTCCACAAATCACCTCATCCACCTTCTCATGAGTCTTCCTCACCCCCATATTACTACAAATCACCCCCACCTCCAGAATACTATTAAGTCTAAATTTACCCTTTATTAAATGATCAATTTGAATTGCTTGAATAATAATCAGTTTCGTTTGGATTTTATTTATCGTACAATTCTTTTTGCAGATTTGAATTTTATATAGGAACAAGTGTCTTCTATACAATAAAGGCATGAAATGGAGAGCCCAAATGATCTCTATGTATGAAGAACTCAATTGTATTATTTTCTGTAACCAATGAATGACTGAAATTCAAGTTCTTTAAGAAGTTCTATGTATATTTCTGATTTGCCCAACTACATGTAATTTTTATTACAAATGTCATCTAAGCATTCTGGTTCTTGTTGCAATATGCAAGTTTTAATATATCTCAAATCCCAAATCAAGTTTGTTTTATACAACTGCAAGTGATTAAGATTCAATCAAGAAAACCCTGGTTTGTATAATTTTTATCCATGCATTCTAAGTGCGTTCATTTGAGTTTAATCCACCGCCTTATGATAATGTATTTCCTAATGCTTTTAGCTATAAATCTTGCCTATCGATCTGGAGGACGTGCATGTCTACTTTAAGACGAGGAAAGACTAACTTATTTTGATTTTTATCTTAGCAAGTATAAAGTATCATGAAATAGATTACTAACAGTTATGGTTTCGTGTCAATGGCAGACTATACACACAACCCTAACTCACTTTGTATCTCAAAAATGATCCGAGTGATTGGTGACTTTCTTTTTCAGGCAATGTGGGTATTGTAGCAGCATTACATGAGGTTCTTTCCTGTATATTTTTTTTTTCCTTAAGATAGCGACTAGTCGTGAAGGGTCTTCAGTGATAATCCTATTGCACAAATGGCAATGTACCCTCACTCCAAACCACGGAAAATTTGTTTGTGTTTCTGAGATCTTACAATATGTTATTAATCTTGCAGTTCAAGTTCCAAAAATTTTGTGCATAGAAAGATGTTAGTTAAATTATGAGACTCTAGGCAAATAATGTGTAAATAAATATGATTAAGTAGAGTGCTTGCACCCATTGTCCATCGGGGGGGTGTCTTTCTCCATAACCAACTACCATACTCTCTCTCTCTCTCTCTCTTAATAAATGTTTAACTCTTACACTAGATATAACTTGAACTCATATATGTGTGTGTGTGTGTGTGTGTTTTTTAGAAGAACTCATATATGTGTGTAATTGTTTTTAATTTTACCATGCATATGCATGAGTTATATACTAATTTATTTTTATATATACTACCACATAAATTTTTTATTCAATTATTGTTTTAAAAATTCAACAATTAGAATTGTACATTATTTTCGTTCTTAACATGTACGTCAATTTTTGTGCTAATATGATGTTATTTACTTATTGATCCATAAATTCACCAAGTTTTGTATATAATTTTAATAGACAAAAAACTAAGAATAAAAACATAGGTTAATTGCACTTTCCCCCCAAACTGTGGGGCTATTTTCAGCCATTAACTATAAAATAATGTTTCTAAAAAAAAAAAAAAAAATCTTCCTACTGTTAATAATTTCAATTATATTCAAGTTATCTCACAAAAAATTATGTCCATGAAACTTGCACATGACCCCGCTGTCATTTATAAAAATGTTGTTCTTAATCTGTACATCAAATATTTCCCCTTATTTCATGTCTGTTTGGAAACAACTTATTTAGCTGAAACTGAAAACTTTTTGCTGAAAGTATTATAGATAAAAACTAAAATATAGTTGAAATAGTACAATAAGACTCATAAATAGTACCAAAAAGTGTAATAATACCCATAAATAGTAGAAAAAATAAGTTGAATAGTAAAAAAAAAGCTGGCCTTTTAAGCCAATGCCAAATGCATAGTTCGTATCTATTTTTTTTTATGCATGAAGGAAATGTGAGAATGTAAATTTAATTCATTGAGTCACATATTTCGAGAAAACTGTATATTCCATTAGAAAAAAAAATTTTAACTGAAATTTCTAACCGTTAGCAGTAATGTATATTTTATCAATTAATCAAGAAGACATTACTCGATTATATAGTTTACATGAGTGGAAATATAATTATTGATTTATAATTATCTTGATATTTTGTATCTATAGAGGATATAAGGAGACAATATAATTTAAATAGAATTTATTGAAAAGCTCATCTAAATAATTATTAATTTATAAATATCTTGATATTTTGTATCTATAAAGATATAAGTAGACAATATAATTCAAATATAATTTATCGAAAAGCTCATCTAATTGAGAGACATTAAATGAAACTAGAATACCTTTGGTATATTATATGAGAATTTTAAAATTATCTTATAAAAATTCATTAATAATTATCACCAAATCATTCAAAGTAAAATTCTTGTTATATTATACAGTATATGTTAGGGTTCATAGATATGTTAGCCAATCCTAGTGCCAAAACATAGTTTCATTTAAGCTATATATCAATAAAATTGTGTTAGGGTTGAGTCGAATTTAAAAGCTATTTAAGGATGACAAGTCTATGATCTTTTGCTTGTATCTTTACACTATAACGAACTTTTTTTTATTGAAACTTATTGTATTGGAAAGTAAACATCCATAGCTTCAAAATAGATAAAATTTGACACAATTTGGATGTTAAATGGGTTATATATGGTTGTTTGAAGTTCACACAATTGTGCAATCTCTAGTCAAACAAAAACTTTGTTCAACATTTGCGGCAACTGCTTCTATGACCGTTGAGAAAGCCTTTTTTCTCTTAAACCTAAATCGTCAAAAAACTCTCGTCGTGAGTTGGTCGGTCAAACTTCAAACCATATAAATTCTTAAACCTCTACAAATGTGTTCGTTGATGTATTAGAGTTCTTGGTTGATGCAAACAGGTTCTTTTATGATGGAAATTGCATAGAAGAGTTCGAAAGTTCTAGAGGTGGGAGGCAAATGGGTCACTTGCTAAGGTTGTAAGTCGTGTCTAGTCTACATAGGTCTTGTGTGTTAGGTTCTACATGTGTATAGATACGTTGGCAATCGTGTGAGCACAAATTTGTCAAGATATAGGTTACTAAATCTATAGATATGATTAAACGATACTCAATATGCTGGTATTTAGTGTACAAGAATAGGAAAGAAGCTGATTCAAGGATTTGGATTTTTCACAGCTTCGATCGATCAAGAGAATTTTCAATTGATTGAAGATCGCAGATCATCAAACATAAAAAGCCCATAACTTGTCCGTTTAAAACCCAAATCATAATCTATTTGTTGCAGTATTTAAAGGACATTTAAGCTAACCCTAGAGAGCTTTTTGATTGAAAGAGAAATGTCTCTTGTGCCTCCTATTGTAGATCTAGGGTTTTTGTATCCAAAACTCTTTCAAATCTTCTACCGGTGTTATTCTTTGAAGAAACTCAAGATTTAGTGTTGTAGAAGTTGCTACCTCATTCTAGTCATCAAGGGTGCTAGAGATGCAAATCTTCAAGGGTGGTCTTAGAGTCATAGACTAGAGGTCTATGTGAAGAAAAGTTTCAGATATCAAGCGTATTGAAGATCAAAGTGTGGATTGGAGGTTCACATTTAGAACAGATCCATATCAAAGAAGACTGAAGGTTTGAGAGCTAGGTTTGATAATCATAGTTAAGGTTACTACAAATTAAATATTCTTGACTGTAAATTTCTATTTGATAGCAGATTGTTCTTCTTGAGATTGCCCCCCCTAGATTTTTTATTTTGAAACTAGCTAGTTTGTTTTGTTGGTTTTTCTAGGTCATCATATCATTATCTTAATTTAGAGGTGGCAAAATCTGACACGACCCATGAACCTGACACGACTAACCCATTTATAAATAGGTCATGGGTTAAGGCTAAATGAGTTCGGGTCATATTCGAGTCAACACGGCTGACCCGTTTACTAAATAGGTCGTGTTCGTGTTCAACATATGAACCCGTTTGACCTAATTAGCTTATAAAGGTAATTTTACCAATTTACCCTTATAAACCTAGGTATATAAGATTACCTATTCTCTTATTCTCCTCCCTCACTACTAGATCTCAGTCACACCTCTCTCACTCTGTCTCTTCGTTTTTATCATCAACCTTAACTCTCTGACTTTTCTTCTTCTCCTCAATACTCCAACCGCTCCTCTTTCTTATCTACAGATTCTACATTATTTAAAATCAAAACTCTAGCCGTCCCCATGTCTCTCAACCCTCTACTCTATCTTCCCTTCAAATCTCTAGCTGCCTCCACTACCATCTCTTCTCCTCAAAACTGTAGCTACCTCTTTGCTCTCTCTTCTCCTTCACGGGTTCACAGCTTCACCAGTTCACCTCTTTCTTCAGCTTTCAACAGACGAATCCACTAGCAAGGTATATGAACAATGTCTATTTCTCATACTCATTTACAATTTTACACACACCACTTTTGCAAAAAAAAATTGTTACTTTTCCAAGTTGAAAATCATGAATTATTTTAGTTCAAAAAAACAGAGTGGACGGTTCTATCATTGTCAAAAGCTCAAGCATTAGATATTAGATCTGTCATTGCTAGATCAGCTTGATTAGGAAGAGAACTGAAATGGGAAGGGAGATTTGCTCAGTTCTATTTTTTGTAAGAGAGACTGAGAAGTGAGATTCTCATAAAGGAAAAACAAAAAAGAGACAGAGAAGCGGGGAGGGAGATGAACTGAAAAGACTAAGGGTGCGTTTGTTTTCCCCCAAACCCGCGTGTTTGGCAGCAACGAAAAATAAAATTTTCCGGAAAATCATTTCCTGTTGACCAACAATTACTCATTTGACTCGAAAATTGGATTACACCCTTATTTTCACTTCAATTCCTTTTCGGAGAGAGAGAGAGAGAGAGAGAGAGAGAGAGAGAGAGAGAGAGAGAGAGCCCAGATTGAATAGCACCGATCGTCAATCGCGCCGCTTGTCGATCGACGAGCAGCGCGATCGCGATCGTCGATGGCGCCACTGGTCGGACGATCGCACCAATCTCGCCTCCGCCAGATGTCGCCTTCACCGCGCGATCTCATCTTCTCCTCCGCCGCGCGATCTCAATTTGACCGAATTTGATGAATTTTTTTGCTGGGTTTTGTTTCTTTTGTGAATGAGTGTGGAATTGATTCATTTTCTTTTGCTGGGTTTTGTTTCTTTTGCCGGATTTGATGCATTTTCTGTAAAAATGTTTGAATGAACCAAATACTGGAATTAATTTTCCGTAAAACGAATTTTGTGACAGCCAAACACATGAAAACATTTTCCTTTCCGGAAAATAGCATTTCCGAAAAATAGAATATTTTCCGGAAATGCTTTTACACGAACCAAACACAGCCTAAGAGAGCTATGTTGTGTTTATGTTATCTATTTGGGGAAGAGATTAGAGCATGAGATATTTTATATTTTTTATACAAAAAAATTCCACAGCCACACACCTGTTTCTCATCACATGACTTTCTCTTGTTTTATTAGATGAATGTCTACCACATTTCAAACTTTAACGTATCTTTGTTTTGTTTTTATGAAATAAACTTTTTTGCGTTAAACTATCATGTTGATTGTTCAATACTAATATTAGATCTGTTTTTTTTTTTTTTTTTTTTTTTTTTAAAATGTTGATTTTAAAATAATTGGGTCTTGCTCTATGTCTATGATTACTTTTCTAGTTTTTTTTTTTTTTTGTCCTCTTAAAAATAAATAATTGAAGATCCATTCTCTTTTTTTTTTTTTTTGGTGTTAATCACTATATTGTTAACCATTTAGTACTAATATTAGACTTGTTTCTTTTTTGTTGATTTTAAAATTATTTGTCGTGATTTATGATTTCTTTTCAAGTTTATTTGTTTCTGTCATCTTAGAATTACTAATTTTCTGCTTAATAATTTCTCTTTAAATTTTTCTAGATGGAAAAAGATGAGATGCAATGTATTGACACTAAAAATGAAGGTGAAGACATTGACTTAAAAGATAAACTTGATGAACTGGCTGAATTTCCTCCACCAAAGAAGTCTAAGTCTAAGACTAAGACAAATAATAAAAACAACAAAAGGAGGAGGACTTCAAGTGTTTGCCATTTCTTTCAGATGCTTCCTACAAAAGATGGAGAATAGCCTATTTGCAAATGCAAAAGGTGTGGAAAGGAATATATTTCTGTTGGAGTATATGGTATTGGAAATTTGATGCGCCATTCGAATGTATGTTGAATAAGAATGAGCACAAAGAAGACACCTCTTCAATGGAACCCTCAATCTCTTCTAATACAGTCTCTTAATTTGGATGTCTTTTAGTTTTTGTTCTGGCACTTGGATGGCTGGACTTAAATTTTGCCATCATGTGTATTTTGATATGCCATGTAATCATTTTGGTTTTTTAATCATAAACTATGATTTTTTTTAGTTTTTGATATGGCACTTGGATGCCATGTAAAAATTTGTTTATTTTATTTTATATATTTTATTATGGAACTTTGACATATTATTGAATTTGATAGAATGGATTGGAACCTTTTGGACTAGTAATTTGATTTTGAAGGAAGAAAAGAATTATTTGCTTTTATTATTATTACTAGATTTATGATTGTAAGTTGTAATGGAATGTTTAATTATTACTTGATTTATGGTAATTATATAATTTTAGATATATGAGTTTTTTTTTTTTTTTTTTGAGAAAGAGATATATAGGAATTGATAATAGGTTATTTGGGTTAGGTATGACCTATTAATTAAACAGGTTATTCAGGTTAGTTATGACCTATTAATTAAACAGGTTAATAAATAGGTCATTTGTGTTGACCATAACATGACCTACTAATTAAACGGGTTAAACGCGTCATATTGGGTTACCTATTTAATAAATAGGTCGTGTTAGGGTTGAGGAATCCTGACCCATTTACTAAACGGGTCGGGTTCGTGTTGACCCATATAACATAATACTCACAGCTCAACCCGACACGAACCTGACATGTGAACATGAATTGCCATCCCTAATCTTATTTACTTCTCCGTTGCAAGATATGTTTAACCTGAGGCTTGTATAATTGGCTTAACTAATAATTAGACCATAAAATCAGGTTAAACATTGTTTGTTTAGAGGTTTAAAAACTAACATTGTGATTATAGACTATAGATTGATGTAATTATTTCTTATACAGTAAATATTCCTTGTGGGCTGGGGTTGGTTATCCCAAGAATGGTTTTTTCTTTGAAGAGTACTTCAAATGTTTTCCACTTCATTATCAAATTAATCTCTCCCTTACTTATTATAAGAAAAAATATATATCAACATTTCTTGAGATTTTTTTTATGGGAACATTTATAGAGAATTTTAAATAATTTTGTATGAGATTTGACATTGGTAGGATAGGCATCTTTGCGAGGCATATAGACTAATATGGAGTACAGATTCAATGGGGAATAAAAGATAAACAATTTTCTTTTTGCAAAATACTAAACAAACTTTCGAGATTCAATGGGAACCAGACAGGGCAACTATTGAAGAAAATAATATACATCTTAAACAAATTAAGAACATTTTTTTCTTGTTTCTTGTTGGTCTCTCACAAAGTCAAATTTGTTAGAAAGTCGTAGGACAAGTTGAAGAATAATGAAGTCAGAAGTCCGGATCACAACTGTTTAGGTATGCACTGCACCACTAGCTAGGTCAATGGTGATTCGTAGGTTCTTTCAGATTCTACAAGAATTTCAGAGAAATTCCATGATACCTTGGATACGTAAATCCTAACTTATCATAATCTTTTTAACTTTTATTTTTGCTGAATCATTTTTTTTTTCTTCACTTGATAATTGAATGAAGTTATTAAAAGTTATGGAGCACTTTACAAAATGTCTCCTAGCCCATTCTTAGGCCTCTAAATTTCAAGCTGTTTATCTGATAATGAGAAGCTCTTTGGAAAATAAGAAAAAAAAAAATTATTTACTCTAAAATGTTTCACTAATTGCACTTTGCTATATATATTTTTTCTTATAAAATAATAAATGTATTAAAAAAAATTAGATTGCAATTGATGGATCATAAAGTGAAACGTTAAAACTTAAAAGTGAGACAAAAAAAACTTTTATTCAACAAACAACAAATAGGATAAACCAAGCTATCTAGTTTAACAAATTTGGAATTTCACCATCTACACTAAAAAAACTGTGCTTATGACAATAACAAAACTCCAGCCTAGTAACTAAAATTAATTCTTGCGATCTGTATAAACATCAGCTGCTTTTCACCTTCCCAATTTTAATTTATGTAAAAAATTAATCAAGAAAAAATCCTTCATTTTTTTTTTTTTTTAAATTGGCATAATCAATAATGCATGTAAGTTAAAGCAAAATCATTGCACCGACATTTCAGCCAAACAAAAATATTATTTGTAGAAATTGCCACCTGACACACCCATCTAAAGAAGTCAAAGTTATGCTTTGATTGTGCATGAAGACTGCTTTCAAGTTTTACTTAAAAACTTATCATAAATTTTGCTAAATCACATTTGTGGAACCGACACAGGATAATGTAGGAATTTTTTTTTGTTTTTGAAATTATTGATATGTTGCGTACCCATGTGGATAGAAAGTTAAGCAATGTGCATGAAAGGTTTAACTCTTAGCTGAGGAATTGATAGTCTGTCTATATTCTATAGCAACTATTCCATCAAGGAAAAAAAAAAAAAGGTCTCTGTCTATACCAAGGTTGCATATTGACTTTAGTTCCTTTCATGAGTCTCTTTCATCCAATCCTCTTCTGTCTTCCTACAGGTTTGAAGGACGTGCTTTAAATTAAATTGATAAGAGGAATTTAAAAATAGAGATTACCCAACCATAGCACGTTACTCATGTCCACTTTGACTTCATTCGTGGGAATGAGATTCAGGTACTTAGTGGGAACCATCTATTGGCAGCACGTAATAAAAAACACATTGCTAAAAAACAAAACCATGTTGACATAAATAATTAATTAGAAAACACAAAATCATTGAAATATTTGGGAAAATATTGTTTTGAATCATTAACACAGCCTGTTAAAGGATTAAACAAAATTATCATTTTCAAACAATGATTAATGGAGTTCACTATATAAAGGGTTAGCACCCATGCAAGTCTCAATAGGAGTTATCCTTTCACAATTAGAGTTGAATTGCAAGAAATGGGTACCTCGAGACACTTGAGGCATTGGCCTCCGTTGATTTACGTTATAGCATTTTGCCTCGTTGCAACTAGGGTAATTGCTGATAAGCCTTACATCTATGCTTCGCCGCCACCACCAGAAGAAGACTTATCACCATTACCACCAAAGCATGAAGACCGCCCACCACATAGTCACCATGACGAGTCATCACCTCCACCATTGAAATCTCTGACCCCACCCCCAGCCTCGTACTACTACAAGTCTCCCCCACCACCTTCTCCATCACCTCCTCCTCCATACATTTACAAGTCCCCACCTCCTCCCTCAGCATCTCCCCCACCACCCTACATTTACAAATCACCACCACCACCATCACCCTCCCCTCCTCCTCCCTACGTCTACAAATCACCACCACCAGCATCACCTTCACCCCCTCCTCCTTATATTTACAAATCCCCTCCTCCACCATCTCCATCACCCACACCTCCTTATGTTTATAAATCGCCACCTCCACCATCTCCATCTCCACCACCTCCATATGTCTACAAGTCCCCTCCTCCACCATCACCATCACCTCCTCCTCCATACATCTATAAATCTCCACCACCACCCTCACCATCACCACCTCCTCCTTACATTTATAAATCACCACCACCACCATCTCCCTTATTTCCTCCACCATATGTCTACAAGTCCCCACCTCCACCACCACCATCACCTCCTCCTCCATACATCTATAAATCTCCACCACCACCCTCATCATCACCACCTCCTCCTTACATTTATAAATCACCACCCCCACCATCTCCCTCACCTCCTCCTCCTTATGTCTACAAGTCCCCTCCTCCTCCATCACCATCACCACCTCCTCCCTACATCTATAAATCTCCACCACCACCCTCACCTTCACCACCTCCTCCTTACATTTATAAATCACCACCCCCACCATCACCATCACCTCCTCCTCCTCCATATGTTTATAAGTCACCACCACCACCATCTCCATCACCTCCTCCTCCTTACGTCTATAAGTCACCACCTCCTCCATCTCCTTCACCACCTCCTCCATCTCCTTCCTCCTTACGTCTACAAATCACCACTGCCACCATCACCTTCACCTCCTCCTCCTTATGTCTATAAATCCCCACCTCCACCGTCTCCTTCACCCCCACCTCCTTACGTCTACAAATCACCACCTCCACCATCACCTTCACCTCCTCCTCCTTACGTCTACAAATCCCCTCCCCCACCATCTCCATCTCCTCCTCCTCCTCCTTATATCTATAAGTCACCACCTCCTCCGTCTCCTTCACCTCCACCTCCTTATGTCTACAAATCACCACCACCACCATCACCTTCACCTCCTCCTCCTTATATTTACAAATCCCCTCCTCCACCATCCCTATCACCTCCTCCTCATGTCTATAAATCTCCACCTCCACCATCTCCATCTCCACCTCCTCCTTATGTCTACAAGTCCCCTCCTCCTCCATCGCCATCACCTCCTCCTCCCTACATTTATAAATCTCCACCACCACCACCACCCTCACCATCACCACCTCCTCCTTACATTTATAAATCACCACCACCACCATCTCCATCGCCTCCTCCTCCATATGTTTACAAGTCACCACCACCACCATCTCCATCACCTCCTCCTCCTTACATTTACAAGTCACCACCTCCCCCATCTCCATCACCTCCTCCTCCATATGTTTACAAATCACCACCACCACGCTCTCCATCTCCTCCTCCTCCTTACATTTACAAGTCACCACCTCTCCCATCTCCATCCCCACCTCCTCCCTATGTTTACAAGTCACCTCCTCCTCCATCTCCTTCACCTCCTTCTCCTTATGTCTATAAGTCACCATCTCCTCCATCTCCTTCACCCCCACCTCCTTATGTCTACAAATCACCACCCCCACCTTCACCTTCACCTCCCCCTCCCTACATTTATAAATCTCCACCACCTCCGTCTCCATCACCTCCTCCTCCCTATGTCTACAAGTCGCCACCTCCTCCATCTCCTTCACCACCACCTCCTTACGTCTACAAGTCTCCACCTCCACCATCTCCTTCACCACCCACTCCATACTATTACAGCTCTCCTCCACCCCCATATCATCTCTAGTCACTTCCTCCATACCTCCATGAGTCAGCACATTCACCAGCTTAGTCTCCACCACTGCCTCACTGGGTTATTACTATAAATGATTCTCACCTCCAAAAGGCTATTTATTTTAAATGCACCTATTAAATTATCAGTTTGAATTGTTCCAAGAATAATCACTTTCTTTTGGATTGTATGCATGGTAATTTCTTTTTTTAGAATTGTAGCTTTTATGAAGTGTCCTTGTGTACAATAAAGACATGAAATAGATATCCTATGTGATCTATATGTAAGAAGCACTGATTATATTATGTTATGTAACCAATGTAAGTCAGGAATTCATGTTCTTAAATATGTTCTATGTATTGTGGCTATTTTACGTGACTACAAGTTATTGTTACTATACTACAAAGGATATCTAAACATTCTTGTTCTTTTTTTTTGGGGGGTGCTGAGTTAAACATCTTGCTCTTGCTGTTGCAATGTAAGTGTTAATATATCTGAATTTCCCGAATGAAGATTCTATTGAACAACTTCTGTCGATCAAAATTCAATACAAAACACCCTGTTAATGTGATTTATATCCAGCCATTCTAAGCGTGTGCATTTTTTGAGTTGAATCCACCACATTATAAAATAGTATTTACCAGTGCGTTTAATTCTACACCCTTGCCCAACCAAAGGATGTGGCTTATTTTACAAGAATAGTGGCTAACTAGTTTGTTTGTTATCTCTTCAAGGATAGCATATTGTGAAATAGATATTGCAAACCATTATGGTATCACGTAAGGGAAAAGATCGATTCCTCTACATTTAAAATGGATTTATTTTATAAATTTGATTAAACATTACATATTTTACATTGTATCTAGTGTTTTGTCACTTAAAATTTTAAATTACGTGACATTTTGTACACTGTTATATTTAAAAAAAATAAAGTTATCTATAACCTGGACTGTCCCCACTACAACAATAGACTGCACACATGATTCTAATTCTTTGTATAGTGAAAACAATGTACCATACAGTTTACAATTAATGATCCAAATGTTCTTACAAAAATTATTATTATTTCAAATATAAATTTCAATGGAAAAGCAAACCATGTTCTAAAAAATTGATTATTAATAGCTTATTTGAAAAATGTATACATGAAATAAATCTATTGCACCACAATGACGAAAATGAAGTTAAGGAGTAACAAATTTTTTTTTTTTTTCTAAAATAAAACAATTAAGAATGAATAATTTGCATAAAATCCAAATAATAAACTTATAAGGTTTTTTTTTAAGAGTTGACAAAAATTGATTAGTGTATTATTTTGATGATAAAGAGAAATATATAAATATATATATATATATATATATTAATAGCCAAAATTGAGAGAAAATCTAATTAAATTCTTAATATATTGGAGTCTAATTTTGAGTCATGTGTCTCATCTAATTTAAAAATTTGTGTGTCAAGTGAATTATTAGGTGTAAAAATCAAAGAATTTATATTCAATTAGATTTTAAATTGAATTTTAATTGGAGTTCAATTTTGCACTATGTGTCCCATTTAATTTTTTTTTATTTTTGTGGCAAGTAAATTATTAGGTACAAAAACCGAAAACCTAAGAGTCTAAATCCAAATAAATCCTAAATTTATATATATAGTTATATATATATATATATAATGAGAAACCATTACATATTTTAGAAATTCATGGCTTAATGTGTAAGTTGTAATTTTTATACTAAGTTTAATTTGAATTTATATATACATGTAATTGTGATTGTTTTTAAATGTACATGTGCATACGTACAGAATTACACACTAATTATCATAGAAAGTACAACATAAGTTGAAATTCTATTACCTTTAAAAAAAGAATGAACAATTTGCATACACAATCAAATAATATCCTTATAGATCTTTTTAAGAGTGGACAAATATATAGAAATAACCATAAGTAATATTCAACTTAGGTAGGAATTTTAATATGTATTAAGTTATGTTTATTTTTAAATGCATCCATCTATGATATGCATGTGGTTACAAGTCAGTGTGATATTTATGATCTAATGCACATATTTAAATAAAATAAAATAAAATCAGCCAAGCAATTTTTTAGCTATAAAATTACCATATTTAAATATAGTAAGAAAACAACTTGACTTTGTCTAATGAAAACAAATCATTTTATCTATTCAAAAGAATTGAATACCATGGCAAAACCCCATAATGCGTATAAAAACCAAGCAATTGACTCAATTGAAGTATACAAATTCCAGCTAAACAATCGAATTGATCATGTGGTTTGATTAATTGAGAAATAGGAAGTTGAAGGACTTCAATTAATTATAATGTCATCTTTTAATTTAATTAAAGAAAAAGATTATTAACATTCATCTTATTTCAATCAATACAATTAAATAAACTAAGTTAACAGTAATGATGATGAGGTAATCTTACTTAGATGAGTGAAGTATCCATTTGAACTTAATTTTGTATTGAATATTATGAACAGGTCACTTGATATCAAAACTAAGAAAATTAAAATGGAAACTTGGCGTAAAATTAGATTATAATGAAAACCTAATTTGGATTTGAATTGAATTTCAATGGTGTTTTGAATTTAATATATTATATATGATCATTTCCAAAAAAAATTGTAAAATTTTAAACCACTAAAGATGTTGAGTAATTGAAAGAAAAAGAAGAAAAAAAAACGGAAGCAAGAATTTAACATTATTGGTTTGATGATTTATGTTCATAGTGGAAAACCATTGATGATGACATTCTTACTATATCATTTATACACATCACAATAAACTCAATGTAGGGTTTACATAGTAAGAACCCTAAATTAATCATAGACTACTAACCCTAAATTAATTCACTTGCTCTTTATAATCAGTTTTTGGACTTTTTGGACCATAATCTCTAACATGAACTACGTACTCCCATGTTTTTTTCCAAAAACAATTCAACGGGACAGATTTCTCCACTCAAATGCATGTGGCTCTGCCCTTACTCACGGATTAAGATTCGATCTTAAAAACAGGAAAAAAAAAAATCATCAGAAACTAGCAAGAACATTCTATTCTCAATTTAAAATAGGCAAATTGGAGCAAGTCCGACACGGTTTAATTGATGGAAGGCTAGCATTTTGACTTCGAATTTTTCTTTCATGCAGTTTCTTCATATCTTCTCTCTCTGATCAATATAGTTAAACGATAATTTAGAGCTGTTTGCACAAAACAAGCTTTCTTGGGTGATGAACAAGCGAATGAGTGCTTAATTACCAACTATACAGGACCTTCTTCACTCTCTGTGTTAGACTTGTTCAAGGCTGACATGCCTGCGTATCGAAGACACTAAATTATGGGACAGCACCACTGCTCCAGCTAATAGTTGAAAACAGAAGACGTAATATTACTAAACAAATAAATCAATCAGTATCAGCAATGATAGAGCTAATTATATTTTATGAGGGTGTACGTGTGTGTGTATTTTATTTTAATCATTCAATTATATTCTAACTATCGTAGAAAATGTCACTATACACAAAGGGTTATTGCCAATCCCACCATGCAATTTGGCCCAAAAGGGTTAGATTTGATAACAGGAACAGAATGTGGCACACCAGGAACAAAAATGTGAATCCCTGGGCATGGGCCTCGGGGAGTCTATATATGCTACGGTATCCTATTCCTGCTTCAATATATAGTTCAATGCCACTACTAGTGTGGTTAGCTAATATGTGCTATATATATTTATTGCTTCATCTTCATCACCACACACTTGTAGTACGCTACCACAAATAACACTGGCCTTACAAGTCCTTCAATATATATATATATATATATAGAAGCATTTAGGGTTGTAAATGAGGTCATTTTTCACTTGTACTCAATCTTATAAAATTAACGCAATTGAGTGAATTTATTGCCATGGTTAAGATTTTTTTTTTTTTTTTTTGAGAAGATGGTTAAGAAATATTTGATTTATCTAATAGAATTTTAATGTTTCCATGCCCTAGAAAAGTTCAATGTGAGTCCATGGATTATTATTTAGTTTTTTCATGGAGTCCAATTTAACTTCGAATCTCTTCTTCTTGGCTTGTTGTAATAAAAGAAACTAATATTATTAGGTAATGAATCAATAAGATAAAAATAAAAATTATTTTTTTTAGGTATAAAAATAATTATTGAGAATTATTTCTAATAAAAAGGTTAAAATCAAGCTTTTGACATCAGGCCCAAATAAGGCATAATTACATAAGATCATGAAGAAACGATATGTCGATCCCATTGGTTAGAATATGATGTTTAGCTCATATGTCAGCTTTTACACTTTAATCTTGATCAAAGGAGAGAGTTGAGTCATGAATGTCCAAAAGTGAAATTCAAGGGATTTTATGTTTTATGGAAGGGTTGAGAATATCTCAAGTTGAAATTCAAGGGATTTGTGGATTTGTGTTTTTTGGATTAACTAAAGGAGGGAAAAATTGCATTTCTCCTAAATTTAATAATAAACTTTTGAAAATTTGGACCTCTAAAAGACAGCTATGAATTCATATTATTAATTAAATTGTAGGTTCACATATTGTATATTATATAATAAAAATTATGTGTGACTCAACGTAAATGTTACATGTATGATGATGTATTTGGCTGCTTTGGCCATATGTTCAAAATAAATACTTTATTAATAGAATTTACTTTGAGTTAAAATTTCACGAGTTAATTGTAACTTCTTATATTTAATACTTTAATTTAAGATTAATTGCAATATTAGTATCCAATGAAAGGATTAGTACAGTGGGTTAGGGTGGATAATATAAATCAAGATGCAGTAATCAAAAAATTTTGACAAATTAGTGCACTCCACCACCCAATATCCACAATTTTTTTTTTTAAGGGGACTAATTTGTTAAATGGTCATCAAAAATTAATCTCAAACATTATAATTTTAGGTGAAAAATTATGATTAAACCTAATTGACTAATTACTTATTTATTTCAAATCTTGCAATGATAGAAAAGGAGTTCAGATTCAAGCATTCAAGTCCTAGAACTATGAGCTCTTAGACCATCTTCATCCATTCATAATAAAAATTCTTGGAAATGGGACCATGGGTATATATGCCATAGTATTTGCCTGCTAAACGCTGATGATCAAAGGAGCAGAGGGAAAATGAAAACGACTCCTTGTGACGGTGGTTTACAGCTTGAAGAATTGAATCTTATCAATAAAATAAGGAAAACACTTTTCTTTACAAGAATTGTTTTCATTAGCTGTTAGCCTGTTACTATTACTGTTTTCCAATGGGATTTTATTACTTCGAAAATGACAACAATTTAGACATATCAAAAATTTGGTACAATGCATGACTTTTTATTTATTTATTTTAATTATGACACTTGACTTAAATGTATTACAATTAAGAAGAAGTGAACGGACAATATTTTAGGCATATCCTTTTTCTTTTTCTTTCTTTAGAAACCCATTTTAGGCATATCCCCAAAAAAAAAAAAAAAAAAGGTAAACGCATATCCAAAAAAAGTTGGTAAATACTATACGATACAATACTTGACTTTAGATGTATAAAAGAATATATAAATAGAAATCCCATAAAAGAATAAATAGAAAACACAAAACGTCAGAAGCGGGATTTTCATTAGCTGTTAGCCTGTTACTATTACTGTTTTCCGATGGGATTTTATTATTTCGAAAATGACAATAATTTAGACATATCAAAAATTTGGTACAATGCATGACTTTTTATTTATTTATTTTAATTATGACATTTGACTTAAATGTATTACAATTAAGAAGAAGTGAAAGGAAAATATTTTAGGCATATCCTTTTTCTTTTTCTTTCTTTAGAAACCCATTTTAGGGATATCCCCAAAAAAAAAAAAAAATGGTAAACGCATATCCAAAAAAGTTGGTAAATACTATACGATACAATACTTGACTTTAGATGTATAAAAAAGAATATATAAATAGAAACCCCATTAAAGAATAAAAAAGAATAAATAGAAAACACAAAATGTCAGAAGTGGGATTTGAACCCACGCCCTCTCTCGAAGACCAGAACTTGAGTCTGGCGCCTTAGACCACTCGGCCATCCTGACTGTGTGATCAGGTTGCACAATTTAATTTATTAGGTAATTAATTGTGTTTAGAGGGTGAATTAGATTGAAGTTCGGGGTTCAAAGTTTATTGTGTGATGGAATATGGTAATGGAGTGTCCAATCTGTAAAGCCATAATTTTTTTTTTTTTTTTTAAAAGATAGAATTTTTTCCATTTCATTTCAAGTATTAATTAACTTTGGATGATGGGCGGGAGCTCTCTAGTTGAATCTAGTATTTATGCCTTGAAACAAGAACAATGCATGATCCCCATCCACCAAGAATGAATGAAGAACATTTCTAACTTTTTCTTGGGGAAAAGTGGTATGAATTATGATTTTTTTTTTCGAAAAAAAAAAAAATTATCATCTAGGTATGCTAGAATTATTTTCCTAAAAAAAAAAAGTATCCTATAATTAAATTTTAATTTTATTCGAAGTCAGACCAATGAACATGGTCGCTTTTATCATTGATCAAATGAAAAAATTATGTTTCTTCTCAAAAAATAAAATGAAAAAATTATGTTGAATATATGAAAGTATTGGATATAATATCCCAAAAGTGACATGGAACATTGACTTAATAGGAAAATGTTCTATTATATTTTTTAATTTTTCCTGCATAGTTAATAATTATCCTAAATCAAGTTAGGCATTTCCAAAAAAAGTAGGCATTTGGTTCTCCCAAAAAAGAAAAAGTTAGGCATTCAGCACGTCGGCAAATTGATATTGCATTTTCAGATTTAAACATTTTAGTCAACTTATGAAACCCAAAAATCTTAACTTTATTAAACCCACCTACCAATCATGTATTCATGGTCTTATAAGATAATCACCGCTCTAATAAAGGTAAAATTTGACTCTTTCTTTTTTATTCAAGAGAGAGAGAGAGAGAGCTTAAGATCCATTGCCGACAATATAGAAGCTGGTGCAGACGCAGAACTGGGGCTGACTATACTGATGATGAACGCCCGCCCGACGGCCATAGACAGAATAACGATGACCCACCGCCGCCACCAAAGCCTAGGCCTACCAATAGAGATACACAGGGGATCACACCGTTGACTAGCGTTTTTGACTCCCAAGATGGAAAGGAAATAAATAAAGATTCTGAGGCCCGGACTTTACGACAACTGACTTTGGCCTTGGGGGATATTCCTAGACAGCCAACTACTTTGCTGACTGCTCTAGAAGATGACACACCTGCCATTAATACTCCCCACACCACGGGTTTCGACAATTTCTCAAAGACAGTAGATCCACATGTCTCACATACTGAGGAGCCATCACTGAACCAACTGGGACACGATATGCTTTTTTCTACTCCACCCTCTCCTTTACAGGGAACGTGGAAGAAGGTCCCACGCCCCTCATCATCTGCCATGACTGAAGAAGCTCTGCCCCGTTGTGGGTCTGGACAAAAACGTGAATACCATGATTTGATGGATGAGACGATCATGGTTGAACAGAGGTATTCAAAACGTAGCAAAACAAAGGAGGCAGCTATCATCTCTCTTAATGCGTTATCCGCGGAGGCTGGCACCCAGCCCCGCCGGGCACAATGATCGCGTTAAGTTGGAACTGCCGGGGGCTTGGGAACCCTTGGGCAGTTCACGTACTAACTGAACTAGTGAGAAAAAAAGGACCCAAGATTTTGTTTCTAATGGAAACAAAATTATCTGAAGATGAAATGAAGCCTATTCGAGCGGAACTGGGTTTTAGACATATGCAAGCTGTTTCTAGTGATGGTAGAAGGGGGGGATTGGCATTGATGTGGCATGAGGGCATTGATGTAGCTCCACAAACCCTCTCACCGAATCATATTGATGTTTTCGTTGATGGCTTATCACAACAACCATGGAGGCTAACAGGGGTATATGGCCACCCGGAAGACCAACGGAAGTGGGAAACATGGTATTTGCTGAAACATTTACACCGTCGAGCCTCTCTTCCCTGGCTGTGTTTTGGTGATTTTAATGAGACTTTAAGTACGGATGAGAAGAATGGAGGAAACTTGAAGCCCCTTGAGCGGATGCAAGTTTTTCGGAGCACTCTTCTGTATTGCGGATTAATTGATCTGGGTTATCAGGGTAATACGTTCACATGGAGGAATGGTAGGTTCGGTGATGCGTTTGTGGAGGAACGTCTTGATCGTGCATGTGCTAATATCGAGTGGAAGGAGATGTTTCCTACGACTACGGTAAGTCATTGTAGTGTGTCTTATTCTGACCATGACCCTATTTTGGTTAGTACAGAGCAAGTTCTTGCAAGACCGGTCAGAAGAAAAACACCACGGAGGTTTGAGGAACGATGGGCGACCCATGCTGAATGTGAAGAGTGTATCCGAACATCTTGGGAATCAACCACACCAATAGGTAGTCCTAAGTATCGTGTGTTTGAGAAGATCAAAGCTTGCAAATTGGCTCTTATTAAGTGGAGTAGAATTACTTTTGGGAACACACGGATCCGGCTAAATTCAAAACAGCAGGAATTAGAAGAGCTAACTATTGGTAATTACGGTGGGAATCTAGGCAGAATCAATGATGTCCGTAAGGAAATAAATGAACTTCTTCACCATGAAGAGGTCTTCTGGAGGCAGCGAGGTCGGTCTATTTGGCTCCCTGCGGGTGATAAGAATACCAAATTTTTTCATCAAAGAGCTTGTCAGAGACAACGTAAGAACCATATTGAGGGACTGCTGGACAGTCAAGGAATTTGGCATACAACTCATGAGCACTTGGCCACCATAGCTGAGGACCATTATAAGGAGTTGTTTACTACATCTAATCCACAACATATGGAGGGTGTGCTGAGCGCAGTTGATCGAATGGTCACTGATGAGATGAATCACACTTTGGACCGACCATACACAGAAGAGGAGGTGCGAGTAGCTCTGTTTCAGAGGCACCCCTCCAAAGCTCCAGGACCGGACGGTATGTCTCCTTTTTTCTTCCAAAAGTATTGGCATGTTGTAGGCCCCGATATTACTACTGCTGTCCTCTCTATTCTTCACTCAGGTAAATGTCTTCACAAGATGAATTACACACATATTGTATTGATCCCCAAAAAAGTCACACCAAGGCTCATCTCAGACTATAGACCCATTAGTTTGGGCAATGTAGTGTCCAGAATTGTATCCAAGGTTTTGGCTAATCGTATTAAGACTGTGCTCCCTAATATTATTTCTGACTCGCAAAATGCTTTTGTTCCAAATAGGCTTATTACTGATAATACTACTGTTGCCTTCGAGATGCTCCATAGAATGAGAAATAGGAGGAAGGGTAAAGTAGGGCACATGGCGGTGAAGCTTGATATAAGTAAAGCATATGACCGGGTGGAATGGGGATTTTTACGCAAAATCATGTTAAAACTGGGCCTCTCAGAACAATGGGTTAATTTGGCTATGGAGACAGTATGTACGACATCATACTCGGTGCTCATCAATGGAGAACCAAAGGGTTTTGTCACCCCATCACGTGGTATTCGACAAGGTGATCCACTATCCCCATACCTATTCTTGTTTTGCACAGAGGGATTGTCAAACATGTTACAAAAGGCAACTGCAACTTGCCATCTGCGGGGTTTGCTATCATGTAGGGGGGGTGTACGCATCTCTCACCTCCTCTTTGTTGATGACAGTCTTCTGTTCTGTGAGGCAAGGGTAACTGAATGTCAAAATCTCCTAAACATCTTAGCTCAGTATGAACAAGCTTCGGGTCAAGCAATTAATCGGCAAAAGACAACTTTGTTTTTTAGCCGAAATACCCAACCAGAAGTTAAGAATGAAATCCGTGACATGTTAGGAGGCCAAATCATATCGGAGTGTGAGAAATATTTGGGTTTGCCTATGGTGGGAGGAAAGTCTAAGGTTGGTACCTTTCGGGAGATTCATGAAAGGATTGCAAATAAAGTAATGGGGTGGAAGGAGAAGTTTCTTTCCAAGGCAGGGCGAGAGATTTTAATTAAAACAGTGGCTCAGGCTATACCAACTTACTCCATGGGCATATTCAAACTTCCCAAGTCTATTTGTGATAGCATAAACTCAGCATTGTCAAAGTATTGGTGGGGGCAAACCAAAAATGAGAAGAAAATTCATTGGATTAATTGGGGCAAGCTTTGTAGTCCAAAGAATAGAGGGGGCATGGGCTTCCGTGATCTTAATGCGTTCAATCTTGCTATGCTTGCCAAACAAGCATGGAGGCTTATTCATGAATCACACTCCCTCTTCTATAGGGTATACAAAGCACGATATTTCCCCTCTTGCTCCTTTATGGATGCTGAACTCGGATCAAATCCATCTTATGTTTGGCGTAGTCTGCTCCAAACGAGAGACCTCATCTGGGAGGGTTCAATATGGCAGGTTGGTGATGGGGAGCAGATTGGGATAGAAAGTCATAAGTGGCTGCCTCGCCCGCCATGTTTTCGTCCTGGGGTAGACAAATCCCTCAAGGTGAGTAGTTTACTCAATGCAACCACACGGCAATGGGATCGAGCAAAAATCCAGTCTCTATTCCATGACTCCACGAAAAGTGATATTTTCCACCTAAAGCTTGGTCCGCCTGGGTCACGAGATAAGCTTTGTTGGAATGAGAACAAGAGTAAAACATTCTCGGTCAAAACTGCCTACCAGATCGCTGTGAAGCTCCTGAACCCTCCATCAGGTGAGCACTCTAATGCAAGGCAGGATGTGAGGATGTGGAAGACGTTTTGGTCCCTGAACACCCCTCCTAAGGTCCGTAACTTTCTATGGCGTGCGAGCTCAGACATCCTCCCCACTCGAGTGAATTTACTCCGTCGCAAGATCCAGGTTGATCCACGATGCACCCTGTGTGGACAGCATGATGAGACAACGACTCATATCTTATGGGATTGCCCTTATGCTCGAAATGTTTGGGCCTTGGTGCGTGGGAAGCTGCAGAAGAGTAGATCGGGGGTTTTAAGTTTCTATGAGCTAGCACAAATGATGATGACGCGGCTAACAACCTCAGAGCTGGAGACTTGGGCAATGGTTTCGTGGTCTATATGGAATGCTAGAAACAAGTTCCATTTTGAGCAGGTGCAGACTCCTCCTTGTGTGATTTTTAAAGGTGCTTCGTCTTTTCTGGAAGAGTACAAGAGACTTACTGGGGCATTTTCCAACCGATGAGCTCTGTTTGTGGGACTCATCCCCTTTTTTATATTTTTTTGCGTCTCTGTTTTTCTTTTTCTTTTTTTCAGAATTCTTTATTTTTTGGTTTTTTTCCCTGAGGTTGATAGCCACTGAGTTGGCTCTTCTAATTGTACAACCTTCAGGTGCTAAAATCGTTGTATTTATTTTTTTAGACTTAATATACTTCTATCGTTTTACTGTCAAAAAAAAAAATTACTTGTCATCAAGATGATAACAATGTACATATATCCAGGAAAAGAAGCTTTCAAAGACGTACGTAGCATGTGTTGAATATGTCTTATTTGACTTCTGTTTCAATAAGATATCTCTTATAATTTAGAGCATCTTTTCTTTTCACATTCTACTAGTTTAATACATGATATAAATGATGTTTTTTTTAAACATTATCAGGTTGTACCTAATATAATTATTTGTTAATGTTATATAATTAAATAACTTATTATCGAATTAATATTTTTCAAATCATGTTAAACTTCTTACTCATAAAATATTGTTTTTTATATATAATTTGTTAGGGCAAAAATGTATCGACCCCTTTGCAAATTTATTAATTACCTAATTTATTTAATTAGGTTCAATTATACATGCAAAGCGTGAAGGCACAAACAAATCATCAATTATACTAAGTGTAGCAGAAAATAAATTTGACATGAGTGATTTGTCTACGAATGGAAAAAACCTCCGAAACAAAACCCCATTGAGTGAATTTAAGGTCATCACTCCCAAGAATCTACTATTATTAATCACAAGCGGTTATAAGTATAATAAATCTTACCAAACCCTTTGGACTATCCCAAAATATCAATCTACAATTGAACTCCTACCCCAATACCCAATTGGACTTGTATTGTAGCGGCAATCTTTCTGTTCAATGCACAAATCTCAGTACATGATTAACCAATGATGCACGAATCCCAGTACGTAACTAACTCCATAGCAACCCTTTGATTGTTGTAGTTGATTTGCAACAACTCCACATAGAAACACCAATAAGATCTTCAATGATGGTGTGAGTGATTTTGCTTGGTTATAGAACCCAAAGACATACAAGAAACACAGTAAGATCTCTTTCTTCTGTAGGAGGAGGCTAGGGTTTTAAAAAGAAAATCTTATGAAACTCTCTAGGGTTAGATTTTTCTTTTTCCACCTCCTTGCTTAAATAGGAGCTCAATGGGCTCTCCTATTCCAAATAGGTATACACAAACATTGGGCATTCCTAGTCCAATAAAGATTATACAAACCCTTAAACAAATAGCATTTTAGAATAAAAACGAAGCTGACTATAGTCTAAATCCCGTAAGTTCGATAAATCGAGACATGTGTCGAGCTTTAATGAATCTCAACAGATCGAACTTCTGTCAAGGAGGTATCAAGACTTGTAGATTGCATTTTTCTTAAGCAGTTCTTGAGTAATCTTCATGTCTTCAATGTAACCACTTGTAATGATCATCTTGAACCTACTTAAATTTACCCAAATACAAGTAAAATGCGTTTTATCAAAAGATATGCCAATTACATAAAAATATGTCCCTTATATAATTAATTAAGTTTTGTACATACTTTTGAAATATAAAAAAAAAAATTAAAATTTAAACATTACGTAAATTGCATACCTAGATGACGAGATCTTCGAGGTTAAAAATTAAATTCATTATACCAAATTTCAAGAAAAAACACAATACCCTCAAATTATCAAAATAATTAACATGTGCTCCCCTTGGTCCCTCATGACATACAACGTCAATATGTACTAGACGCAGAGTATTCCCAATAAAAATAAATAAATTTAAACCAGAGAATTTTTGCCGACGATAGTTAGGTATGTATATATGGTTGAACATTGAAGGGCTATGAACGATAACTTTGTGGTTTTGTTTTTATATATGGATATATGAGTGGTGACAATGTAGGATATTGAGTGTATTTGGACAAGTCTTGAATGGGTTGGATTCAGCTTTATGTGGTTGTATCACAAGGAATATGATCATATGATAGAGAACCCTTTGGCTATGGAGGTGGCATTGCTTTGTCATATGTGTAGATGTGTGACAAGAGTGCATATATGTTTACTAGTTCCTTTGGCTATGAGAACATGTAAGATTTTTTTTTTTTTTTTTTTAACCATTTGGTTACAATTTACTTTATATAATTTTAAACTCATGTGACCTAACCAGAGTTAAGGTATTAAAATGTGTTTTACCTCTTTTTTTTTTAATTTAGAATATTACTAAGAAAAGATATGTTTGGTTTCTTATTGTATTGACTTCAATCATCAAAAAAAGGGCAAAGGGGGAGTATTAATTATTTTGATAATTTGGGGCACAATGAAAATCAAGTAGAACTCGTTTAGTTTTGTAATAGACCTTGGAAGTCTAAATGCAATTTAGATTTAAATATTTTATAGATGAAATAACTATTAATTTCTAATCATTTTTTAATTTTGTATTAATATTAGCATTGACAAAATTTACATTAATTAAACATATCTTGAGCCCAACCTAAAAATTTTCTATCATACAAAAAAGTATTCACACTTACAGTTACATATAAGATTGTAATTAATCATATTGAATACACAGTTAAATATGAATGTACAAAACTTAGATATAGGGGTGGCTTGATGCATTTGGAGACCTAAGGCGAAAATTGATTATTTTATTTTAGATGCAAAATTACTACTAATTAATATGAACTACGTAAAATTTTTTCTTTTTTTAGAAATTTTATAGACAGAAAAAATTTGACAAAATTTTTCATACTTGTTGATGTGGTAGATTGATAGTGGTAAGTAAAAAAGTGGTATTAGTGGTAGACTTAGATGAGAACTAGTAAAATTTTGCTAACTAAACTTTTATTATTATTATTTTTTTTTTTAAGAAGTGCAACATTCACAATATTTTCTACAACAAATTCTAGGTTTTAAGTTGCTTTTTGTTTTCTATTTGAAAATATCACTATAATTATTTTTTTGCAATCAATAACAGGCTGTAACAACCTGCTACTTAGCATTAGTTCTAAAAGTATTGTGAAAAATATTATGAACGTTGCATTTTTTCTATATTTTATTTGTTTTTCATTTGGTAAAAAAATATTTTTTTTATTGATTATAAATATATAACCCTATTGGACAAAATTTGGAGGTATTTTTTTTACTTGGGGCCTTAGACGACTGCATCTCTTACTCCACCATTCAGCCGGCCCTGCTTAGATACAATACCTTAGGTTCCCCTTCTAAGATTCAGTCATATGACTACTTAACTAAAAAATACATTTCCAACTCATGAACAAAAATCTACATGGCAAAATCTTAAAAGAGAAATCTAAAAAATAGCACCTAATTACTGTACTTAAGTCTTGCCCAATATGAATACTCCCTATACTAATAACTAAGATGGGAAATATTATCTGATTTAAAAGTTAACACTCATTGGCCGGCGAGAATAGAAGTGATTTCTTTAGGCAAGGACTTGTGTATAAAAATAGTTTTGACAGACCATTGTAGAAGCAGTGGATTTTAAGATATCGTTTAAAATATTGCTAATCATTTTTAATAATATGCATGAAATTTTGGAAAAAGAGTGAGAACGAGATTGTTTTTGTCATTTATTGCCGGTGGATAACTTTAAGATTAATGTTAATATATATAGTTCTCAACTTATCATGATATATTATTGGAGGCCAGTGTTCACTTCACAATCAGTTAGATATTATGTACCCTTCATTAATCAGTACTTGAAGACAGCTACTAGGTTGGAGGTGTACTAATAGAGTCTAACTGGTGAAGGTCTTGGATTTGTTGGTCTTGGTCAATGTATGCCTAACAACAAAATTATGAAGAACAAGTTTAATTTAAATTTTAAGATACTTGTCCCACAACTTATTTAAGCAATTTAAGAGCTACTTGCTTCCCTTCATCCAATCCTGAATGTGGTCCATTATTTTTAGAAAATGAGAGCATATATGCAGTGGCAGAAGGATCTTTCCATTTACTTGTGCTAAACTAATATACAATAATTCAACCAATTTTCTATAAAAATTCAACAAAACTCTGTATACGAATTCAAAATTTTTTTGAGAACATGGAATCACACTAGAAAATCATACAAATATGCAATATTAACAAATAGACTTATGTTAATCATGTGATAGCCTGACTTGAATGGATTTGGGCTGGATAGGAATGCATGTGTGTTTTGAGGGCATGTGATGAGTCTCAAATTAGGTGTTTAGTAAGTAGAAATGAACTATATAAGTGATTATAAGGAGCCTTAAATTATAACTTGACTACTCTATTTTTCAAATATAGCTTATGCAGAGGCCTACATTCACGTACAATACCAACAAAAATCTATTATTACTTATTAGTAGTACAACTGCTCTCATACTCACACACTAGTCTATACCAAGATTCATATATAGGTATTAGGTAACACCAATAAAAAAAAAAATCGACCATACTTAACAAAGTCAAAATCAGATTTGTACTTCTAAAATTTTCGAGTAATCAAGTAGGTGGCATAACTAAATAAATGATTATAAGAGGCTCACCCTCAGGGAGAGGACTCATGTTACGGAAATAGAGTGTATTTTTCCATTGTCTATTTGAACCCCTTGACTTCAAAAAAAATATTTTTTGTTAGTTTATTTTACCCTCAAATATTTTTGTACACTCTAATCATAGATCAGTCCAGTCCAAAACCATATAACAATTAAACACTTAGGGTGTTATTTATGTTAGTTATTCAAGAAAAAAAATAATAAAGTTAGTGATTGTTCGAGTATTTCATTGGTTGAGTAAAGACTTAGTATAATATTTATATATGAATAAGTGTCGCTATGTGGATCAATAAATAATATAGTCCAAGTGGGTTGCATTTTGTCATTTAGTTTAATATATTTTTATAAAAATAATAACAACTTCATAAAAAAATGTTATACAAACTTAAAAAAATAAAATGGAGACACCTGACCACATTAATAATAAATAATGACAACTGATAATGAATTATAATGTAAAGATTTCCAAATAAATAAATAAAAACTCATAGAAGGAAACAGGGGCGGCTCTACTTGTTAATCAGGGTGGTCAGGTGACCACCTAACTTGAACTTTTTTATTTTATATACCTTAAAAAATTAAATTTTAAATTAATATTGGTTGTTGATCACCCTAAAAAAAAATCTTGACCACCCTAAGTAAAAACTTGAACACCCTAAATAAAAATTTTAGCCCATTAAGAACAAAATTTGCATATTTCAAAATTGTTATTTTTTTCTAAAATAAAAAATTGCTATTTCTCCAAAATTGCAATTTTCTAAAATAAAATTGCTATTTCTCCAAAAAATTTGGTCCATTGAAGATTGAAACAAAAAATTGTGAGAAATATTATGTTCACAACATTTGCACAACACTTTCACAAATAAATTCTAAGTGGTAGATTGTTACTAACTATTACTAATGGATAAAAATGTAATTTCAGAAGCAGTTTCAAATTTGTACCAGTAATAACTTACCATTTAGAATTTATTGTGATAATATTATGGGCATAGCACTTCTCAAAAATTGCCCAAATAAATACAAATTAGCCCAAATCAAATGTTTAATTTTGATTTTTAAATTGTGATTTCAAATGCATATCTTAAAATTGCTTTTTCCCCCCCTAAAAAATGCACCTTTTCAAATAATTAGTCTGTTAGTGTTTGCTAGATGAATTTATGTGACATTTCGTACACACACATATGCACTAAAGTAATACCTAAATACTTTATTAAACATGATTAATATAATGGCTGAATGCTTATGTTGAATATATTAAAGGATGAACTTATAGTTTGCCATTTATTCTTTTACTAGTACTATGAATAATTTTCTTACGAGAAAATCACTTCTATGACAAGATTCATCTTTTAAGCAAATTCGTATTGGCTTGAATAATTTTCTTTTAAATCCTAGGCTATGAGCAAATTTCTCATCTTACAAAGAGGTTCTTGACAACCTCTTGGCCATGATTTCCCTAAAAAAGAAATTAGTAGAACATTGAGTCGATTAATCCTAATTTGTTTAATGAATACGAAAATTTGTTGGAACAAATCATAAAAAATGATGATGCATTTTGTTTATATTATTACATATTTAAGCAAGATGTTAGAAATTAAATGAGAGATCAATAGTTTAATGATTACTTCGTTGTGTTCATTGAAAAAGATGTAGCTAATAGTATTGATAATAAAACTATTATACAATAATTTCAAAATATAAAAACTCGTAGAAAGAAAATTTAAAACTTTATATATTTTATGGGTTTTTTTTTTGTGATGTCAATATGTTAAAATTTTATTTTTATTAAATTTTTTTTAATTCAAGTTTTTTAATGACTACGCTGTAAAAATTCTTAGAGCCTACATTAGAAGGAAATTATAAAACTTAATGTATTTAAGTGTTTTTTTTTTTTTTTTTTTTTGCATAGACAATTTGATAAATTCAAGTTTACTTTTTATTATTTTTTTTTAATTTATGTTTCTTAATAATTAATCTCCTAAAAAAATTTTAGAGCCATCCTAGCATATATATATTTTTAAAGACAAAGTAGCTTTCTATTGTTTTTCTCTCTTTTTTATGTTTTTAAATTCAAGTTATAGAATCATCTCTCTCTCTCTCTCTCTCTCTCTCTCTCGTTGATTTGAGCAACTCAACACAAATCTTTGATATCGTTTAGAAGAACTCCGAAATGTCTCTTTTGATCAACCTCGCCTCCAACACAGTCATTATCAGCACAAATTAATCACAGCATGGGAGGGTTCGAAGTAGATTTGTTGCTTATACCAAGCATGTGAGGAGGAAGAGTACTGCTACTGCCTACACATTTTTCGCACACATTTTTTAATTGATACTCTTAGGCCTTAGCTTGATCAGGACTTGAGTAGAAACTTAGTGTGTTGTTTATGTTATATTAATGTGTTTTGGGTGTGGATTTTGATGAGATTTTTTCTTCTCTTTGTTCAAGGCTTCAAGCTCATGACCCGCCTAAGGCTCAGCCGTGGGGGTGTGGACAATTTTGTTTTTGTCCGATTGGTTAGCTGTCATGTTATCGATAAAATTCTTTGTGATAAGGTTTCTGAAATCGAATCAATCTATTCTGAAATGAATGGATAGATAATTTGCTCACGTTATTAGTGAGTTAAATAGATGCTATACAGCAATGAATAATATCACATCCACAATAAATCCTACGACCTATGTGGCAAATTCTTACGGGTTATAATCTAAGTCTACTATTGAAATTATTTTTTCCTCTACAAATAACAACTTATAACTTTGGATTTGTAATAAAATTGTTGTGAAAATATTGTGAACTTAGTATTTTTCATATTGTAATAATTAAAATTTGTTAAATATTGACCATGTGCCAAAATCCGATTCACTTAATTCAAAATGAATAGATAGGATTTTATAAATTCTACCGCATAGTTATACTAAAAACTCTAGAAAATCTTAATACATAATTTGTAGTTAAATTTTAAAACTAAAATTTATATAAACTGTTGATGTGATAAGTAGTTATTGGTAAGTGAAAAAGTGATATTAGTGGATCCAAATGGGAACCAGTAAAAATTGGCTACAATAATAATTTGTAAAAATGTTGTAAAATAATTTATGATTGTAGCATTACTTGTTTTATTTTTTTAAGGAGTACGTAATGCTAAATATACAAAAAAAATTTACAAACTGCTGATATAGTAAATGAAAAAATGATTTTAGTTGTGAGCCTAGATAAACATCAGTAAAAAGTTGGTCATAACAAAATTTTGTAAACATATTGTAAAATAATTTGTAGATGTAGCATTATTCTTTTTTTTTTTTTTTTTAAGTAATCATCCCCGCTTCCCCCGGGATTGTGCTCGAGTTTCCCAAATCCATACAACTTATTGATCTTGATTGAGAACATGACAATTGCCCATTACCTAAAAATGGTATAAATATGAGAGAGAGAGAGAGAGAGAGAGAGAGAGAGAGAACACCTCAAGTCAACCAAAAATGGAATGGAAGAACGTGATCCAATTATAGAAAAAGAATTGCAAGAGACATTATTATTCATACGTGCATGGAACTCATGCTGAATTAAAGAAATGACAATTTTACATATTATCAACTCATTAAAATTAAATCATATATATATATATATATATTTTTTTTGCACAAGTACATGCCAAAGCATCAATGTCCATCGAATTCAGCCTTTGTTTTATTCTCTCCTGTCTCAACCGGGTCGCCTTGATTGACACAAAACCAAAGTACATAATAATAAACCAAACCCAACGACAGTATTTGATTACTTCAACAGCAACTATTTTTTTTTTAACAATTTATAATCTGCAAAACAAAACGGAACAAATCATTATTATAAATTAATGATGAGAGAAAGTAAAAGTAAAAGTAAAAGAAAGAAAAAAAGAGAAAATGTCAAAAGTTAGAAATGAAAATAAAAAAGTGCTTCCATCTAATATACTTACGTAAACCTCTAGCTAGTATACTTGAACTAGTAACCAGTGGGAGGTGGTGGAGATTTGTAGTAGTAGGAGGAACGTGGTGGTGGTGGGGATGGTGGTGGAGGTGACTTGTAAACATAAGGAGGAGGAGGTGATGGGGAAGGTGGTGGAGGTGACTTATAAACGTAAGGAGGAGGAGGTGAAGGAGATGGAGGAGGTGGTGACTTGTAGACGTATGGTGGAGGTGGTGGAGATTGGTGTAGAGATGTAAGGAGGTGGGGGTGAAGGAGATGGGGGAGGTGGTGACTTGTATACGTAAGGAGGGGGAGGTGAAGGTGATGGAGGTGGAGGTGACTTGTAAATATAAGGAGGTGACTTGTAAATATAAGGAGGAGGAGGGGATGGTGAGGGTGGTGGAGGAGATTTATAGATGTAAGGGGGAGGAGGTGATGGTGATGGAGGAGGTGGAGACTTGTAGATGTAAGGAGGTGGGGGTGATGGAGATGGGGGAGGTGGTGACTTGTAGATGTAGGGAGGAGGTGGTGAGGGTGATGGTGGTGGTGGTGACTTGTAGATATAGGGAGGAGGAGGTGAGGGTGATGGTGGTGGTGGTGACTTGTAAACGTATGGAGGAGGAGGATATGGAGATGGTGGTGGTGGTGATTTATAAATATAAGGTGGAGGAGGTGATGGTGAAGGCGGTGGTGGTGATTTATAGTAGTAAGGAGGTGGTGGAGGTGATGCATAAACATAAGGCGGTGGAGGTGGAGAAGCATAAATGTAAGGCTTGTGATCGTCAGCAGCTACATTGGTAGCTAATAAGATTAGTGCCAATGCATAGACCAGGTGAGGCCAAAGATTGGCCATTTTTTGAGCAACACTAGAGAAGTCTCAACGCTTTGGTGACTTCTATGGCTTAGAAAAGATTTAAGACTAGTTTGTGAGTGAAAACTGAGGCAAGGCTCACACTTTATATAGCCATCCCTTCAATGAGTAATTCATTTGTTTAATATTATAGGTTGCTTCCAGCCTAACTAATTATGAATTAACCCATTAATAAAATTTTGAAAGTTCCGTACCTTTTTTGTAATTGAAAATAGAGGCCAATGGATCCCAGTAGCTTCTAAATCTATCTGTACTTGTGCTCTGAAATAGTCCAGATGAACAATAAGGAAAAAATATATATACGACTATATTATTATTTGATCTGGTTTTAGAAGAAACTTTCTACTGTTGTTAAAGTCTTTGGTTGGTATTTTAATGAAAATTATAATGATGATTGGGACCATTTAGACTAATAAAATATTGGCGTCGATCTTGGACTTTGAACATTCCCTTATTTGTGTTGCAGAAAGAGTCATATATGATTGTTTCAGACCAAGCGCAAGCAAAAACTCAGTGGCAAACTATCCTAGCAATATTGATTGCCTGATCCATGTTATTATAATCAGCACCAATATCACGCGTAGACCATATGTAAATGATGTCTACTATACGTTATTGATCAATTTCTGGACAGCTTCTTCTTCTTAATTAATTCATTTTTTTATAATAAAATTTTCATTAAAAAAAAAAAAAAACTAATTAATGGTTTGTATCATTGTAAATGTACATTGGCCAATTCTTACGGGTGCTCATCTGAACTCATTACTAACATCATTTTTTTCACTTAACAATAACAACTCACTACATCAACAATTTGTAAAAAAAATTATTGTAAAATAGTTTTTATCTCTAGCATTTTCCATAAATTTTTGGTCAAAGACAATTAAGCTATGAAATTAATGGAATGAAAATTGATGTATATTTGTTAGGAAATTTAAATCCTGGTTAATAGAATTAACAAGTTTTAAAGTCAAGTTGTTAATTAGATCTATTATAAATAATTCTTGATTAAACAAACAAATATCAATATCATGCATAGTGGAAATAGTAAATAAAAAAAGATATGATGATTCAATAAAACCAAGGAAATAAATTAGTATTACAATAAAAAATTTGAGAGAAAACCCTCCCAAAAAGCAATCAACTATAGTAAATTAAGAGAAGTTTAAAATCCAGTACAAAATATTTGTCTCTAAACTCTACAATTCCAGTAAATGAACTTACAGCAGAAATTTTCTACCACTTCAGAACCTTTGAACTCTCTAATATATGAACACTCCACCCACAATCACAATTGAAACCTCCAATTGACTTCAAGAACCTCTTAAAGAGCAGCAAGTCTATGATGGTTGCTATGACTTCAGCTTCTTCACCAAGATATTTTCATATTTTCTTTGAAACTTTTAGGTATAGTAAAATAGAGAAAAACTTGATTACAAAACCCTAGTCACATAAACTGAGTGCTTCTCTCTCTCTAAAAAAGTCTCTTAATACATGACTTATAATGTCCTTAAGTATCGGTTCAAACATATCTCAATTCGAGTTTCAAACAAATAAGTTATGGGCTTTTTCATGTTGTTGATTTTTGCCAATTTGCGAAGCTCGATGTATTGAAGTAGTATCGAGCTTGTATCTAGGAGGCAGTAGGTTTTGAGGAGCTATTGAGCTTCTATCAAGATACATGCTGAAAATGTGATAGAAAAACACTTTTCTTGAGCAAACTTTGCGTCTTCAATTACAACTTTAAGACACATCAAAACTCAATAAAAGATACACAATTTAACATGGTTTAACAATATCAAAACACATAACCCTAACAACATTAAAAACTATTATTACTTAGATTTGATGTATAATAAAAAATATTATTACTTAGATTTGAATTCTAAGTTTGAAACGAAAATGCTATCAATGATCGTAAAGCTAATTTCATATATTCACTTAAATGAATGTTTAATAAAAATTTAAAATAAATTATAATACATTTTATAAAAATATTTCAACATTACGTAAATTGCACACTGAAATCTTTGAGATTAAAATAATTAGATTCGTTATACTTGATCTTCAAGAAAATAGACAACACCATCAAATTATCAAATAAATAAATAAATAAATGACACTATAATCCCTTTGGCCCCTCATGACATACGACGTCAAAATTCGTCAATATGCTATGAGGATCGTAGTAGGTCATTTAGGTTGTGAATTTGCCAACCATAGTTAGGTATATATGGTTGAACATTGAAGGGCTATGAAGTATGTATGAACGATAACTTTGTGGTTTTGTTTTTATATATGGATTTATGAGCGGTGATAGTGTGGAATAGTGAGTGTATTTGGATTTTGAATAGGTCTCGAATGGGTTGGATTCAGCTTTATGTGGTTGTTAGCACAAGGAATATGATCATATATATGACAGAGAACCCTTTGGCTATGAAGGTAGCATTGCTTTGTCATTTGTGTAGATGTGTGATAACTAGAGTGCATTTATGTTTACTAGTCCCTTTGGCTACGAGAACATTGAGAAGATGTGAACTTTTTTTCTTTTTCTTTTTTTTGACCATGTGGTTACAATTTACTTTGTAAATTTTAAACTCATGTGACCTAACCAGAGTTAAGTTATTAAAATGTGTTTTTACCTCTTTTTTTTTTTTTTTTAATTTGGAATATCACTAAGAAAAGATATGTTTCGTTACTTGTGTTGACTTCAATCATCAAAAGAAGGGCAAAGGGGGAGTATTAATTATTTTGATAATTTGGGGCACAATGAAAATCAAGTAGAACTCGTTTAGTTTTGTAATAGACCTTGGAAGTCTAAATGTAATTTAGATTTAAACATTTTATAGATGAAATAACTATTAATTTCTAATAATTTTTTTAATTTTGCATGGGACATAAGAAAACAATATACCTAATATTTTAAAAAATCATATCCAATAGAAAATAATTAAATATTGTATTAATATTAGCATTGACAAAAATTACATTAATTAAACATATCTTGAGCCCAACCTAAGTATTTTCTATCATACAAAAAAAGTATTCACACTTAAAGATACGTGTACAATTACCACTACAAACTCTTTGTGCGATGGTTACTCCGTAAATATAAGTGATTATGAGGTGTGAGATGTAAGAGCTGGGGTTCAAGTTTCCAAAAGAGAGTTTCACACATATATACACTTAGATTATACTAGATTAGAATTTATATCTTGTAAAAAAAAAAAATACATATAACAATTGTAATTAATCATATTAAATACATAGTCTCTCTCTCTCTCTCTCTCTCTCTCTCTCAGTTGTGTACAACAAAAGTTTTGACATAGACCATTAATTTTAGAAGCAGTAATTTTTAAGATATCATTCAAATACTAACAAGAGCTCAACGGTGATTAAACTATTGCTAATCATTTTTAATAATATGCATGAAATTTTGGAAAATGAGTGAGAACGAGATTGTTTTTGTCATTTATTGCCGGTGGGTAACTTTAAGATTAATGTTAATATATATAGTTCTCAACTTCTCATGATATATTATTGGAGGCCAGTGTTCGCATCACAATCAGTTAGATAGTATGTACCCTTCATTAATCAGTACATGAAGACGAAAGGCTAGTTAAGAAAAAAAAAAAAAAAACATTTTGATTATTGATGGACTTGATGAAGACAGCTACTTATATGGTGTCTAGCTAACTGGTGAAGGTTTTGGACTTGTTGGTCTTGGTCAAATTATGAAAAACAAGCTGGTAGGTCAAGTTTAATTTAAATTTTGTGGTACTTGTCCCACAACTTATTTAAGCAATTTAAGAGCTACTTGCTTCCTTTATCCAATTCTGAATGTACGTGGTCCATTATTTTTAAAAAATAAGAGCATATATGGGCAGAAGGATCTTTCCATGTACTTGTGCTAAACTAATATCCAATAATTCAACTAATTTTCTGAAAAAATTCAACAAAACTTTGTAAACGAATTCAAATTGTTTTGAGAGCATGGAATCACACGAGAAAATCATAAAAATATGCATCATTAACAAATAGACATATGTGAATCATGTGATAGCTTGACTTGAATGGATTTGGGTTGGATTTAAGAGCATGTGATCAGTGACGGAGCCAGGATTTGAGTTGAGAGGGGACAGAATTTATATATGATGCATGTACTTACACACATTATGTGAATATATATATATATGATACTAAGTGATATTTAATGTAATTATACAAAGACAAAACTCTACCCAAAAAAAAAAAAAGCTTATTCATAATATTGTATTTATCTATATATTGAGATATTTCTCACATGAGTGATCTATTTTTTAATTTTTTTAGAGACAAAACTCAAGTTATGAATGAAACTATTAGTTAGATAAATACTGAGTGTAATATATGTAAATTTCATTTATTTTGGTTAATGTGGATTCATAAAAGGTTCAAATTATAATATGGTAGGGATAGACTAAAAAGGTCAATGTAAGGCATGCTAATGGAGGACTTAAGGTTCTTCAATGGTTCGTTTAGAAGTTGTGCTCTGTTTCAAGACCAAATAAACAGAGTGATATTTAATAAACCCAAAAACAAAAAGTAGATAATAATATTTTATAAGTATTAGCTATAATAACTAAAGGTATTTTTTGAGTGGGTCAAGGGGGCAATTCACCCCCCCCCCCACCCCCGACCCCCCTCGGCTCCGCCTCTGCATGTGATAAGTCTCAAATTAGGTGTTTAGCAAGTAGAAATGAACTATATAAATAATTATAAGGAGTCTTAAATTGTAACTTGACTACCCTATATTTTTTAAGTATAGCGCATGCAAATTAAGGCCTACATTCACGTACAATACTAACAAAAATCTATTATTACTTATTAGTATTACAACTAGTGCTCTCATACTAACACACTAGTCTATGCCTACATTCATATATGGGTATTAGGTAACACCAACAAAAATCGACCATACTTAACAAAGTCAAAATCAGATTTATACTTCTAAAATTTTTGAGTAATCGAATAGGTGGCGGATCTAATAAAATTTTACCCGACCAACCCAATCAGGCCATTTAGGACACCTAGTAGGGGCGGCGACACTTGTTGTCTAGGGGTTCAACCCCTTGACTTCAAAAATATTTTTTTTATTAGTTTATTTTATCCTCAAATATTTTTTACACTTTGATATATAACAAATCTATCCAGTCCAAAATCAAACAATAATTAAACACTAAGTGTAAGCCAGTGATTCAAGAAAAAAAAATTATAAAGTTAGTGATTATTCGAGCATAAGATTGGTGAAGTAGACACTTAATGTAATATTTATATTTGAGTAAGTGTGGCTATGTAGGTCAATAAATAATATAATGCTAGTAGGTTGCATTTTGTCATCTATTTTTATAAAAAGAATGGCAATTGCATAAAAAAAAATGTTATACAAACTTAATAAAATAAAATGGTCACACCTACCCACATTGAAAATAAATAATGACAATTAGTAATGACTATAATGTAACAATTTCAAAATAAAATAACTTGTATAATGAAATTATAAAACTTCATGAAATTGAGTTTTTTTTTTTTATCGAAAATTTGATAAATTCAAGTTCACTTTTTATTAAATTTTGTTTAATTTAAGTTTCTTAATAACCTCTTTAAAAAAAACTTCTAGAGTCGTCACTAACACCTAGCATTTTTTTTTTTAAGACGAAGTAACTTTCTTTTTTCTTTTTTTTCTTTTTTTAATTTCAAGTTATAGAATCACCTCGATCTCTCTCTCTCTCTCATTGATTTGAGCAACTCAACACAAATCTTTGATGTTGTTTAGAAGAACTCTGAAATGTCTCTTATGATCAACCTCGAGTCCAACATAGTCGTTATCAAGACAAATTAATCACAGCATATGGATTTGAAGTAGATTTGTTGCTTAACACACAAAGCATGTGAGGAGGAAGGCTGCCGACACAATTTTCACACACATTTTTTCATTGATACTCCTAGCTTGAGGACTTGTGATACAAATTTTGTGTGTTGCTTGAAGAAAGAGTAGAATTAAGACAAATACAGATCAAATTAAAGATATTAAGCATAACAAACATTTTTTTTCTTTGTTCTTAAAGATATTTGTATTTATTTTGATTGAGTAATTATAATCTCTTTTTTTCTTTGAATTAACCCAATAAAAAAAATCCTTCAATTCTCAAACCGAAAGAGAATAGAAAAATATCATTATTTCATACAATATCTTAATTGAATTGTGTGTAATGATCAATAAATGTCCTTTAATTCTCTATTTAAATGTCTCAAAATCCTCATTTTAAAGAATTTACACTATACATTGAGACAATCATTTCAAAGATTGAATGATTCCTAAAAGCGGATTCATTCCCCTTTTTTCCTATTTGTATTTGCAGTCATTTTATTTATTTATTTGGTAATAGTAATAAAAATAATAAAATAACAAATAGAATAGAAATAAATTAAGGGTAAACTATATATTTGGTTCTTAATTTTTATGATGTTTGTTAATTTAGTCTTTAACATTTCAAATGTGTCAGTTTCGTCCCTGGCCTTTTAGTATTGTGTCTAAATAGTCTATACCGTTAAGTGATGAATGGAAAATGTTGACATGATTAACGGTAAAAATATAATATAATTTTCATGACACATAAACTGCCACATGTATTGCCACATCAGCACAAAAAAAGATACTAAACCTTGTATTGCCGTATGTCTTTAGTATATTTTCAGATTTAAAATTTTCTTTCATTTACTTTTCCTTTGCTTTCTTGGGAACCAAACGGGGGTTAAAAAATCCAAAGTTTAAAACTCAATTTCCTTCATTTTCCCATATTTTTCCAGCAACCAAACGAGGAAAAAATAAAACAAAATCCAAAACCCAGAGAAAGAGATGTAGAAAGGAATCACAATGAAAGAAAAACTTCAAACCGCCTAATTAACTCGTATTGGGCTTCCAAGTTCAATAATATCCACACCCCACTTCAAAAAATTTCAAACCTATCACTGCCATAAATCAACAGCTGGGTTGGGTTCAGACTATTTAAAACCTTCGACCTTACTCTAATCCCAACTCTAACCATTCAACAATTCAAAGATCCTTCCCTCTATTCCTCTGTACATTCTCGAAACTCCCAATCGGGTGAATCCCATTTTCTTTAAATGATAGATCCAAAATTCCAAACAAAAAAAAAAATCAAAAACCCCTGAGCACCTAAACAAAATGAGTTTTGAATCTAATCAAGCGCACTAAGCAAAAACAACTGAATCTGATTATAATTGTGATTGTGATTCTCTCTGCATCTCTCTTTGGGTTTTGGAATTTGTTTTTATTTTTCCTTGTTTGGTTGCTAGAAAAATATGAGAAAATGAATTAAATTGAATTTTCAATTCTGGGTTTTTTTTTACCCCGTATGCTTCCTAAGAAAGTAAAGGAAAAAATGAAATAAAATTTTAAATCTGAAAACATAATAAGGATAGGTGACAGAACAAGGTTTAGTCCCTAACTTTTTTTTTTTTTTTTAGTTTGTGCTAATGTGGTAATACATGTGGCAGACTATGTGGAATGAAAATTTTATTTTATTTTTATAGTTAGTCATGTCAACATTTTCCATTCATCACTTAATAGCAAGAACCAATCTGACACAATATCAAAAGATTAGAGACTAAACTGACACATTTGAAATATTAAAGACCAAATTAATAAACAATGTAAAGGTTATGGACCAAATACGTAGTTTACCCATAAATTAATTTTAATAGCTTGAATCATGTATCAACAGTCAATATTTGTTAATGTTAGATTTATATATTTTGGGTGTGGATTTTTCTGAGATTTTTTCTTCTCTTTGTTCAAGCTCATGACCCCGCCTAAGGCTCAGACGTCCACCCGAATGTGGGGTGTGGACAGTTGTCCGATTGATTAGCTGTCATGCTATCAATAAAATTCTTAAGTATAAGGTTTCTGAAATCGAATCAATCTATTTTGAAATTAATGGATAGATTGGAATTGCTCACATCCACAGTAGATGCTAAATGGTAATGAATAATGTCACATCCACAATAAATATTTAAGCCCACTATTAGGGAAAATTATTAGGTACTCCCGGAGTACCATAAATGCGTACTATCTCCTCTCACATTAATGGTGGGTCCCACCATGAATTTATTTAGTGGGACTCACCATTCATGTGAGGGAGGGAGTACACATTTATGATACTTCGGAAGTATACAATAATTTCCCAATATTAAATGCTAAATAATCCTACCTATGTAGCAAAATACTACCGGTTATAATTTAAGCCCACTATTGAAAAAAGAAAAAAAAAATTCTCCCAAAGTAACAACTTTTCACTTAGAAATTGTTGTAACATTTTTGTAAAAATATTATGAATGTGGTATTTCTCAAATTGTAATAGCTAAAATTTGTTAAATGTTGACAATGGGTCAAAATCTGATCCACTTAATTCAAAATGAATTGATAGGATTTTATAAACTCTACGGTGTAGTTATACTAAAAACTTTAGAGAATCTTGGTAAATAATTTTTTTTAAATAAAATTCTTAAGCTGCTAATGTGATGAGTAGTTATAGATAAGTGAAAAAGTGATGTTAGTAGTGAACCCAGATGAGAATTAATAAAAAATTGTCACAAAAATAATTTGTCAAAATGTTGTAAAATATTTTGTGATTGTAGTATTACTTATAACATTTTTTAAGTCAAGAATAATCATCCCCCTTCCCTGGGATTATGCACATGTTTCCCAAATTCATACATCTTATTGATCTTGATTACGATTATGGCAATTGTCCATTACCTAAAAATGGTATAAATATGAGAGAGAGAGAGAGAGAGAGAGAGAGAGAGAGAGAGAGAGAGAGTCAACCACAAATGGAATGGAAGAATGTGATCCAATTAATTATAGAAAAAGAATTACAAGAGAAATTATTATTCATACGTGCACGCATGGAACTCGTGTCCAATTAAAGAAATCACAAATTTATACTATTATTAGCTCATTACAATAAAATTATAAATATTTTTGCATAAGAACATGCCATAGCGTCAATGTCCATCGACGTCAGCCTTTGTTTTTATTCTCACTTGTCTCAACCGGGTCGCCTTGATTGACACCGAACAAAAGTACATAATAATAAACCAAATCCGACGACAGTATCTGATTACTCCAACAGCAATTATTGCTTTTTAACAAATTATAATCTGCAAAACAAAACACTACAAATCATGATTATAAGTTAACGATGAGAGAAAGTAAAAGTAAAAGTAAAAGGAAGAAAAAAAGAAAAGGTCAAAAGTTAGAAATAAAAAAAATAAAAATAAAAGGCTTCCATGTAAATATACTTACGTAAACCTCTGGCCAGTATACTTTAACTAGTAACCAGTGGGAGGTGGTGGAGATTTGTAGTAGTAGGGATGTGGTGGTGGTGGGGATGGTGGTGGAGGCGACTTGTAAACGTAAGGAGGAGGAGGTGATGGGGAAGGTGGTGGAGGTGACTTATAAACGTAAGGAGGAGGAGGTGAAGGAGATGGAGGAGGTGGTGACTTGTAAACGTATGGAGGAGGTGGTGATGGAGATGGGGGTGGGGGAGATTTGTAGACATAAGGAGGTGGGGGTGATGGAGATGGGGGGTGGTGGGGACTTGTAAACATAAGGAGGAGGTGGTGAGGGTGACGGGGTGGTGGTGACTTGTAGATGTAAGGAGGAGGAGGTGAAGGAGATGGGGGAGGTGGTGACTTGTAGACATAAGGAGGAGGAGGTGAGGGTGATGGTGGTGGTGGTGACTTGTAAACATATGGAGGAGGTGGGGACGGTGATGGGGGAGGTGGGGACTTGTAGACGTAAGGAGGAGGTGGAGATGGAGATGGAGGGGGTGGGGACTTGTAAACGTAAGGTGGAGGAGGTGATGGTGAAGGTGGTGGTGGTGATTTATAGTAGTAAGGAGGTGGTGATTTGTGATGTGGAGGTGGTGGTGGTGGTGATTTATAGTAGTAAGGAGGTGATGATTCGTGGTGTGGAGGTGGTGGTGGTGATTTATAGTAGTAAGGAGGTGGTGATTCGTGGTGTGGAGGTGGTGGTGGTGATTTATAGTAGTAAGGAGGTGATGATTCGTGGTGTGGAGGTGGTGGTGGTGATTTATAATAGTAAGGAGGTGGTGATTCGTGGTGTGGAGGTGGTGGTGGTGATTTGTAAATGTAAGGAGGTGGTGGAGGAGATGTATAAACGTAAGGTGGTGGAGGTGGAGAAGCATAAATGTAAGGCTTGTGATCATCGGCAGCTACATTGGTAGCTAATAAGATTAGTGCCAATGCATAGACAAGGTGAGGCCAAAGATTGGCCATTTTTTGAGCAACACAGGAGAAGTCCCAAAGCTTTGGTGACTTCTATGGCTTAGAATAGATTTAGACTAGTTTGTGAGTGAACACTGAGGCAAGGCTGATACTTTATATAGCCATCCCTTCAATAAGTAAATCATTTTTTTAATAATATTTGATGCTTCCAGCCTAACTAATTATGAATTAGTCCATTAATATAATATAATTTGAAAGTTCTGTACCTCTTTTTGTAATTAAAATTAGAGGCAATGGGATCCCAGTAAACTCTAAATACATCATGTACTTATGCTCTGAAATAGTCCAGATGAACAATAAGATAATATATATATATATATATATGTGTGTGTGTGTGTGTGTGTGTACACTAGTAAATTACTATGTGATCTAGTTTTGGAAGAAACTTTCTACTGTTGTTAAAGTCTTTGGTTGGTATTTTAATGAAAATTACACTGAAGATTGGAACCATTTAAACTAATTAAATAGTAAAGAGTCATGTGTTGCAGAAAGAGTCATGTATGATTTTTTCAGACCAAGCAAAAAATTCATCATTGATCAATTGCCTGGTCCATGTTATTATAAGTAGCACGCGTAGCCCATATGTACATGACGTCTGCTATACATCATTGATCAATTTCTTGACAGCTTTTTTTAATACGGTAAATTAATATTAAAACCAACAAGAAATTTTAAGGTCATGTTTAGTGTGCTATTTTAAACATATATTTTTAGTTTTTAAACAATATTATATGTTTCTAAAAAAATTGAAAACTATTGTTTAAACAAATGTACCAAACGGACTCTAAATTTTTGAAACTAATTAATGATTTGTATCATTGTAATTTGTAAATGTGTGTTGGCCAATTTCTTTTTTCTTTCTTTTTTTCTTTTTTTTTCTTTTTTTTTTTGAATGGATTTATAATTGGCCAATTTCTTGACTACTTTAGTTTTTGAAATAATGGTTTCTATCTTTGTCAGGACCTAATTATCTGCTTCGATCTTCTTCTTTTTTTTCTTTTTTTTCTTTTATTGAAAATCTTATTTATCTAACCCCACTGCAAGGTTGTCAAGTTGATGGCCTAACAGCTCCTACTCATAATGCACTGGGGTCTACGTACAAATCACACTTCCGACAAAGGTTACCATTGACAATGTGGTTTTTATAATTAATTAATATAAGGCCCAGTTCATATTAAAACAAATTTATGGGGACTAAAACCGCGTGGTTATGTGTGAAAACCTTGAAATCCATGTCAATTTAGTTATACATTATTCTGCATATTACGTGTTTTGAGTTTATTGCCAATTGCATCTCATTTTCATGTGGAAAATTCCAAGTCATGGTGAAGTTCAGTCTATAGTTTTGATTTGCCGCCTAAGCTGACTCCAGCACATAGGACATTTTGTTGGCTTGCTCAGAATAGATTGCATTATCTATATCTCAAATGAAATGGTCAATTGTGTGATATACAAGGCATTTTCTGGACATTTGGTTAAGCCAAATTGGGAAAATTTATTAGCCAGTTTTTACCTCTTAGATATGAGATCAAAGTTGTGTAATCGATACATAAGTGTGTTGGAAAGAAAATACTTAAGTACTTCCGGAGAGTTAGCGAAATAGTGCTTCTTTCTTTCACATTCACGATGAATCTCACTATGAATTTAATGAGTAGACTTCACTATGAATATGAAAGGAAATAACACTATTTACCATGTGCCAAGAGTACCTAAGAATTACTCGAGTTGGTAGAGTTTGGTGTTAATTCTACAGAATTTATGGATTGAAGGGTGTTTTGAAATTAAATGCTTGAAAGAGTTATACATTCTCATCTATTCCGCTATTCATGCAACTTTGGGAAAGGATTCCTAAATCCTAATGCACACATGCTTCAATAATTTCTAATGAACTTTGAGCGCGCGCACACACACACACAAAAAAAGTAAATAAATAAATAAAAAAGGATTTCTGATGGCTTGAATATGACTTATTTTATAAATGAGAGTCAAAACTCAAAAAGGGCATGGATGAAGATATATTGTAACTTTTATTTTCAAAGTTTTCATCCTTTACATTTCTTTTTCATTCTTTATCCACATACATTGTATACGTTTTATTAATATATTCTCCAAATAATTGTTAGGTAATTGCTTTATTTTGTCCATATTTCCAACCATGGAACTTTGATTTTTTGCCTTCTTGATTTCTTAGGTTACACACCTGTGGGATATGAAACCATTAACTCAACTTTTTTTTTCTTCTATGAAGAGGAAATTTACTTAATTATATAGGGTTTTGCTAACGAGTGCCCTTAGGGCACTCCTTAATAATCCACTTTAGGAAAGTTTTAATACCACTTTTATGGGAAATGAAAAAAACTGTCAAAATATTAATTACTTTTTTTTCATTTCCCATAAAAACTTTCTTTATATGGATTATTAACCAATGCCCTAAGGGCGCTCGTTAGCATTTCTCAATTATATAAAGGCAAAAAGTCAGTAAAAATCATTGGATAGCTAACACCCTAGGAATTCGCATTTGAGTTAAAAACTTATTGTTAAAGTTTGATTTTAAGTAATTGTACATGGATCATTGAAACTTTGAAACCATGAAGATTAGCTAGTCAATCGGTAATTATTTACTTAATTATATAAAGGCAAAAAGTCAGTAAAAATCATTGGATATATAGCTAACACCCTAGGAATTAGCATTTGAGTTAAAAACCTACTGTTAAAGTTTGATTTTAAGTAATTGTACATGGATCATTGAAAGTTTGAAACCGTGATGATTAGCTAGTCAATCGGTAATTATTTACTTAATTATATAAAGGCAAAAAGTCAGTAAAAATCATTGGATAGCTAACACCCTAGGAATTAGCATTTGAGTTAAAAACTTATTGTCAAAGTTTGATTTTAAGTAATTGTACATGGATCATTGAAATTTTGAAACCATGAAGATTAGCTAGTCAATTGGTAATTATTTACTTAATTATATAAAGGCAAAAAGCCAGTAAAAATCATTGGATATAACACCCTAGGAATTAGCATTTGAGTTAAAAACTTATTGTTAAATTTTGATTTTAAGTAATTGTACATGGATCATTGAAATTTTGAAACCATGAAGATTAGCTAGTCAATCGGTAATTATATCCTGTCAATTTTGAATATGATGTAAAAGGATTTGTGAAAATGAAATTCCATTTATTCCATCTCCGTTTGGTGGGGCGTTTTCTAAATGAGAACTAGCGTTTTTATCAAAAACACTGGAAGCTATGCGTTTGGCATTACATTTTTTGAAAAATTACGTTTTTGAAAACTCTGAAAATTCACGTTTGCAAAACACAATGGCAGATAGCTTTTTAAAAAACCAGGTAAAAAACGCAACTATCATAATCTGTTGAAGCTTGAAATTCCTAAAATAACCTCACAAATACTGAAGTCTTGCCTGCTACCTTCTATCATCTATCACCTCTAGGCTTTTTTTCATTAATTGAATATTCTGGGCATGCAAAAATCACTTTGGTATGGGATCAGGTTGTAGGTGACGCAAAGAAGATGAGTCTAGAGAAACTTGGATGCAATTGAATGAATTTTTTTTTTGAAATTACTAAGGTTAGATGCGGACCATGTGATTGGCAGTAGAGGATTTTTGTCCAGCAATCCAGCAAGTGAAGGAGAAGCTTGAGGCAGTAGGAGATAGACATTGGGAAAGATAAAAATTAGGTGTCCTTGTGTAATTTTTTATTATTATAAAACAAAAATAAATTAAACTATTAAATGGAACCATATTATTATTATTATTATTATTATTATTATTATTATTGTTACTTTCTTTATTAAATTTTGTATGGGACGTCTTCTTATAATTAAATTATTAAATAAAAAAATATATATTATTATTCATATTATTATCATTACAGCATAGCCTGTCATGTCCTTTTTTGTAATTTTTTCAAAACAACAATTTTAGAACAATATGTTTTACCAAACGCCCAAATATAACTGTGGGGATCGTTCGATTGATGGGCCCCTAGGGTTCAGAATGGGGTTAGGACTGTTGGGCCAGCGGCCCATCAGAGATCGTATATCCGTCCGGGATACCCTGGTCCTCGGCATAACTCGTCCGAGGACGATCGTTTCCGAGGACGATCAAGACGTGGGCTCATTACGATCAGAGCTCCGAATTCGGTCATCTCAAAGGGTAGAGTAGCCGACTAAAAGTGAAAGAGATAAGGCAAACAAATATCTGAAGCTACAGCTACCTCCGCATTAATGACCTCTCAACCAACTCTCTGACCGCATTAATGTGGAGGTGATACCTGAACAGTGGGAAGGCAGCCTTACAGCTGCCCATAGGAAGTTCCAGGAGGTGCCAGATGGGACAGAAAGAAATCCTCCGAACCCAACCTACACGTGTGCGGCAAGGATGAAGCGCAAAGGGAAGTATATAAACTAAAAGAAGAACCTAAAACAGGGGATCGGATCGGAAAAGAAAGGAAAAAAAAAGAAGGACGAAGAAACGGAGATAAACAAGAGAGAAGAAAGTAAGAAAGGAAAGTGGTAGAATTCACAGAAGAAAAATATTTGTGAGACCGACCTTGTACCTGAAATAGGTTTAAGGGAAATCTTGGAGGGAAGTACTATAGTTAACCTAGTTCTTTACACCCACGCTCTAAAAAATTGTATTATCTGGGCCTTTTACGTGTGAACCCAATACTATTAGGTTCGTCACCAAATCGTGTCCTTACAATTGGCGCCGTCTGTGGGAAGAGCTTGTGTTAGCTTGTATAACCTCTAATACAACGTTTTCGATGGAAGGAGTGGAACCGCCTCACCCCGCAGCAGGGCTGCATCAGGGTGATGTTAGCCCGCATCAGGCGGAGTCAAGGGGCTCTCAGCGCGGTGGTCCTCGAAAGATTCCCGAGCGGAGGGAAGTCCAGGAGGGGAGCATGCATACCACTCATACCACGAGAACCCGTACACGCGGGAAGAGTCACGTGTCCCATGCGAAGTATGATGGGGACCTACAACGTGAGATTGCGGATTTGAAGAGAGAGTTACGCCATGTACGACGGGAGCGTTCACCACTTCGCTCCGAACCATCATCCGGGGAGTCGGATGGGGCTAGCTACAGGCGGAGGTCGAGGACCCCGCAGAGTGAGACTTTCTCCTACGAGGAGGAGCGTCATCATAGGCGGAGGCGTAAAAGTCCTACAAGCAGGGGCTTGGGAAATGATGCGATGAACAAAGCACTGAGCCAGATTTCCAGATCACCCTTTACAAAAGGCATTGATGATGCTACTCATCCTCGGCGGTTTAATCAACCTACGTTCTCTCTGTATGATGGCCACTTGGATCCGGTGGAACATGTAAGTTATTACAGCCAGAAGATGGCTATTCATTCCAGGGATGATGCTCTGATGTGCAAAATTTTTCCGTCGAGTTTGGGTCCGACGGCGATGAGATGGTTCAATGGTTTAAGGGCCAATTCTATTGGATCCTTCAAAGCACTGACCCAAGCTTTTGGCGCTCGCTTTATTACGTGCAGCAGAACTCCCTTGCCTCTGGGCTCTTTGTTGACCTTGTTCATGCGAGAGGGCGAAACTCTCAAGGGCTATTCGGATAGGTACTGGGAAATGTTTAATGAGATAGGGGGGAAGAATGACGCTGTGGCTATAACCACCTTCAAGGCAGGTCTCCTAGCTGACCACGACTTGAGGAAATCCTTGACGGGCAAACCTGTCACCAGTGTGCGCCAGTTGATGGATAGAATAGAGAAGTACAAAAGAATAGAGGAGGATCAACTTCAGGGGAAGGGAAAGGCAAAAGCGATACCACAGGAGAGAAGGGATTTCAGGTCGGATCGTTATAATAATAGCCGACCAAGGAGGGATTTCGCTGTGCAGCCGACCTCGGCGGACGCCCAGGTTGTTAATGCGGTGTTTCGTGAGCCTGTCCAGCAGGTGTTGGAAAAGATAAAGGATGAGCCATTCTTCAAATGGCCGAACAGGATGGCGGGAGAGCCTACAAAACGCAACCCGAGTTTGTATTGCCATTACCATCAAGACCATGGACACACGACAGACAACTGTAGGAATTTATGGGACCATTTGGAGCAATTGGTCCGAGAAGGGAAATTGAAGCAACTCTTACACCATTCCAGCGGAATGGGAAGCTAGGCAGGTTCTGAGGTGCGGGGGGATGCTTCATCAAGGCTCCCCCGGGGGACGATCAATGTCATCTTCGCGGCCCCGGGAAGGACTGGTTCCTGCCCCACGAGATTGTTGTCGGTGTCCCGATTCCCCGCCGAGGATCGCTCTCAAGCATCGAAGAGGACCAAGAGGCGTGTCCCTTTGATTTTGGGTTTTTCAGACGAGGATTTGATTGGAACTATACAGCCCCACGAGGATGCCTTGGTGGTCACGCTGAGGATTAGTGGTTACGATGTCCGAAGAGTGATGGTTGATCAGGGGAGCGCAGCGGATGTAATGTATCCGGATCTGTACAAGGGGCTAGGTTTGACACAGGAGGATTTGACAACCTATACTTCCCCTCTAGTCAGTTTTGAAGGAAGGTTGGTCATTCCTATGGGACTAATCAGGTTGCCCGTGCAGTCAGGCACGGAGGTGGTGGAGGTGGTGGAGGTGGATTTTATTGTTATAGATGTTTATTCTCCATATACGGCCATCCTGGGTAAACCTTGGCTTCACACACTTAAAGCGGTTTCGTCCACCCTGCATCAGAAAGTGAAGTACCCATCCGGAGACCAAGTCCTGGAGATAGTGGGGAACCAATCGGTCGCTCGGTGATGCCAAGTAGCGGCCATTCGGCATCGGCCAGAGGCAGAAACCTCGGCTACTGCCGATAATGATTCATAGCAATTAAAGCCCCCAGCGTCGGGTATAGACGTGCTAACCAATGGGGTAGAGTGTGAAGATCTGGAAAAAGTGATCGTCACAAATGATCCAGAAAAATTTTTTCGGGTAGGGGCTAAGCTGCCCCTGCAAGAGAAAGCGAGTTTGCTGGAGTTCCTCCGGGCCAATGTGGACGTTTTTGCATGGGACCCGTATGAAGCCCCAGGAGTAGACCCAAGTTTCATTTGTCACCGGCTCAATGTGAACCCTGCCATTCCCCCTAGGAGACAGATCCCTCGGCGACCGTCAAAGGAGCATGCCGAAGCGGTCAGAAGTGAAGTCATTAAGCTGAAACAGGCTGGGGCTATCAACGAAGTCTTTTACCCCCAATGGTTGGCCAATACGGTGGTGGTGAAGAAGAAGACGGGGAAATGGCGAGTGTGCGTGGATTTCACGGATCTTAATAAGGCATGCCCCAAGGACCCGTTTCCTATGCCGAAGATTGACCAGCTGGTGGATGCAACTGTGGGCCACCCTAGGATGAGTTTCTTGGATGCCTTTCAGGGGTATCATCAGATTCCGTTAGCCACCGATGATCAAGAAAAGACCGCTTTCGTGACCCCGGTTGGGAACTACCATTACAAGGTGATGCCCTTCGGTCTCAAGAACGCTGGGTCAACCTATCAACGCATGATGACTAAAATGTTTGAGCCACAGCTGGGCAGAAGCATTGAAGTTTACATTGATGACATGGTGGTGAAAAGCAAGGTAGTGACTGAACATGTGAAGGACCTCACTAATATCTTCGGGATATTGAGAGAGCATAGGTTGCGCCTAAACGCCTCGAAGTGTTCCTTTGGTGTAGGCTCCGGGAAATTCTTGGGGTACATGGTGACCCATAGGGGAATTGAGGTGAACCCAGATCAGATTAGGGCCATTAACGATTTACAAGCGCCTCGAAATCCAAAGGAGGTGCAGAGGTTGACGGGGATGACTGCCGCTTTGAACCGGTTTATCTCCAGGTCGGCTGAGAGGTGTCGTCCTTTTTTCCGTCTGTTACATAAATGGAAGGGATTCGAATGGACCGAGGAGTGCGCCGAGGCGTTCCAGCGGCTGAAGGACTATTTATCTAAACCACCTATCATGTCTAGCCCTGAAGTGGATGAGGTGTTGTATGCCTATCTGGCGGTAGCTCCTCACGCCGTCAGTTTTGTCTTGATGCGAGAAGACAAGGGCGTTCAGAAGCCTGTTTATTATGTGAGTAGATCCCTCCATGAAGCCGAGGTGAGATATCTGTCGTTAGAGAAGGCCATACTGGCAGTCGTCCATGCAACACGTAAACTTCCGCATTATTTTCAAGCTCACACTGTAGTTGTCTTGACCCAATTACCCCTCAAATCCATAATTAGAAGTGCTGATTATACCGGCAGAATAGCCAAGTGGGGAACGATTCTGGGTGCTTTTGACATCAAATACATGCCTCGCACCTCTGTGAAGGGTCAAGTTCTTGCCGACCTGGTAGCTGAATTCGCTGAGTGCCCTGAGGAGATTAGTAGGAATCGAGATCACATGGATGAGAAAGCGGTTGGCACAATATCCGCGTCAGGATGGCCGGAGTGGAAGGTATACGTGGATGGGGCTGCCAACCAACGGGGAGCTGGACTGGGATTGGTTTTGATATCCCCCGAAGAGGTCATCATAGAGAAGTCATTAAGGCTAGGGTTCTCAGCTACTAACAATGAATCAGAGTACGAAACTTTGATAATGGGAATGAGCATGGTCCGTAAAATGGGTGGAAAGGCGGTGAAGATGCTCTCGGACTCAAGGCTGGTTGTCGGCCAAGTAACCGGAGAGTTAGGAGGCCAGAGACCCAAGGATGCAAGGATACCTGGACCGAGTAAGGCGAATGCGAGCTGAGTTTGAATCTTTTGACGTACTACATATTCCACGAGGGGAGAATACCCATGCTGATTCTTTGGCGACCCTCGCCACTTCCTCAGTACAAAATCTCCCTCGGGTAATTGTCGTCGAAGACTTGTGTACTCCCACCTCACCAGAAAAGGAGGTTCGCCAAATCCGTCAAGTTGGTCCATCACCAAACTGGATGGACCTTATATTAAAATTTCTCGAAAATGACACATTGCCCGAGGATAAGGTGGAAGCCGAGAAAATACGAAGAAGAGCACCTCGGTACTGGTTATCCGAGGATAAGAAGCTGTACAGACGGTCTTTCTCTGGACCATATTTGCTCGGTGTGCCTCCTGAGACAGCGGAATCAATCCTAGAAGAGTTACATGAGGGCATTTGTGGGAGCCATACCGGAGGGAGGTCTCTATCATACCGAGCACTCACGCAGGGTTATTGGTGGCCAAATATGCATAGAGAGGCGCAGGAGTATGTTAAGAAATGTGACCAGTGTCAAAGATACGCACCGAATATTCACCAGCCAGGAGGAGTCCTTAACCCTCTTTCAAGCCCTTGGCCTTTTGCGCAATGGGGACTGGACATTGTCGGCCCTTTTCCAAAAGCTATAGGAAACAAGAGGTACTTGCTCGTCGGCACGGACTACTTCACTAAATGGGTTGAAGTTGAACCCCTGGCGAACATCCGGGACGTGGATGTGAAGAAGTTTGTCTGGAAGAATATTGTTACGCGATTTGGTATTCCACGAGCTCTTGTTTCGGACAATGGGCTCCAGTTCGATAGCAATGCCTTCAAGGAATACTGTTCAGAGCTGGGAATAAGAAACAGGTATTCCACTCCAGCTTATCTGCAAGGCGGCTGAAGCTGTTAACAAGGTCATTGTCAATGGGCTCAAAAAGAGACTAGATGATGCGAAAGGAAAGTGGGTGGAAGAGCTACCGCATGTGCTTTGGACGTATCGGACAACACCCCGACGTTCGACGGGAGAAACTCCTTTCTCTATGACCTATGGGGCCGAGGCCGTTATTCCCCTAGAAACAGGATTCCCAACGTTGAGGACCAATGCATTTTCTTCTAGCAATAATGATACAATGTTGAAGCACAATCTAGATCTGATTGAAGAACGAAGGGAGAGCGCAATGGTTCGGCTAGCTTACTACCAGCACAAACTCAAGCGAAGCTACGATAGCAACGTAAGGATGAGGCCGTTAGCCATAGGAGATCTAGTGCTGAGAAAGGTCTTGGGGGCCACTAAGAATTCAAATTGGGGAAAACTGGGACCCAACTGGGAGGGACCATACCGGATTACTTCTGTAGCAGGAATAGGGGCTTACTATCTAGAAGACCTAGATGAAAAACCTGTACTCCATCCTTGGAATGTAAATAATCTCAGAAGGTATTATTACTAATAAATCAGTTTCAATTCAGATATCTTCTTTTAAATTTACGTCGAATATGCATCCTATAAATTTCGCATCCTGTCATATCATACTGAATTGTTGAACAGAAACTGAGTTATGCCAGGTCCACGGATCGCAAACTTAGTGGAAATTAACATCCTATCATACTGAATTGTTGAACAGAAACTGAGTTATGCCAGGTCCATGGATCGCAAACTTAGTGGAAATTAACATCCTATCATACTGAATTGTTAAACAGAAACTGAGTTATGCCCGGTCCACGGATCGCAAACTTAGTGGAAATTAACATCCTATCATACTGAATTGTTGAACAGAAACTGAGTTATGCCCGGTCCACGGATCGGAAACTCAGTGGAAATTAACATCCTATCAAATTGAATTGTTGAACAGAAACTAAGTTATGCTAGGTCCATGGATCGCAAACTTAGTGGAAATCAACATCCTATCATTCATACTGAATTGTTAAACAGAAACTGAGTTATGCTAGGTCCACGGATCGCAAACTTAGTGGAAATTAACATCCTATCATTCATACTGAATTGTTAAACAGAAGCTAAGTTACGCCAGGTCCTTGGATCGCAAGCTTAGTGGAAATTAACATCCTATCATTCATACTGAATTGTTAAACAGAAGCTAAGTTACGCCAGGTCCTTGGATCGCAAGCTTAGTGGAAATTAACATCCTACCATTCATAATAAATTGTTAAACAGAAATTAGATCATGCCAGGTCCTCAGACCGTAAACTCGATAAAAATTGGCCTGCTAAGTGGTTTATCGAGTTATTAAACGGTAAACAGAGCGGTGATGAGTTTTCTAAATCATAAACTTGGTGGAAATAATGCCTTATGGACCTTTATAAAGAAGTCAGAAAGAGAAAGCTTCGAATGCAAGGATGGCGTATAGTGAAAAAAGGTGATTGAGATGGACCCCTTGAAAATTACGGCAACAAAGTAAGTACGGGTGAAGATAATTTAGAGTCATCAGAATGAAAAGAAACTAAATGAGAAAGTACTCCATTACATTTCTAGTTAAAATTACAAAATAATTTCTATATTTTTCTGCTAATTGGTAATGCCCCCAGTTGATTGGACGGTGGAGTCCAATTCTTGTTGAAAATCGTGTGAGGTTGTCTCTGATTTGGAAGCAGTAATGGGTTTATTGGGAGAATTGCGAGACGGAACCTCCTCGTTAGGGGGATTAATAGCTGGGGAAGGGGTATCAGCCTGGTATGACTGAGGAGCCGAGGAGCGTATCGCTTCGGGATAATACACGTTCTCTGGCTTGCGTAGTTCAGATGAGGCTTCAACCCCAGCGCGGTTAAGAGCCTCATTCCAGGTTCTCGCGCAGAAGATGCGGCACACTTCTGGAACTTCGGCTCTTAGGGCTTTCTCAGTTTCAGCTATTCCAAGTTCGTAGCCCTTCTGCTCGGCTTGTTCTTTGAGTTTTTCAGCTTGCTCCCTTAGCTTCTGAGTCTCTTCTAGATGCTTCTTAAGAACAAGAACTTGCTCCTGAGTCTTTTTCAGCTCGGCGTTCGCTTCATGCAGAAGCTTGGTTTGTTCCTCGGCCTGCTTCTGGTAACCTTCTGATGCCAGTTCAGCACTCTTGCGAGCTTCTTCTTCGACCTGTAGTTTTTTCCTTGCGACGGTTAAATCCTGTTCGGACCTGGACAAGGTTTGTACAGCCGATGCCCTTCTTTTCCTTTCACCGTCAAGTTGGGTGGAGCAAGCGTTGAGCATCTCATCGAGCTTGAAAGTATTTTGGATGATCTATAAGAAACGAGGTGGGAATTAGCGTTCTAGTTAATGGGAAACGCGCATTAGTAAGCCACAGTCGCACAATGAAACAGTGTAAAAAAATAGTTTCTCACCATGCCCAAGTATCGTTTATTGTCAAGGATGAGTTGGTTCTTCCTCACGTTCTTTATCTCAGCCATATCCTTTGGGAGCAATAAGGCCTCCTCTATGGCCGAGGCTACGTGACACCCAATGCCGCCATTGAAGTCCCTTATAGAGGCATCGTTTCGCAGGGGCTCCCCACCGAGCATAGGAGCTGGCAGCCACGCCTGTGAGTCGGGATGTGGGGAATCAGGTTTCTCTTGACCCCGTGTAGCGGGGTGCCTAGTTTTCTGCTGCTTTACAGCTCGTTGGGCATCCTCCTCTTGAGCGGGGCGAGATCTACTTGCATCTACCGCCTCCCTACTCTTCCGTTCTTTGTGCTTTTCTTGCTCGGCAGCATTAATTGGCACTGGTTGCGGAGGTGATTGGGGAGGGTGTCGAGGAACTGTAGGATGAGACCTGGCTGGAAGAGATGAAACCAGGGATGGTATTGTCTGGGCAGGTGCAGCCTTTCCCTGTTGACCTTCCATTAGCTCCATCAAACTTTTCTGGGGTTTTCTGTGTGCCCCCATCTCGTCAGAACTTTCCTCGGGACTTGTGGGCTGATCGAGAACCTCTAAGTCGTCTGTGGATTCAGACACTGTTACAACGGTTTCCTTATTTTTTCCCTTTTTCCCTTTTCTATTGGTTCCTTTCTTTTTGAGGGAAGATAAGGGTAAAGAGGGCCCAGCCGAGATGCTGGCCACCAAAAGAGGCTTTGTGAGAGGTGTGTGTTTGGGAAGTGGAATACCCTCTGGAACGACGAACCCTTCGTAAGCAACACTGATACGGCGAAGCCGAGGGTTGCGTGCCCTAATCACGTACTTCGGCGCCTGAAAGCCGAAAGAAAGGGGGGTGTAGCCAAGGATTAAATGTGCTGCCCGTAATTGACCATCAGCCTCGTTCACGTATATTTCGGCTCCCAATAATCTGTCTAGGCTCGCTTTATTGACTAATCTGAGATTGGGCTTCGTGTAGCGTTTGTCTGCAAAACCGTTAATTTCAAAGTTAAAATTGTGAGGCCCGAAAATAATGAAAGTTAGTAAAATGTGTTCATGAGTTAAATGGTGTAGGTTTGCAATTTTGCACCCACCTGGTGTTCCTTCTACTGTCGGGCAAGGTAGACCATCGTGCCATTCCCCAGAAAAAATAAGGAAATCCTCTTTTAAATGCTTATTTGAAGTAGGGAGGCATTGAATTAGCCTTACCGCAGGATATCTCGACTTGAGATAATAATCCTGGTCAGCTAAGCGGTGAAGGCTATACACCCAATTCACATCGTGATGGGATAGGTTTAAATCCATTCTCTGATTCAAAGCGTCTATACTACCCAGAATCCTAAACATATTGGGAGCGCATTGGGTGGGGGATAACCTAAAGAAACTAAGATAACCCCTAGTGATACTGCCCATGGGGATGGTCATCCCACCTTCGATAAAGGCGATCATGGGGATAACCACTTCCCCAGTTTGCCTGGCGTCAACCCACTCCCCTTGGGCTGCATACCTCATCCCTACCGTTGGTGAGATATTGTACTTAGAGCGAAAGTTTCTAATACCGTCCTCGGAGTCAACGAGACGCCGAAAGGGATTCCGCTGTTTCCCCATTTTTCTAGAGAGGCTTAGTAGAAAAGAAACTTTTTGGTGATTGAATAACAATATCAAAAGCTTTAAAAGGACTTACAGGTTCAAAGGAAGGATCTCGGACAACGTGTAATTATTTGTGGTCGCCAGGAGAACAGAGAAGACTAGAAGAAGGCAGATTCAGTTTTATGAGCTCTGGAACTGCATAATCATCAGGGATAAGGTACAGGTTCAATTTGGGAGCACCTTTATAGTCATGCGAAGGTTGTGAGCGGTAAAATTCCCGCTCACAAAATAAGAGAAACCCCCTACCGTTAGATTTAGATCTCGCTGTTGAACGTGGGAGACAAGGGAGTTGTCAGAATTTAATGCTACCAAAACCGGGGTGCTGAAGCGTCAGGGGCATGCCCCGAAACGCGCACATATGCAGGCTTATGACGTCAAAATCCACCTTTTCTCCTGAAGAGTCGAAAAGTAGGATTTTGAGGGGCTATTGTGGGGATCGTTCGATTGATGGGCCCCTAGGGTTCAGAATGGGGTCAGGACTGTTGGGCCAGCGGCCCATCAGAGATCGTATATCCGTCCGAGGATACCCTGGTCCTCGGCATAACTCGTCCGAGGACGATCGTTTCCGAGGACGATCAAGACGTGGGCTCATTACGATCAGAGCTCCGAATTCGGTCATCTCAAAGGGTAGAGTAGCCGACTAAAAGTGAAAGAGATAAGGCAAACAAATATCTGAAGCTACAGCTACCTCCGCATTAATGACCTCTCAACCAACTCTCTGACCGCATTAATGTGGAGGTGATACCTGAACAGTGGGAAGGCAGCCTTACAGCTACCCATAGGAAGTTCCAGGAGGTGCCAGATGGGACAGAAAGAAATCCTCCGAACCCAACCTACACGTGTGCGGCAAGGATGAAGCGCAAAGGGAAGTATATAAACTAAAAGAAGAACCTGAAACAGGGGATCGGATCGGAAAAGAAAGGAAAAAAAAAGAAGGACGAAGAAACGGAGAAAAACAAGAGAGAAGAAAGTAAGAAAGGAAAGTGGTAGGATTCACAGAAGAAAAATATTTGTGAGACCGACCTTGTACCTGAAACAGGTTTAAGGGAAATCTTGGAGGGAAGTACTATAGTTCTCCTAGTTCTTTACACCCACGTTCTAAAAAATTGTATTGTCTGGGCCTTTTACGTGTGAACCCAATACTATTAGGTTCGTCACCAAATCGTGTCCTTACAATAACTTTAAAAACTGAGTTTTCAAAATACTCTTTTTAAAAATACTATTTTTTTAAAATGTACTTTTTAAAACAGCCTATCCAAACATGCACCATATTAAACAGAGAAAACGCATAACATTGGCACCAACTAAAGTCGGAGAACAAAGACAAGTAATAAATACATTTGACTCAGTACAAGGAATCATTGTAATGTTTTTCTTGTTTCATATCAATATCGTGGCCGATTAAATGTCTCACCAATTCAAGCCTCTCTGGACTGCAACCATGATGTAATTTGCTTGAAATATTCGAAAATAGAGCCATTGAAAACAATTTAGTGACAATAGACAATTTGCTTGAAAGGTTCCAACTAGAGCTAATTTTGAACACAATTTCGTGACAAGAGACAATTTCTACCAACTTCAACTGCCCCCTCCTTGACAATTCTCATGATGTCATGCCATTGTGTCCCTTTTCCCGGAGCTCGTTTGTGAGAATTTAGTTGCATTGAATTATTGGATTAGAAAAATGAGTTTAAGCAAAAATATAGTTCTACTTAGAAAAAGTAAAATTTAAAGTCGTATATAACTAGATAAGTTGAAATTTTCAGGAAAGAGATTGTAGCACTCAATATATATATGCTAGGCTGTTTTGACTGGTCAAGAAAATGACTGCTTGTAATTACATTTTGCACTTGTAAGTGCATCTTGTACCATAGTAAACAATGAGAATACCATTATTTAACTTACAAAAAGGGTGTTCCCCTTGCTCTTCCCTGACTAGCAGAGTCAGTTTATTTTATTTTATTTTATTTTGAGGAAGCTTTGTTAAAGATAAGTAAACTGTACAAAGTGAGAATTTTAAGATATGCTAAATTGAAATAAGACTATTGCATCAAACACTGAGCTTAGGGTGGAAATCAGAGCTAATAAATGGTGCAGTGAACTCATCCAAACAAGCCATCCGGATGCGTTCGGGTGTTGCAGGATTATCCAGAGGAAACCAATCATTACAACCCACTTCTGCTCTTGCAGCAATAATGGCATCTTTGATGGCAAAAAAGACAGCTGAGGCCAGAAAAAATGGAGGCTCACCAACAGCTTTAGATGAATGGATGGCCTTCACATTTGGATGACCCTGTTGATTAACACAGAAACACACAAGCCAGAGAAGTAAAATGTAAGCTGGTATAGATTTAAGTGAATACGGAATACCAACAGCAAACTCTAGAAAAGCAAGGGAAGACAACAATTTACTTTTGACATAAAAATAACAATACAAAAAGCTAACCCTAAAAAGTTACAGCCAAATTTAATAACTTAAAATTATAAACTTAATTTACCAAATGGGAGTCATTGTTATAATGGAGGCAATGCAAAGATGGCTTGAAGGCTAGGTAACAAGCAGTCTAGCATTCACTTGGTTTATTAAAATATGGTCTTTGGTTTAAGAATATGGTCTTCTATAGTCTATCTAGGGTTTTCTTATAAATAACTAATGTTCATAATATAACAAGGGAGTGTTTTCTTGAGGTTCAATTCAGAACAATTTACTATGGATTCAGTAGTTCCATACTGGTTAAATAATTGATGTAGGAGCACAACTAGAAATTATTTCAATATTTTATTTTGGATTTTCATAGGATTATTTCAAACTTTAAGTTTTTACTTTTTAATTATTTATTTTTGAGTGATGATAACACCCAAGGGTTACCATGTGACTGTTCTAGATGGTGAAGCTGCATCAATAACTAGATTCATCCTTTTCTAACAACTTAAGCTTTTGGTACAAGTGATAATTTATAAATGTTTAAGTTGAATCATTAATAAATTTGAGTGTTACTCTTCTTGTTCTTTTTTCTATTGCAATCTTGCTATTGATTTTAAAAGAGCCAACACAATAGATTAATCAAAACGACATCAGAAAATCATAGTTCTACAACCTTCCTTTGGACACCTTACCCATCCCTAAAGTGAAAGATAAGCCATGCCATAATAGCATCTCATTTTCTCTCTTTGTAATAAGATGCAGTAAGTTCAACACCTATTTTTGTGTTGTTCACATCATGTAAATAACCGTGAGCATTCTCATGTCTCAACTCATTTTTAAATCAAAATATCATTTCTTGTTAAATTTTTAATATTCATCCGAATCTCTATGTTCAAATAGGTTCTTCATTATAGAGGTGATTCTGAATCAAATAAAAAATAAAAAAAGCAACCCAGCCCCCTCCCAACTCCCTAACTTCATTCCCAAAGGCATTTGAGAAGCAATTAGTTGAGTTTACCTTCAGAAGTGAAACATTGAATTTGAAGGGGACATCATTCATAGAGGGAATTTTGTAACTTCCAGGTCCGCATGTGTAAAGGCATCCTGGTGGGATCCACTTATGAGCTGCATCTCCCCACTTTAGTTCTTCTAGGGCTACCCAACCTAAACCTTGTATAAAGGCTCCTTCAATCTGTTAGAAAAATCAAAGCATACACCAACTCATCAGAATATAAATTAAGACCATATTGGTTTCAAGTGTAACAAACTCCAACAGAAGAAAGGTTCAAAGTGCAAATAATGATCATAAAAATGTCAACAGTTCAAACATCAAATAAATGGCACTGGAGTTCAAACATCAGTTTCCCAAGTTTACAAGACTATAACATATGAAGCAGGACTGGCATTCACCTCGAAGTCCAGAACAAAAGGATTTCAGTACATATATTTAAATGACTTGAGTATTAGGAGGCTGAGGAACCAATATATATATATATATATATATATATACACAATTTAAAATATAATATAGGAGAAAATGAAAAAAGGAAATTAATTACAAAAAGAAAAGAAAAGAAGAGTCTGTCCAAGGAAAAGCACCTGTCCAACATCAATTGCTGGATTGAGAGAATATCCAAGATCCAAGATGACATTTGCCGCCCTTGTGTGAAAATCTCCAGTCAATGTGTCAATTTCAACCTCAGCAAATGCAGCACCATATGTGTAATACTTGAATGGGTTTCCTTTACCAGTCTTCCAATCAAAGTCAAGTTCAGGGGTGATATAAAATCCATGCGCTGAAAGGTCTATTCGTGCCATATAGCATGCATTCGCCAGCTGAGAATAAATGAAAACACATCATAATTTTCTCATCAGACTGCCCATGAGAACAAAGGCTCTCAATAGCAAAGAACATTTATATATCTAAAATAGCATTCAAGTTAAATAACATATACTCCTTTTTTTTTAAAAAAATTGTTTCCTTAAAGAAAATAAAGAACTCATTCAATCTGTAAAACAAATAGATCATACATTTGATGATTTGATCATCCAAAGGATTAAGGCAGTTATACAAAACTATGAAAACAAAGGTACCTTAGCAAACGAGTCAAAATTATGTTCTGAAGCAATAGGCGCCATACGTGCCTTTATTTGCTCGCATGCATCCAAAACTGCTGATCCATATATATCAGAACTTGCAGAAGCAGCTGTTGGTGATGAATTAGGGACCTGATTTGGCAGCATGACAAAAACAACATACATAAATGTTTATAACTTTATACTGTATATGCATACATGCATGCAAGTATACATTTATGTATGAAGAATAAGATGATTCAATACCATTATTTAATACAAAAGAAATCCGCGATCTATTTCTAGTTTTCACACAGAATCTTGGATGGTTTCATTTCCACTTTAATGTTAAGAAATGTTACCATTCCATGATTCTAATGGAGACTGATGAGAGAACATTCCAGGTTGAACCACTGGCAATGTAGAGAGTTTAAGAATCAATTAGAAAGGCCAAGCACTTCTTTTTCTTTTTTTTTCTTTTTTTGAATTATTTGGAAAAGGAAAAACAGAACAAGTGGAAGGGGCTACTCCTCTCTAAATATGGGTTGCAGAAGATATTTTATGATGCTTGTTACTGATACAGCTGCCACACGTCAGATAAGTAACTATGCAGAAATCACATATGTTTGATTCCCTTTTCATCTCACATTAGTCAATGTTTTTCTAAAAAAAATATAAGGACAAGTATTTTACAAAACTTCCATTTTATTCATTTTTTCTAGCACTTTCGATAAAAGGATACAGCCATGCCAAGTCCCACCAGTGATACCAATGATTATTTTCTGCTGAACATGGTCTGGAGTAAATAACTAAACAAGACGTAAAACCTTTAACAAAACATCACTTATTACCTTGTCAGTACTTGTCTCAGATATAAAGACAGAACTGAGAGGGATATTGAAGGCAGAAGCAGCAATCTGAGCAATTTTTGTGTGTAAACCTTGCCCCATCTCAACACCTCCATGTGTAACTAATACATTTCCATCAGTATAAACATGAACAAGAGCACCAGCCTACAGTCATTAGGCAGATTTACATAATTAGGATCTGATGACATGATTCTAGAATAAACATAAAATGCAAACCTCATAGCCCAAAAGCAGGAATGTCATAACAAATTCAACCAGTAATAATAGTTCGGCAATCTATAAATTTTCAAAACTGATGGAGTACCATGAAAGAAACTACTATAGACATATATATAGGGCATCCCAAAACAAATTCTTATATCCAAGCATTAATTTGGCACATGTCAGATAATGCCAAGGGTACTTCAGTTTGGGCTCAGTAGTAATTTAGTCATCTATTTATATGGATGTAATGCTTTCTATTCAAAGGAAGAGAATAATTTTTCTAATTTTCAGAAACAAAGAAGCTTTCTATTCAATGGTAAAAAGTTAGTTTCAATTAATCCTATTCCCTTCTTCAAAGAAAGAAGCTTTCTATAGGGAATTTAATGATTGGGAGTTGGCTGCTTCCTATTCCCTTCTTCACTTCATTCAAACTCGAATTCCTAGGGGTGAAGGTAGTAACAGACATTTTTGGTGTCTTAACGGAAGTGGGAAGTTTGATGTTCGGTCTTTTTATATTAAGATTCGAAATGTAACTTTTCCTACTTTCCCTTGGAAGGGCATTTGGAAAGTAAAAGTTCCTAGAAGGGTGGCATTCTTTATGTGGACAGCAGCTCATGGTCAGATCTTTACTTTGGATAATCTTATGCTCCATGGCCGCATTTTGGCAAATCGTTGTTGTATGTGTTGTTGTAATGAGGAATCTGTGGACCACTTGCTGATTTCCTGTCCGGTTGCTCATTCTCTGTGGATGTATATGCTTCGGCTGTTTGGGATTGATTGGGTCATGCCAAGTTCCGTTGCAGACTTATTTTTCTGTTGATATCATTGGTTTGGGAAACATAATTCTGATATTTGGAATCTGGTTCCAGGTTGTTTAATGTGGAATATTTGGACTGAACGAAATCGGCGTTCTTTTGAGGATACGAGGAAGTCATTGGATCAGTTGTTGGAGTTATGCAGACGGACCCTTTTTGATTGGTCTCGGTGTTGGGGCCTTTTAGATTGTTCTACTATCACGGATTTTCTTTTGTCTCTTAGTATAGCTTAGTGTTTGTTTGCTTTTTTTTACCTCTTTTTTTCTTCTTGTTCACTATCGTGAACCTTGTGTTTTCTCATGCTTATCTTTTTTCAATAAATCTTTTTCTTACCTATAAAAAAAAATAGTTTCAATTAATCCTAATTGTTTTCTACCAAAAAAAAAAAAATTCCTAATTGTGCCAACTCATGCACAACTACTATTCATTTATGTAGCTCAAGCAGCTAGGAATAACTGAAACAAAGGGGAGAATGAAAATATTGAAGCAAAATTTTGGAGCAGTAGCTACTCGTCTCCCAGTTCATATCCAAGGGAGTTTAATCTTGTTGTGCTGGCAGAGGTTCCATAAACTAAGTTACAAATATTGGAACTTCACTCCAGATTTATCCCTGAAAACCACTCCCCTCCTCCCTTGCAGCAGTAACATAATCTCCCAAGTTCATTACTTCTTTCAGAGCACAAACCAAACTGATCCTCAAAATGCCAGTAAAGTCCATATAGGCTAATCAATATTTTAGAATCAATTACACATACAGAAAACATGTTACCTGGTTCATGAACTTTGCCGTAAAGGATATGCCAAATTTGGTCGGAACAATAGCAATTCCACGCTTCCTCCACCGGTTATTAACATTGAACTGGTTAACTTCTTTACGAGCATTCAGAAAGTCACAAGACATTTTCAATTCATTCCAGACCTGGGACAATGTACAGTGTTGAAGTTGTTGGCCATAGTGCAGCACTGAACCTTCGCCTTGAAAATTAATTTCCTAAAAATAATTTCAAATGATGAATTTAATAGGAAGAACAATAACAACAGCATGGGTAGTTATAATAAACTGAAGCCATAACAAAAGAACATCAAGTTGAGAAGATAGTGTAACTTGCCTTTATCTCTTCCGGGCTTTTCTTGAGTTCTACTGCAATTCTTTGAATCCAATTTTCAGCAATAAGCATACCTTGAGGACCACCAAATCCTCTAAAGGCAGTGTTACTGGGGTAATTGGTGAAGCAAACCCTTCCAACAATCCTCATATTTGGTATCTCATAGACATTATCTGAGTGAAACATAGCACGTTCGAGGACAGCAAGAGAAAGGTCCATTGAATTTCCAGCATTATTGTAAATTTCAAGATCCAGTGCAAGCACTTTCCCCTCATTTGTGAACCCAACCTAAGCCAAGTAATGACCTTTCATCATTTTTTTGTTCCATCACATAAACTTTCAAAAAAAGGTTGATGAGTGCAATCATAAAATACCCATTAAATCAACAGGAAAATTTTATAAGACAACTATACCACCAGCTATGCCATGGTATTAAAGACTGGAATATTAAGAAGCAAACTTCATAAAATGAGTGTAGCAAAAAACAAGAACTCAGATGAGTGGAAACTAGAGATACTTTTTTTTAGTGGAAACTAGAGATACTTAAAAAGATAAGTTGATGTTGGAAAGTATGTCACTTTACAAAAACTGAAGACAAAATCACGGAATTAATTTCTTGGAGTAAATCAAGGGATTGAAAGAATCAATTATGTTGATATGAAATTCAAATTCAAAATACATGTAATAACTTGATAGTTGACCTAATTTCAAACTCTATAAATCCCATTATAAGTCTAGGTTCCTTTGAAATGTGCTATCAATCAATCAAGCTCTTAGGCGTTTGGTGTTGGGGACATAGGTCTTAGTGACCGGTCCACTTTAATATCTTCAATCTTCCATTCTCATCTTCTCTTTATGTTTCATAATATTTCAAAATTTGACAATAAAAATAAGAATGAAGTTGTGAACCCCTTAGGTGAAAATAAATAATATGGAAGATTCACTTAAGATGGTTTGTATAGGTAAAAGTAAAACAAAGACCAAAAGGTGGCAGTGAGAACGGGTAGAAGGAAGCTTAAAACAACATGAGTAAAAATGTTGAAAAAAAGTGCTAAGGAGGTCGCAAACAGTATGCTATTGCAAAGTCTAAAAAGACAGAGAAACTTTCATTTTCCAAACCAAGTTTGGTTGGAAATAATCCTTAGTTACATTGAGACAATTGCCTTAATGAAAAGGTTTAAAAAAACAAAAACAAAAACAAAAAATAGCATGGAAAAAAAAAAAAAACTGAAAAAAATTGGAGTAACAAAAGTGTATCATAAATTGAAGAAGCGAAGGAGGTAAAGCCTTTCTTTACTTCCCTCTTCTTCTCCATTCTCTTCCCTTGAACCTAAAAAACTAAAACAAAACTGAAAATTTCAGCACATATCTTGCTCAGAAGGCACCTTAAACATTATATCAAGTGGACTCATGGCAATATAACTAAATTGCCAAACTTAAGTATACTGAAATATAGCTAATCCAATTAGAGTACCAAATATAATACCTTGTACTTTCCATGAAAGCTATGCCGCTGTCCAGTTATCATCATGTCTATATCCCTGTCTAATGTTATTTTCACCGGTCGATTCAACAGATATGATGGAACAGAAGCTGCTGCAGCAAGGAAAGCTGATCTTGTCTCCTTCCCACCAAATCCACCACCAATTCTCTTGGTTTTACAAACCACTTTTGACATTGGAAGATCAAGAACATGAGCAATGTACTTCTGGTGCTTCTGAGGGGCCTGCACAAAGCGTCACATTGTAATCTTAGAATAGAAAAATGTCATGCTATAAGACTAACAAGCATCTAGGCAGTGAAGTTTGCAACTGATAGGTCACCATTTGTTTTAAAAGCTTGAACATTGTTATAATACCATGATAGATTACCACTTATCCCAAAAGCTTAAGCATATAGAAAATAGTAAAAAATGGATTAGTCGACCCAGTCTAAAAATCTATTCTAGTTATCAACTAATTCCTCAAATTTTAAGTGAAATGGGGACTCTAATTCTTTCTACCTGTCTATTATAATGACATGTCAAGGGGCCCAACTAGAAGGAATTGTCAGAGAAATTTATGTTATATATGGAAATTTTTCATATATATAAATCATGATATAAAACTATACTAAAAATATTGTACCCAGAGCACAAAGCTACCATTTCTATGGGGTCTGGTAAATTTCAATGGTAGGTAGACTTACCCCCAATTTCATTATAGAGGGGTAGATTCCAAGACAAGATATGGAACTTAACCATTTGTGTAAAAGGGGGGAGAGTGAGAGGATTTCTACCCTGACTCTCCAACGTTAGTTAATACATGCAGATGAATTTTTAGTCCCTACGTGTGTACAGATATATGAATATTCAATTAACTGCAGTACAGAACAGACATGAGAGATGTTTTCATTTTAAAGTGATAACTAGGAGCAGTAAACAGTATGGCATCCAGTAAGATTAAGGGAGATATCAGATGGATGTATACAGGAAAAAGGATTGGACCAACAAAGACCATTACATCAACCCATGTTCAACTGACACCAAATTATGATTCACCACATGCATTGCAAAGAAAATTCTGTTGTGCCCAATTAGTCCAACTCACAAATTCAGTAAACGCAATTTTGAAATCTTATTTATTCTTCACATATCCGATCCTAAATAATAAAAAACCTCATCTCATATAAAATCCCTTGCTTTCCATAAGAACCATAAATATTCCCAATGGCTAAATATATCCAAAATTTTATAATAATAAAAAAGCAGCTAAAAAACAGTAAAAAGTGGCTGAATTCATATTCTATTTCACTTTACATTCAATACTCCTATTAAATCTAAATTGGTGTGGAGAAGCCCATGGCTAGGATAAGCATGCAGGAGAGGTGACAAGCTAACTTACTTGAGTGGATGAGATCATATGAACCTCGTTGCCACAATCCATTGTCCATATCAAGCTGCTATTTGGCTCCAAGTAAAAGTGTTCCTGACCTCCCACTTGAACCTCCCCCTCCAAGATCTTGTCACATTGCCCTGATTGAAAACAAAGATCCACATTCCCTTTTCTCAAACACTTCTCCGTGTTAGGATGGAAACTTTTAGCATTAATGGCATCCTGTATTGATAATATGGCTGGGAGCTCTTCATAGTCAATATGGACTTTTCTGGCTGCTAATTTTGCATTTTCATGTGTATCACCAACAACCACTCCTATAACCTGAATAAATTATACACACATAATTCCATGGATTAAGAAGGAAAAGAGTGAGGAGAACTGAAACATCCCACAGAAGGAAAAAGGGCAAGCATGCCAATGGAAAAAAAAATTGTAGATTAAAAATTTTACAGTAAACTTCATACCTGACCCACACAAGTGACAAATTCTGTAGCAAATAGTTCCTCATCTTCAATAACTGGTCCAATTTTATTATCACCAGGCACATCTTTGGCTAGAAATATGCCTGCAAACCCAGGAGAAGCTTTGGCTTCCGAGTCATCTATTGAAAGAATACGGGCATGAGCTTTTCTGCTCAATATTAATGCAGCATGCAAACTGCTAGGAGGAATTGGTACGTCATCAGTGTATTCTGCCTCTCCTGTAACCTAGAAACAGTCATGATATTAACAATAATATCATGATGATACTCTTGGGGACCAAAAACAACTAGGAATAAGCATACAACAAATAATAAACGAGTTCAACATTTTAAACATATTAAAGATTAAGATGACTGCAGCCAATTAACATATGAGAATATAATCTCCACATACACAGTCCAGATGTCCATTAGTGATATGGGAAGAAGCAAAGTAAAAGTTATGCTACCTAACAACAACAAGAACAACAAAGCCATAGTCCCAAAAGCTATGCTACCTTGATAACTTTAAATTTCTAATATAAAATCAATAAAATCCAAAAAACAATGCACATAATTTTATATATCAGCAAAGATAAAACTCAATCAACCGTTACTCTTCCTATGTAAATACCTGAAGTCTTGACGAAAGATGAACCTCGGGAGAACCCACAGCAGACCCATCTTTTATAACTTCATAATCCTGGCTTCCTATAACAGGTGGGCGGTGGAATGATTGTATAGCAGATAGATGTGATAATTCTATGCTCTCAACAGATTTCTTCCCATCCATTTGATGAGAAACCCATAGGAAAAATTTGAAGAAGAAACTAAGAGTTAAAGATTTCCGAAACTCAACCATCCCACCAGGAGCGTCTTCCTTTATGATGATATCCTTTTGTAAGATTTTCAGAGCATCCTGCAAGAGCTCCTGGTTCCAACACTTCCCAATGAGAAACTCTTTTGTTTTAAGTGCAGAAAGAGAGAGTGGAGCAACCCCGCCATAAACAATGGATGCATCTGAAATCACCCACATTTCAGCTTTTTCCTCAAGATGAACACGCATTCCAGCATTTACTATTGCAATATCATCATCTCGACGGTGAGCCTGCTTAAATTCTTTCACAAACTCAAAGGACCTAGTCCACGGTAAGAATACAGAAAGTAAGATTTCATCCTGTGCGAGATTCACCTTACGGTAACCCAGGAAGAAATTTTCAGCCAGGACTGTTCTGATGTTCCCTTTGCGATCAATAATTTGAAACTTTGCACCAGCAGCCATCCAGAGAGGGTTCAAGTCTGATATTGGACTTGCAGTACATATATTCCCACCAACAGATGCAACATTTTTAATCTGTGTTCCAGCAAACCACTTCAACTGTTCAATGAAGGCCTTACAAGAATAAGTTTCATCAACATCACGCTCTTTTACAACCCTTCTAAGAAAATTCAAGAGTTCGGTGAGCTTTACTGCAGCACCTATCGCTAAGCCATCATCCTTCACACTCAACACATTAAGTTCAGGCACATGTGTAATAGAGATCAAAACCTTATATTGCATTCTCTTCAACCGAATTTCAATTCCTACCTCGGTATTGCCTACCAATAACTTTGCATCTGGATATTTCATTTTTAACTCTAGGACTTGTTGAAGTCTTAAAGGTCGATACCATTTAAGCGCACCAAAACCACTCAATTTTAAATAAGTTGATTTTCTCAATAATAGCTCAGGGGGGAAAATAAGTTCTTTGTCTGTATATCTGCTTCCATCTACCTCACTGTAAGAGACAGGTTCATACCTATCCCCACAAGTGACACTTTGTTTGTTGGTGTCTCTACCACTTAGACTTTTTGATCCACATGAACAAGGCTTCCCAGTTGAAGGACAAATAGAATCACCTCCTTGAAGGCTTAGTGAAGAGTCAGTGTACACAACATCATTTGTTTTGGCAAAGACACGAAATGCATCAGCAATTGGTCTGTATCCTGTGCATCGACACAAATTTCCTGCAAGGCATTCTTCAATCAGCTCTTCACTAGGTGGTGTTTGACATGACCTCAGCAAGGCATACATGGACATGATAAAACCCGGAGTACAAAACCCACATTGCGAGCCATGAGATTGTGCCAATGATTCCTGCAGAAAATTTTGGAAACATACTTGAGGACCACAGTTAGACAAACTCAGCACCACAGAAAGTGGCTATAATAAATGCAAGTAAACTACTGCAATCTCCAAAGCAGAGCAGATTGATCAACTAAAATATTAGTTTATAGGCTTTCCTTTTTTATTATCTGGATCTAGCTACTAGGTTTACAAGATCTGAATAACTCAATCCAGAGAAGAATAATTGTCCATTGAGGTGAAGAGCTAGGTTTTGCAGTTATATCAAGATGAATTGTCAAATTTATCATATCTTTAGCTAAAATTTATAAGCATTACATTCCGTTTTGATAATAATCATGCACATATATACTCAGTAACATATATACTTAGTTACTGCATATATTCAGATTTAATTCCACACGAATAGGGGAAAAAATTATATATTTTCACAGTATATTATTTGTTTAGAGAACATTGAAAAAAGGGAAGTTCTAGACTATATCTAAAAAGATTAAGCTGATTGCTGGAATGTGAAGAACAAGTTGCGCAATGCCATGTTAGCTATTAAGTGGAGAATATTTATTTTTTGCAATTATTATAGACAAGAAAAAGATCTGCCTTCCAAAAGGTAATCAAAACAGGGAAAAAGAACCAAGTGTTGACACCCATGGTAGGACATATAGATACTTCCTTGCCCTTCCAAAATTATTTTTGAAATTTACCACAAGAACCATGGCCGTAATATTACTAACAAACTCAACAAAATACTAGAACCATAAAAAGCAAAATATATTACTTGAATTGGGTGCAAGCCATGTCTGCGGTTTCCTACTCCCTCCACTGTAATTACATGCATCCCTTCTACAGAATAAAGAGGAGCCAAGCATGCATTGATAGCGTAGTGCCTGAAAGAGGTTTGTCAGAGCTACATTTAAATTTCTGACAATTTTATGGGACACACCTCAGAGGAAGGAGGAAGCAGGAAGCAAGAGGCACTCATGAAGAAGTAGAGAGCAAACAAGAGAAAGAGACTCACATGCATTTCTTCAAATTTTTATCATAATGAGAAACCATAACAGTGCAAGCTCCACAACCACCTTCCCCGCAGCCAAGCTTTGTCCCCGTCAAACCAATATCTTTATTGCCAAAATTACAAAAGTATATTAGATCAGAATTTTCCCATAAGGGATGAGGAAGTAGATACTTGAACATTCTGGCCAATAACAAACCAATGTATCTTCAACAAATTTAAAGGAACAACAAACAATCAAGGGTTAAGAGAGGAAAAGACCAAGCAATTAAGGGATGAGAGAGGTCCAAAAAGGATTTAAAAACAAGACAAAACAAAAAACAAAAACAAAAACAAAAAACATTTAAGAAAATCTAAGATTTAACATATCCACTGCCAAAAACCTTTAACTCATCATTTGAAAGGCATATGACACAATGAGCTTAAGCCAGAACAATCAGACATGAAATTCAATGATACTAGAAAAAAATCTCTTTCAAAAGAAATACTGGTCACCATTATGAACAAATTCTTGTGGTAATGCAATTTCAGCTACCACATTTTAAGATTTTGACCTCAATCTAGTAGGAAATTAAAGACAAAAAGACCACAATGCATTAAAAATTGTTACATGCTTATAACAAATGGACATGGTCTGGGTCCAGTGATCTGGTGCACTAGACCCAAGCCTTGCCCATAACAAATATCATTAAAAAAATATCTAAACAGAAAATAAAGGAAAATTATTAATGACATGATCCTTATCTTATATTAATAATTTGCTAGTCTATTGTGGATAAGTTGTGGGAAAAGTAAAAGATTGTTAAATCCAAAAAATATACTTTTTTTAGTATTGATGCATTGTGATTCAAAATTTCTTTTTTATTTAACTCCCTTCTTTTATCCTGCCAAAAACTAGAGGCAAACAAATCAACAACAAATTTAAAAAAAGTTCCTTTTCTCAGATTTCTTAGCAACCAAAAAAATAAAACTTACAGTTAACTAACTGGAGATGAGTTATGATTCTAAATTAAATTCTGAAGAAAAGCAAAAGCAGAGGTTTAAGTTCACCAATAATAAACAGAACCCAGAAACAAATATCACTAACCCTTTTTGGTAGCTAATAAAAGATGGGGAAAGATTGGAGAACAAAATATTTAAGCTTAGCGCACATAATATTGAGCCTAATTAAGGCCAATGAACTCTATCCAACTGGCACCTCCTCCCCTTATAAGTTCGACCGAAAGGGGGGGTGTGGGCCGGTGTGGGGGACATCATAGATTCAAGACCCACTAGGGGAGTGTATAATAATAAGGTAAGTTGACCTTCAAGAATGTCTTTCCCTCTCATTACTCTCTCCAATTTTCTTGGCAACTAAACAAACCAACTTCCAAGAACCCAATTCAAACCACAAAGAATTGAGTAATAAAGATAAACCAACAATAATAATATTAAGCCTAGTTAAAGTTGGGTCAAGCTTCAAACTTTCTCTTCCTCTATCTCTTTAGTTTCATTTTTTCCTGGGAAACCAAATAAAAAAACTTCAAACCCGCATTTTATCATACAGTCAAAACTCATATTTTTCTCTCTTTTCGTTTCCTCTAATTTCTAAAGCAACCAAACAAACTAAACAAAACCCAAATCACAAAAAGTGTCCGAGAAAAAACCAAACCATCATAGATTGAGAAAAACCATGTCGTTTGTACCTCTGAGATACTCAAGAAGAGTCATGTGAGCCAACCCATCAGGCAAAACTTTACGAACTCCATTGACATACAGTATTGCCTCCTCTACCACCGGTTCCAGCTCTTCCTCTTGGTTTTTCAACGACCCCATTTGCTATATTCGAATTTCAATCAGATCCAACTGGTTATTACTATCACTGTGATTGTTATGCGATTGTCAAAGCTAATCAAGAACAACCTTAAAAAAAGATAATTCTTTCTATTTTAGTCTCTGGGTATAAATAAAAACTTGAAATGGAAAGGTTTGGAGGAGATTGAGTTAAATATACAATATTATTTTATAGCTTCGGTTCCTTGAGTAACTTTGCTTCTACTTTTCTACTTGCACCATTTTCGTACTTTCATTTTCAGACTTTTTGTGAACTCTATTAAGATTTTCTCAAATCAGTGTGATCTTTATATAGTGTACGTTACACGAGATTCTGTGAAAGTAAAAAAGTTTTAAGATTTTTTCGGATTTATATTCATTTTCATTTCCCAAAACAAACCTTTTTTTCATAATTCAAAAACCCCAAAACAAGGGGTTTTTTTTTTTTTTTTTTTCAAAACAACACTGATTTTCCAAAAATTTCTTTAGTTATCAAGTTTTTTAAACTATTTAGGAAACCAACATCTCGAATGTAATGAATTTGATTTTGAAATGCCAAACTCAAGTTCGTCAGACTTGTTTTCTGTCGATTTGAAATCAAGCCTTATAGACTCAATTTTGATACTCGCTCAACAAAAACAAAAAAAAAAAAAAAAACAACAAAGAGAAACAACCAAAAATCTTATTCTCAAACAATAAAAAACAACCCATTTCCAAAAACTCTTCTTCTCCAACAATCAAACACAACAACCAAGAAAAAACAACGAAATCAACAAACCCAAGCAAACCTAAGACCCACCTGGGGTTTTGCTCGGATCGGATCAGATCTGGGTTTTGTTGGAGTTGAGTTTTGCTGGAGTTTGTTGAAGGAAAGAACTGAAGTTGAATTCTGAAATTTAAACGAAATTGAGTCCAATAGGCTCGAGTTCTATAACGGTCCAATGTTGAAATCGAGTTCATTGTACTCGATTTAGAACACTGAAATCGAGTTTATTGCACTCAAGATATTAGTTTCTTAAATAGTTTTGAAAACATGTTAACTAATAAAATTGTTTTAAAATTAGTGTTATTTTGGAAAAAAAAAATCACCCAGAACAAACCTTTTTGATTCCATATTCTATATATGTGTCATAACTTTTACCTTTTTTTATTACAGGAAATCTATATCATGAACATTTATGTGGGTAACTTTTATCACATTATGACATAGTCGATTGCTTTCGGATGGACTCACAATGTTTTCTCCACCGTTCAAAATGCTAGCAAATGCGATTTCAAAATTAAATCTATATTAAGAATATTTGGGTTGTAACTTTTATCACAATTTTGACATAGTCGGTCACTTTCAGATGGCCTTACAATTTTTTCTCCACCACTCAAAACGCTATTAAATGTGATTCCAAAATTAGTGCAAGTATTAAGTCCTTGGATTCATATTATTTTCTACTTATTAGGAGGCAACATTATTTGACATGATCCGTGAACACGACACAAAGTTAGCTAGTTAGGATTTAGGTTTTAACAGATTCATGTCAATATGGATTGACTTGTTTAACAAATAATTTAATTTGAGGAACCTCAATTGTAACTAGACTAGGTTTTTTGGAGAGTAGTGTATGTGTGGTTAGCACTTTTCTAAGTTCATATGGAATATTTACTAGGTAGGATTCTTGTACTACAAATATGAAAATAGTAAACTATAACTCAAATAGCTCTTCCTCCTACAATAATGGGATGAATGGTGAAGTTGTGAGCTTAAGACTCATTAGGTGCGTGTGTAATTCTATAATAGAAAAAGAAAAAGAGTGAATATGTTTGTAATCTATATATATATATATATATATATATATAACCAAAGCTTCTGTTAGTACCACAATTTTTCACGTCAGCACAACACAATATTTAAAAAATTAAAAACACTATTTTTCTCTCCGAAACCCGATATTTATCGTCTTTTTTTTGGATAAAGCCCAATATTTTAAACTAAATCTAATCTAAAGATGATTATTTAAAAAAAAAAAAAAATCAGCAATAAAAAGATAAGTATCCGGTTTATTGCAATAAACCCAAAAAACAAAGTTAATTAATTTTTTAAAAACCCTACAACCAAACTTCTTGAACTCTACGTTATAGAATATAAATTTTTTTTTTTTTCAAAATATTTTGATTATGCGTTAATTTAGTTTTTGCTATTATATATTAGATAACAACAAAAAATTAAATATATATCACCATATGCCACACCCACACATACCATTATGTCTTGGTGCTATTCAAACTCATAAATTTATTTGGGACTCTAATTCTATCGTTTAATTTTTTTAAAATAATATAATTTTCTATCATATATATATATATATATATATATATATGGGTTCAAGTTAAACCTGGTATAACTTTTTAGAGTTACACAATTTTTAAACCGTTAGATTTAAGTAAATCTAACGATTAAAAAAATACCCTCATTATTACAAATATTTTTATTAGGATCTCATTAATTATCCTCATTTATTACATTCTAAACTTATCTCTAAACCCAAAAACGTTTGACATCTCTCTCTCTCTCTCTACGTTTCTCTCTCTCTACTGATACTTATAACTTGATTAGGTTTCCGAGTTGTGACTTACCACGAATAAAGGATTGGTAAGGATTAGAGATTCATCTAATGTTGGGGAAAAAGATGCTATCTAAATAGTCAAGAAATTGAAGATATACAATGTGGTAGTGTCAAAATAATGGCTTCCACTGTTCATAGTTTTAGTTAATTTCATATATTTTCTAGCCACTATAGCAAATGCTAATTTTGTTGTTTTGTAGAGTCTTACAATTACAATGGTTAGCTACATGGGAAATCTGAGGGTTGCCGTTGGCTCAGAGAAAGGGTTCTTAGATTCCCACAAGTTCAAGTCGTGTTTGATCAATGCCTTTGAGATGACACTCCAAGCGGCACATGAAATTCCCACATGAAAATGTATAATTTGAAGTGTCAAATTACATTATTATTAGAGCTAATAAAGTTGAATTTGGTTTTGAATTCTATACGTAAATTCGTTGTAAAAAATTTCATAAGAAAGTACAAATATGTGGAGGAGAATAAATTATAAGGTTATTATGGTGGACAAGTGATGTGGTTCACCATTCCAGTAAAAAACTCCCACTTATTTAAAATTGTGGAGTTTTAAATAAAAACTAAATACTGATTCAGCAATTTTAAATAAGTGAGAGTTTTTTACTGGAATGGTGGACAAATGACGTGATCTACCATGAGGACTGTATAATTTCTCGTGGAGGAGACAGGGTGAGAGAAACATAGAAAGAGAGTTAATGAGATCTTAATAAGAATATTTGTAATAATAAATGTCATTTTTTAACTGAATGTGTAATTTTAAAGAGTTATACCATACGTAACTTGAACCCATCTCAAGAGAAATTATTGTGTACTCCTAGTACCATAAATGTATATTCCCTCATTTTACATGAATGGTGTGGATCTCACTATGAATTTAATTAGTGAGACCTACCATTCATGTGAGAGAAAGATTACGCATTTATGATACGTCGAAAATACCTAATTATTTTTCCCATCTCACATATATATATATCAAACTATTCCTCTACGGTCAACTTTTATCTTCAGCAGCAGTCAAGATAATTTACAATTGATAAAAAGTTACTTCAGTCTAATAATAGTTTAAACTGAGAAAAAATTCAATTAGATTTTAATTGAACTCTCAACTTTAAGCTGCATGCAGTTTTTTTTTTTTTTTTTTGGAGTAAGATGAGTTACTTCAGTCTAATAATAGTTTAAACTGAGAAAAAATACAGTTAGATTTCAATTAAACTCTCAACTTTATGCTACGTGTTATTTTATTTTTTTTTTTTTTTGGGAGTCAGGTGAGTTACTGCATAATTAAAAGTTTTCTTGATTTTGCAGCCAAATTGTGTAAACGAAAGAGACTACGATTTTTATACCGATGGAAGGTGTCGGCTCCTCCCCTGTTTGTTATTCTTCAGTTCTCTCCCATTTTAATATGGATGAATGCTGTGGAAATGAAACAATCCTAACGCCAAAAAAAGAAGCCACAAAATTCTCTCTTTACTTTCTCCACTCTCTCCGTCACTTCACCTCCTTTCTCTGATTATCTCTCTTTATCTCACTCTCTCTCTATCTCTCCAAACGGACCAAACCTTAGCATCAGACTATTAGAGGGCATCAAAACAGAAAGGAACGAAGGATATGAGTCTTTTGCTTGCGATTTTATCATTTCTGACAAGAGTGGTCTGATTGGGTTCCTCCTAAGAGAAGATGGAGTTTAAGGATAAGGATAGTAATCTCATATCCACCTTGCACACCAGCATTTTCTTGGCTTCCCCAGCCCTGTGAGAATGTTTTTTTGGATTATTGGTTTTGAAGGAGGTTGAGTGATGAAGAAAAAGAAGGGCACCATCGAAGATATCTAAAACCGATTTTAGCTCAGATTTGATAGCCATTAAAGGTATTCCCTCTCTCTATTTCTCTTGCCTTCGTTTCCTTTATTTAACGGTTGGATTTACAACCATGGAAGGTTTAAGGTACTCTCTTTCTTTGTATTATTCTGCTCTTTTTTCATCTGTTTAAATTTTTTTTGGTTGCCGAGAAACAAGGAGTTTTCTTTTGCTTAAACGTTGTTTGGTTGTCGATAAAACAGGATGAGAAAAATTGAGCATTTATATTTTTTGTTTGGGTCATTATTTCAGCTTTCTTCTATTGGTTGAAGTCCGGTTGGCTGGTTGCCAAGAAAACAGAGAAGAGAAATGGGGATTTTTTTTTTTGGGTTTTTGAAGTTCTTTTTGCAACGTCTAATTTCTGCTTTTTTTTTTTTTTTTTTTTGGTACAAAAAAAATGGGGGTTAGCTAAGCTACGCTAGACTCGAACCTAGGTGGGTTAGACGAAATGCCCGAGCTTTACAAACTGAACCATCCTTCGTTGGCTGATTTCTACTTTTCGTTTGTATATATTTTATTTGCTGCATTATATATTGGTAATGGTAGTTGTAGTATGTATACGGACATATAGAGGCTCTGCCAATAATTTGTTTTAATGTGTTTGGACATGCGTTTGCACTTTGCAATAAAAGTTATTGTTTGATATGTTACCAAGGAATTTTGTTGACCTATGGCATTTTTGGAGATAAGGTCCAATAGCATATATATTCAAGTATCTTCTAACTCTTTGGCTATTGATCCACACTTGACCGTTTCCCATGCTACTTATGACCAAACTCCAAAGTCAAGAGCTTTTCTTTTTTGAAAAGTAAAGTCAAGGACTTTTCTTCCTCTGGTGCATCAAAATGTAATTGTAAGGTTTCAAGTGACAGGTAAACTTTTCAAAGATTTTGAATAAACTTTGAGAACACCCCTAACCCCAATAAATAGCATAAAGAAGGAAAAAGAAATGTTTAACCCTTCTAGCTGATCAGTGGTTATTGTTTTCCTGCCACTATAGACTTTTGCATCCACTTAACTAATTAGATAGAGTTCTGATAGCCTAGCTTCATGGATTTAGACCAACAAATTAAGACTCTCACGGTCCTTATCAGTCTGTTTCAAAATCTAGTCTTTCAAAATCTCTTCATTATTGTTGAAATCAAGCAACATCTTGGACATGCAAAAATTCATGAAAAAGTACCATGCAATCCTGGCCAATGTAAGCAGAGTATTATCAAATAGACAGTTTTACTATTTATTTCCATTCCATAGGCAAAAACCTAGACTATAGGAAACACATAACAACCAGCTCCGATAACCCTTGAACCTTAAATGTAAATGGTCTCTTCACTATTGGCAACTTCCTCAATCAAATAAAAGATGCAAATTCCAATAGCATTCCTTATTCACACAAAAAGGGTCATGTTTATCTTAAGCTTACAATGCTCAAGTTGCTTATAACAGTTATGAAAATCACAATTTTCTCTTATTCCATTGTCTAATTTTTGTTGTTTGGGCATTTAATTCCTAACATTTTTTTTTTTTTGAATAATCCTTTATAGGTTGTTGCTGTTGCACTAAAGTGTGAAACAACCTAGGCACAAATTGATGACATGGCTACCAGGTGATGTCTTTGGCCATGCAATATCTAATATTTATCATTTTCATCATTTTCCCTATCTAATAGTGTTTTCTATAATAGTCTTAATGAATAAATAAAAGTGTTTGCAATAATTGTGAATTGAAAAATTACATGAGTTTTGCCTTTGTCTTCTTTGGCTCCCATACCTTCTCAGTTGGCAAAGGATTATGGTTCTGTATTTATTAGAATATTACATTTACACTTTTAAATCTAGCTTTCTATTAAGTTGTTCACCTCATCATTTAGATGTTATACTTATTTCTTAAAATCTACAATGTCTTTGATCTTTTGAGTGTGTTCTATATCAGCAATTATTGCTACTTTTTTTCTCCCCTAATCTAGGTGCTCCAAGAACTCTTTTGGTCTAAATTTATACACAGATCTGCCAATTAGGTATGTCAAGACTTTATTTGCAAATTCTTCCTTTTTGGTCTAAATTTTAATAACTATTACTTGAACCATACATGAGATAGGAAATGGTTCGATGGATTGTGGAGCTTGGGTAATTTAGATATTGCCAAAAAGGCAATTGAAAGGCTTGAGTTGTTTGTTATGAAATTAACAAACAATCAAAATACCATTTAGAGTTGCAAAATTGCCACATCATCAGCAACCGGCAATGTCTTAATGCCCAAAAACATACGCCCACCCAAAGAGATTGGACAATGAATTGAAACTTTGCCAAGCATGGAAACTGAAAGAAAGAGAATTGGTTTCATTGGGATTAGGCCATTTTCTTAAGCATCCCCCCTCCCCCACCACAGGGGATCTTAGGTACTATGGTGGTTTGCATATCTTTTTCATCGTACTAAATCTTATTCCTACGAAAACCAATAGTCTAGGAATAATTGAAGGTGATTGGTGTTACCATTCAGCTTGAGTCCATCTATTTGAATGATAATATTAATTTTTGAAGCATTGACAGGAATATAAAAGTGACCATTAGTAATATATAACTAATTAGGTAGAAATTTTAATATGCATCTATTTTTTAAGTAATAATATACGCTCATGCATATTTGTGCCTATTCTTCTTTTCAAACATATTGTTTTGCGCAGCATTATTTAAAAAACCAGATAACACTAACCATAAAACATCTCTATGTTCTTTAACTATCAACTTAAGAACAAAAAAAATTCTGATGATAAGCCTAGAAAATTAAATTATGAGAATTAGAAGAAAATCACAATAGGCAGTTTAGGCAGCACACTGGGAAGTTCTAATTGCACCAAAGGAGCCCAATAATAAACTTTTCAATTGTATTCCACTTTAATTTTAATATTTTAACCTTCCATTATCTTATTGATAATTGTAATTGGGCTAGCCAATTTTTTATCAGTAATATAATTTATGTGAATTGTTGCATTGTAGATCTAGAAGATATCCCAAATGCCCAAAAGTCACCTGGGATAGGATATAAAGAGAAGACTCATGGCGTTCTAGAAAAAAAGAAGACATTATTTGGAATTTTTATTTGAGCTTATTTGGCTTATGACGTTGTCTATAACTATTTAATGTGGTTTATTACATTGTCAAGAACTATTTTATGTGTTTTATGATATCTGAATATTGAAAAGGTAATCTTAAAAATTAGTAGATTCAGACTAGGTTATTAAAATTTATGACTTTTGTTAATGAATTTGTCACATGGCCTATGTGCAAGGTTTCAGTAAGTTCATTAATGAGCTTGTGTCATATTTGATAGTGTGCATCATCTATTATGGATTTGGTATACTAAACTTTGGTTGAAACAAAAATACTATGGTTATGCAGCACAACAAAGGTTCACTATAATATGCTTGAAAATGTTTGACGATAATTGAATTTGTTTTTATGGGTGATTATTAAAGCTTAATTTTACTCACCAGATGGTCTACATGTAGTCAACTAATTTTGATCATGTCATTTTTCAAACTTTTTGTATATATTTCTTTACTTACTGATTGTAAGTGGACTTGGTTTAACTTCATGGCAAATGTGTATAATAATTTTTCATGGTATAAAAAAAAAGTTTGAAATCCAGATGAGTTTCAAATGGTTTAATGATCCAAGTTAACATCAATAGCACCACTACAATTGATCATTCCCGTACATAAACACGGTTTACATACTAGTTTTTATAAAGAGTCCTTACTTATTATTATTCCTTTTTCTAAAATATTATTCTTTTATTATTTTTCATGTGAGAGTTCTTTTACCTTATGTTACCTGTTGGTACTAGGAAACTGGCACTTTCATATAAAATGTGAAACTCAGAAACTCTAAGCAAATCAAAGTAAAACTCAACAACAAATGTTTTAAAAAAACTCTTTTTCATCCCAAAAACAAAGTTAATTAACTTTTTAAAAATCCTACAACCATGCCACAAAAATGTGAAACTCAAAAACCCTAAGCAAATCAAAAGTCTTTGAATTAACATGAAACTCAACAACAAACGTAAAACCCAAAAATCCAAAAACCCTACACTTACAATCCAAAAATGGTCACAACATCCTTTCTATCGCTATTACCTAGCCACCCATGTGTGAGCCACACTAATAGTAGCTCCACTATTGCTATAGTTTTTTAGGGTAACCCATTGTTCTGTAATATCTTTCTATAGCGTAATCTTTTTTTTTTTTTAATGTTTCAATAATTTCTTAGCTCTAAATATATTCTTTAATTTTTGGATTAATTTTTTGCTCTATTTGAATATGTTTGCCAGATTTCAACAACCATAACCATGAATTATTCTTTTGAAGATATCTTTCTCTTATATCTCTCTGTGTAGTCACAGTTTTTTTCTTTTTATAATTTGTAGGCTCTAAATCTTTTAATTCTTTAATATTTTTTTTCTTTTGAAAGTTTTAAAATTTGTAGCAGATTTCAATAGAAGGTGACCAAATTTTCTCTTATATTTCTCTATTTTGTATCCACATATGTTTTAGCTTCTGAATTTTTTTTTTCTTCCTTTGGCATGTGTTTTCAGCAAATTTCAATAGCTTTAGCCATGAATTATTCTTTTAAAAATAACTCGTATTTCTCTTATATTGCTTTATTGTGTAGTTATATATATATATATATATATATATTTGTTTGATTTTTGTAATAATTGAAACTGTCTTGGAGATTTCAGCAACTATAGCTATGCATTATTCTTTTGAGGGTAGCTCGTCTTTCTTTCTTTTTTTCTCTTTTGTTTCAATAATTTATAGGCTCTAAATCATTTGATTCTTTAATTTTATTTGTTGGCACTTTGAAAGTTTTAACATCTACATTTTTGCATTAGTTATTGCAATATCTGAACATATTTAGCAAATTTCAATAGTTACACCATGAATTATATATTCTTTTGAAGATAACTTATTTTTCTCTTATATTTCTCTATTGTGTAGTTATATATATATATATATATATATATATATTCAAAAATTTCTCAGCAGTGAATCTTTTGATTCTTTAATATTTTTTGGCCTTTCGAAAATTTTAATATCTGAAACCAATTGGTAGTTTTTTCGCAAGATATTACACATTCAAGCAATGACTTCTTTATCAAATCGTAACAAAAATTGAAGTGAAACAGAAGAAATTCATGCAATGGTATAGTTTCATAATCAATTTAAGATTTTATATAATTATTTTAGTCTACCACACAAACAGGTAGGTTCTCATGCCTAGCACGGGTTTGCAACTAGTTGGAATAAAAAGTCAACACTAATTATACAAATTCATGCAATGGTATAGTTTCATAATCAATTTAAGATTTTATATAATTATTTTAGTCTACCACACAAACAAGTAGGTTCCCATGCTTAGCACGGGTTTGCGACTAGTTAGAATAAAAAGCCAACACTAATTATACAACCTGAAAAAGGCATATAGTCTTAACCTCTTAGGAGAGGCCCAACAAACTCACATGTAAGCAATGCACAATTATATATTCAACAGTGGAATCTGCCCTAATCCAAGGAAAGTCAAAAGAAGATCTCAAAGAACTTGCTAGGCAAATAATGTTTCAAGTCACCCAAATGAGAGATGATCAAGACAATGCTTCTCCGGCTTCTTCAGAAGCATCCTACTCCAGTAAACAAGCCGAAAGAACTGAGCCCAACCCATATCTCAATTCACTATATATCACACTTCCTAAGCAGCATAATAAGCTATGCACATATTCTACATTTTCCAATCCAGTTAACTAATGAGGGTATAGGTAAAATTGTTGATTTCATGGACAATATCAGAAGATATTTATGATCACAGATGGACTAGACACCAATTACTGCTAAATCTTGAATTATTTCTGAAGAAGCTGCTCCTCCACTGGAACTTGTGTCAGTATATTGACAGGTGTAGAACGCTCTGACTCTGAAGATTGGATGAGAAAGTGCATAAGAAATGTAACAAGCACCAAGAAGATCACTAAAAATGCAATGCCTTCCAATGAGGATAGGAGAGAAGACCATTGAAAGAATTTGACGAGGCCATAGACAATGAGACATAGCCAACAAATGACAACCTGCGTGTAGAACAGAGAGAGACTACAGATGAGAAAATGGATGGTACATTAACTTTGTTCAAATTATTAGAATGTTGTCTTACAAACAAAGACTTCTTTGGTCGACCAATGTCTTTCTTCTGTAGGTCACTGAATGAGCCCTTATATGAGTATTTCTCCAACAAAGCATCCTGGTTGGTTAGAGAAATAAATAAATAAATTATATGCATCAATTAAAAGGAACAAAAAACTGAAGGCTGACTATGATTACAATAAATGCATCTTCTTATAAAGGCATGATGAATGGGAGTTGGAATATTACCAAGTAATGCAAAATATGTGCTAAATAAAAAATATACAAGGACTCTAGTAAAACAACTTGTCCAAAACCTCCTGTAGCTCTCTACATTATTTCCAAGTTAACTTCATCTCTCTCTTTCTCTCTCTCTCTTCAATTTGATAGTGGGGTGGGCTGGCTTAGGAGCTTTCTCAAGTGTAAAGAAGCTAGTTATCTTCGCGTCTATATGGATATTGGCAATTTATGTTGAGCACATAATCTTGAATGTGTTAATTGTATTTGGCAAATATATGTATTTTATTGGTTAATCGAATACAAGAATTTTCCAGCAGCCCCTCAAAATTTATCAGGCACTTCTTCTTAGCAATCATATTGAGACATCAATACACATACCTTCGTAACAAATGCATCTTTACACCATTGTGAGATGCCGTCAGCTGTTTCTGGCAATTCCAGCATTGAATGTCTCCTGATGTGCACCTTTACCTGTATAGTAAGAAACAATGACACCTATTATTGATTTTGTGAGAATAGCATTACTCCTATACATCAAGAACATACATTGGCCTCATTTTCATTCAACAATAATATTCATCTGGATTCTGGCCTGTACTAGTAGCTGGAAACAGACTCAGTTTGTTCCTGTCAGTTTACAGGAATTTCTTCTGGTTTCTATAGGGTTCAAATGAGCACAAACACTAAAACATTTCTCATACAAGATTAGGATTTCAGACTCAGTAAAATCAATCATTACAATACTATCAACTAAAAAATTATGCTGTTAAATGAAGTGGCCAGGTTTTTGTTTTCCTACCACAGAAGATTTCCCTCTAAGTATTCTCAACATTGTAGGTGGAGGTTGATCTTTTGGAACAGCCACTGTACAGTCATAAATTGCTGGAACAAATGAGCGCATATGACTTACTGCCGAAACAAAACCCTGAGAGCAATTTAAATCAATATCAAGGGTATGTACATCAGACGACAAGAAAAATTAAAAATATATACATGTATATAGATATATTGGGAAAAATCCATGTGCTATTGATATGGCAATAAATTGTTTAGCAGTAATCAGATAGCCTCTACTATCCCACATAAGTTTATGCCTCAATCAAAAACTGGGATGGTTTTTATTTGAAAATTAAAGCACTTTCCCTACTCAAAACTGAAAGAAAATCCCCTTAAAAACTTTCAAACAGGAAACAACGTGCACTAATATGACCAAAAATAGGATAGTATGAAAATCTTAGGAAAATTTCAACTAAATTCACCTTAGTACGAGGAATCAAAACGTTCCTAGGAACAGGCAACCCTTTTGAAGCAGCATACTTCTGAGCTGCAAAAAGCTTTGCCTCTGTAAAGCGAGTTCCCTCCACAAAAAGGGCCAGCCAAAAAGGAAATGGAAAATCCTCTAGCTGTCGAAAACCTGACTGCAGCACAGAACCACATTAGACATGAACGTGATAAAAACAATTAAACTATGATGCATTCATGTTTCTTTAAATGCATTAAAGGATACCTTCAATGTGCTTTCATCCTTGGCCCAATTTCTTTCCACAAAAACATAACCAGAAAACCACATTGACCAACCTATGACCTGCATAAATTTACCATATCCTTTATCTCTTTATCTTCATAGAAATGTCAAATCTGACCTACAACTAAAAACAAGAAACTTAGACAAAAAATGACATAAACAAACCCCAGATGGAAAGAATTTCCAACACTCAGACTGGACTGTGAAGGTAATTTTTAAGCAACCTATCATTAGTAATTCCATTGAAAATTTTCCACTAGTGACAGTCTAGTTTCCTGATGTGATTTTTCACAACAATAGCAACAACAGTGATGATGATAATGAAAGTCATGATGATTCTAACATTTAGAAGAACTTGGAGAAGAGTGAGCAAACATGTCAAAGCTAGCAATGGTAAAGAAATCTATCAGAAATTTGAAAAGAAGCCAAATGTCTTGCATTGGATAAGGAATAGTAAATAAGTGAGAGAAAGTGAAGCATACATAAAAATACTATCAGTGGCATAGTAAAGTGTAAAAGGGCTGCAGAATACATAAATAAGGGAAAAACTTAAAGCTGTACTTTGTTGCTTAGAAAACATACAGAGATAAAAGGGAAATTAAATAACTTGGTATATTTATTCTTTCAGCCTCCAGAAAAGGGAGTTCAACTGAGCTAAGCCAAATAATTCACTTATGCTTAATTGGACTTCAGTGTAGGTTTTAGGTTCCACAAGTTGCAACAACTAAAACTTTGAAGATGCGGTTTTTCAAATCAATTTGATTAATAACATCAAAATGTCAAGAATAAATTGGTTTTCTCTTTCACTTCAACAATTATGTCCTATCATACTTTCCATTAGGTATTCCTACTAGAATATAAAATTGTAGGGCTTGAAACTCTTGCATTAACTATCTTGAGTGCCACAACCTTTGTCAATGAAGCTGGTGTTGCAAATTGCCAGTGCTACTCCACTAAAAACCTTGAATATAGCATTTAACTAATAAATGAATCAATGACTCGCCCCATTTTACAAGAGAAGAATATTGGTTAGATTTAAAACTTACAGGAAGGCTTTTTACTGCTTTCTTCATGATGGCTAGTGTACTACCAAGGCAATCCAAGCGCTGTCATAGGTAAGACCAACCAGATAAAAGAAGCAATAAGCCAAGTGTTTAGTAAAAAAACACATTTTCTATATGAAAACAAAGCCTATTAATGACTTTAATTATAACAATACACAATTATGTGCACTGTACTATAGAGTATACAACATGCACATTTAAGTTTATGAGTATTGATGTACACCCGATGGTTTTAAAAGCTCACCAGCTATTAAATTCAGGTTCAGCATGAAGAACCAAATGAGATGAAGGTACTTAGCTCAAATAGATAAAGCCAACTTTACCTGCCCTTGTGCTTCTTCAGACAAATGGAAAGTGTGGGAGTAATTTTCAAGAAAAGTGATTTCATTGTGAACAAAATTTAGTTAGGATATGCAGACAAAAGGTTACACAGTACTCAGCAGATCGCCTGAGCAGAAACTTCAAAGTTTATTCATAAATTCAGACAATTCATGACAGTCTTTTTATGAAAAATGTTAATCTTAAAAGGTATGGACACACAACATTGTATGAGAACTGCCTCTAAATTAGAGTTTGCAAAGGTAAGCACCTGAGCCAGGACCCATCCAACAAGCCAATCAATGTCACTCCTATGATTGCATATGAAAAGTGCATGTTCTTTACCTGAAAATATCTCAAATAAGATAATTTGATATATGTTAGATTCATAAGTGTTTTCAAGACTAATATCTTAAACCTTTACTATTACCAAAAAGGAAACCAAAAATCAATTACCCATCAACTGAAAGGTTTCTGAATCTGTGTACAGCTCAATCTGCAGCCAGAAGGTCTAACTAGTCAGACTGCAATGTGGATACAAAAATCCAAGTACACACGCATTTTCAAGGAATGCTAAGCATGTCACTGGGTCAATATGTGAAAAACTAACCGCAATTATGTCAAACAATTCAAAACAAACTAGTGTTAATAGAGAATACAAACAGAGTTTGTATACAAAACAAAACAATATATGAATTCCACAGCATACTTACCTTCAATATATTGGCAAATTAACAAATTCAAGAGACAAAAAAAATAAAAAATAAATTTAGGTACATATCCTTTCTCTTTTCTTCTGATTGTTGGCAAGGCCAGTCAAAATTTCCTTGAATCTGTCTTTTTGCAGAAACCCTAAAATTTCCTCTCTTAGCTTTTCCCCCTATATCCCTGGATTTAAGGAGCTCGCAGACTCCATTTCCACATTTAGGGATTTTCTCGCCTCTCCTACCTCAAGCCATGAAACCCATTTACAATTTATAGGCCTACTTTTTTTAAAGTATGGAATATTCTCAATTGGCTAGGAATGCTCACCTCAGCAAGATGTGGTAGCATGTTGAATAGAAGCAAACTATTTACTCATTCATGACAATTATGGAAGATTATTTTAGCTTTTTTTTTATTTTTAATCATAACTATTTTAGTACCATACCATACACCAAACAAGATTATAACTTTTTTTTATATAAGCAAACAAGATTATAACTTTGAAAACAGATCCTTGAAAGATGCATACAAACAAGCAATTGAATATACAGTTTTACAAAACAAATTCATCACCTTGACACCAGCCCACCAATCAACAAGACATATAAGCTCCAACCACAGTAATTCTGCAACTACTTTGTTGATCTTTCTGTACATATTTTTTGACAGTGGACGAACAAGGATGAAGAAAACTGCCTGAGAAAAGAAAATATATGTGTAACAGTTGGACAAATGTATTCCATAAAGTAAAGCAAAAGTAGAAATATAACCAAGTGAGATAGTTCATTTGGAATAAAAGAAATTTTTTAATGAAGCAGTAGGTGTAGGCTACAATCTACTTGATGGATGACGGCCATTTCTCAACCCATGTGTTTAACTCAAAACCTCAGTATTAAAAGGGAGAGATACCAATAAGCTACAATGGTTGGTGATAACATTACAAGTTTCTAATAAGTAAACAAAATCCCATTGAAAATAACCAGCTAGGGAACTAAAGTCAGAGGCTTTGTATTATAGTATCCCCCTAAAATTACAGCAAAAAATGTAGAAGATCCAAAACATCCAGCAAAGACAGTGGACGATTGTTATCCTTAGACACAATGGCTCCACATTGCCTTGACAATAGCTCAATTCTAATTGTTTCTTCTTGTTTTTTTTAGTAATGCCATGGACAAAAATAAATTTCACAGTTTTTTTTTCACATTCCCTCGACAATTTATAATTGGAGTAGCATCACTTTCATATGGATCCACTACTGACACAACTTTTATTAGCATCAATCACAACATGCCAACTCAACATTTGTGAAAAAGATTGCAATCAATTTTTATTCAACAACCATTTTGTCTTACTTACAATAATAATAATTTGAATTTAGCAATTAGCAAACAACCTAAAAAATAAGAAAAATGGTTCTTCAAAAGAAACCCAAAAGGCAAGAAGCTGAAGCCAAAAAGCATGGCAAAAGACTAACATTGAAACATTGTTTGAAAAAAAGTATTGGAACAAAATTGACATTATATTATATATATATATATATATATATGCAATAATATAAAAAGACCAAATGGATTTGGTCTCCAAATACCTGAATGAGATTGACAAGAAGGCCTGAGAGAATGAAAAGTATGCCCACAGGAACTACAACAAGTACAGCCGGGATCCCCATGGCAAGCTAGCTTTTCTAACCAGCAATGGTGTATGCACGTAGAAAATAATGAAAAAGAAAAAAAAAAGGCAGAGACAGTTGCAATGTGTTTTGGAAGATGGAAAGAACTAACAAGAGACTGTTGCAAAGAGAGATAGAGAGAGGGTTTTGGGGGCTGTCAATGAACAAGACACTGAAACCATGCGTGTATGTTGGTGGGCCGTACGCCAGCTATGAGACCGATTTGAGCGGGTTTTAACGTTGCAAATGTTGCAGTTGCACGAACAGCTTCTTGATTGTCATTGCATAACATCATGGTTATTAGTAGAGAAATGCAGGTTGGTATTGGATGTTAAGAGTGGATAAAAAAGTAATTTAAATTGTGAATTCAAATTATAACCTATAACAACTTACCACATATGATTTTTTGTAAAAATATTGTGGATGTAACAATTCTGTTATTAGTTTCCCATGATATTAGGATCCTAAGATCTTACATCCCTAAAATGTCTTAGATCTCACTAGGATTTCTACTAAAACAAAATATGTTTGGGATCCCGATCTAAATTTAGGATTTTATAGGATATAGCGATACTAGAGCTCATGTGCTATAAAGGGAAATTCAAAAATATATTCTTATTTTAGGGCTTCAAATGGAGCCCAAATGCCTCAAACTGATTAAAAAAAAAAAAAACTGATTAAAAAATCATTATATATAATATAAAATAAAATTAAAAAAAAAAAAAAAACACACACACACACGCACACACACAAAAAATAAAACTTTAAGGTTCACGTCGGTAGTACCACTGCACACCCTTTGTGCGGTAGTCACTTCACGAGTATAAATGCTTGTGGGGTGTAGGAGATAAAGGTCGGGGTTCAAGTCTCCAGGAGAGAGTTTCACACACACATATACACTTAAATTAGGTTAGAGTAGTTTCTCAAAAAAAAATTTAGGCTAGAATAGAATTTCTATCTTATATAAAAAAATAAAAAAAATTCACGTCGGTAGTTAATCATCATCTTAACCTTATAAACAAAATCATAGAAGATAGAAGGAAAAAAAGAGACTAAACTACTAAAGACAGAAGTTGAAAAATTTGATGATGACACCACTTTGAGAGAGACCATTGACAATGAAGGTGATTTTTTTTTTGTAATTCCACTAACAATGACAAGAATTTTGTTTATAATAATCAACCGTACTTTGAGGAACTCATCTAAGATAACCAAAACTTTAGTCTTGATGATTGAGTGTGTTTGTGGTGTTGTTTAAAACATTGTTGTTTGTTGTGTTGTTTATGTGAGACATTAGGTATTGACATTATTATTTGCTTCTAGATTGTTTATGTGAGACATTATGTATGCTTCGAGTTGTTCAACTTAGAACTTGGTATTTATGAGTTGTAACTTTTTCACTTTATTTATGTATTTGTAATTTGGTACTTTGCCTTTTATTAGTAATTTCATTAATTTGTGTAAAAAAAATTACTTTTTTTCAACGGTCTCTTTAATATATATATTATGAATTATAATTATAGGTACTTTAATTTTATTTTTTAATCAAAAAGTAGGATCTTATAATTCTCGTGCTGATCCTACGATCCAATCCCCAAACCTTCTCACCAATCTCAAGTAGAATCAAAATTTTGAACATTCTTTGAAAAAATATGCACTTTAAATGTATAGAATTGTCTATATATATATATATATATATATTTTTTTTTTTTTAATGTGTACATTGAATGTACAAAATTATGTACATTATTTGAAATTTTGTGTACGTCGAATGTACATTGTAGGGGTAATGGGCCTAGGAGCTCATTATCTATGTATATATTGGGTCTGGGGTCCAATCCGAGAACATGAAATCTTTTGAGGAGTAAACATTGTCAGGGGGGTCCGTGTTAATAAATGAAGAAGTTAGTTTTGGTCATAAGGGTCTACGAGGGCGGGCCGATGATGAATGTCTCCTCGGCTAACCAAAGCTGAGGTTCGAAGGGGTGGTCTGCCATCCAGGAGAACGTTCTAGGAAATTCTGTTGATACGGATAAGTATTACAGAAACATAAGACAAGGGGGAGTCCTAAAATATCTAAGGAGAAAATTGCTACCATCGCATTGAATGCTTTGCAGCTAACCCTCTGGCCGCATTATTGTGGAAGTGATACCTGAACAGTGGTTTTCAGCCTTACAGCTATTACACAAAGACTTCAGGAAGGTGCTGATGGGACAAGTATCAACACCAACCATCTGGCCTGCACGTGGAGGGTAAAGATGAAAAGAAGAAGGAGGCAATGAGAGAAGGGGATCAAGAAACTAAGAGAAAAACACTGTAGCAATCAAGAACTGAATCTGTAATCAAACTTGAGAGATATATACATATGAACTGATCTTCGCGGACATTGTCGAGAACGATTTTCTTTAGTTCAAATCAATCTATCTTAGTTTTCTTTTCATCTGAATCTATTTTACTTATTGTCCCACTCATTAAAGCCCAGTTTTCCAACCCACTCTCTACAAATTCATTGTATTGGGCTTTTTGGGCCTAATTTCATCCATCACTTGGGTTAGGGACCCAAATTACGTTCGTACATACATAATTGTGTACAATCTATGAAAATGGTGTACGTTGAATGTAGAGATTTGTGTATATTATTGTATGTTGAATATATATAACTGTATATATTCTTAAAAAAAATGTGACGTTAATTGTACAAAATTGTCTACATTCTTTAAAAAATTGTATGCGTTTATTGTATAAAATTATGTACATTCTTTGAAAAATGTGTATATTGAATGTATAAAATTGTCTACTTTTTTTTTGAAAAATATGTACGTTGAATGTATAAAATTGTCTACATTCTTTAAAAAATTGGGTACATTAAATGTATACAATTAGATATATTCATTGAGGCATTCTTTGAAAAATGTGTTCATTTCGAATGTACATAATTGTGTACATTATTTGAAAAAAGTGCACATTGAATATATAGAATTATGTACATCATTTGAAAATTTATGTACATTGAATCTATATAATTGTGTACATTCTTTGAAAAATTATGTATATTAAATTTAAAAAATTGTGTATGTCTTTTTTTTTTTTTTATAAACAAAATTGTGTATGTTGAATATACATAATTGTGTACATTCTTTTGGAAAATGTGTATATTAAATGTACATGATTGTGTACATTCTTGAAAATTTGTGAATGTTGACTGTACAAAATTGTGTAGGTTGAACATACACAATTGTGTACATTCTTTTGAAAAATGTGTACATTGAATATACATGATTGTGTACACTATGAAAAATGTGTATGTTAAATGTACATAATTACGTACATTATTTGAAAATTTGTGTGCATTAAATCTACAAAATTATGTACAATTTTTTACAAATGTGTACGTTTAATTTATAGAATTTTGTATAATTCTTTGAAAATTGTGTACATTCTTTGAAAATTGTGTGTGTGTTGAATGCATATAATTATGTATTGTGCACATTTTTTGAAAAATGTGTGTGTAAAATCTACATAATTGTGTGCATTTAAAAAAAAATTGTATTTAGAATTTACAAAATTGTGAACATGCTTTGAAAAAAGAGATTAAATTCTATACGAATGTAGTGTAAAACTCAAGTTGTATCCCTTCAATCCCAACATGTCACATAATCATATTACATATTAAAGAATAAACACAACCGCAATCAATCAATTCTACCACTCATTTGAAAATTCAACTTAACTATATTCATTTGAAAATCAATTCTAATATCCATGCGTGTAATGTTGAATGTACAAAATTATATTCATTGATTGGAAAAAATAGAAAAATATATAATGTTTTCAAATGTTTTAATATGATGTACAACACTATATCATTTTATTTTATTTTTTAGAAGGACTATATCTTATGGTTTTACCTAAAAAATAAAAAATAAAATTGAAGTCATGTTTGCTTTAATTACAAGTTTGCCACAGCTTAAATAACACAGTACTTTATATCAAGGAAACTAGATGTCCTGTAAATTGTTTAAAAAGCTTTAATTACAAGTTTGCCACCACTTTAATTATCATGTAAACACTGTCTTTTCTCTCTCTCGATCTCTCGGTCTTTTCTCTGTCTTTGTCTCTCTCTCTCTCACTCTCTCTAAGAATTAGAATGAGTTGTTACTTGAAATCTGTGAGGCATCACTACAAATCTCGAAGCTAAAGCAATCTTGATCAAGAGCCTTTCAAACACCGCTTTCAAGTTTGATAACTTTATGTAACATGGCTAAGATTTTCATTTTTCAACAAGGTTGTGCACACCAAAAGCAAATTATACAAAGTGTCTATTTGATAAATATTATTTTTGCCAACTTATTTTACTATTTGGCTTATTTTTGCTACTATTTATGGGTTTTACTACATTTTTTGATACTATTCATGAGTCTTATTGTACTATTTCAGTTAACTTTTACCTTTATCTATAGTATTTTTAGCAAAAAATTTTCAATTTTAGCAAAATAAGCAGATTTGAAACGGACCAAGAGTCCATTTGGTCGACTGTGGTTTTGCCGCTATGGTCACGTATAACATGTCGGCATTCTGATCCTAATCCCTATTCTTCTTTTTGCTGAATTGTTCCCAATCCCATTTGTATTATTTTACTATGAGGAAAATCTTGTCCATTTTTGACTTTTAATATGCTCCAAAGTTCATCCATTAACTTCCATGCAGTCAGGTCCTTGCAATGTATGTCATGGCTCTTGTCATTTTATGTAGACTGTCTTCTTTTGGATTCTGGAATTCTCTTTTTATGTTCTATATTAGTTGAAGAAGAAATTCAATCAAATATCTACTTTTCTTAAACTACTAGTGGGGAAGCACATGCAAGGCACGTGCTTGCCATTATATTAAATACTAATTTATTGTTATCATATTCTTGTTCAGTGCACAAAACTCCATTTTTTACAAGATTTTTGGAGGAATTATGTTACAATGTTTTTGGAGAGATTACGTTAAACAGCCTTACTCTTACCCTTACTCTTACCTCAATATCTTGTCATTGCATTAAATAACAATATAATTTCAAATATAGAAACTGTTTATAACACAGCCAATATGTAAATCATTTTATATGTGAAACATCTAAATTTTTTACCATTAGTATTTTTAAAATGTGAGGAATGGAATATAAAGTTTTATTTTCTATAAATTTGCGAGTACAAAACACAATGGCGATACTGACTTAAAAAAGGGAAATTTCACATTTCAAAACTCAATTACAAGTACAAAAAGCCTTTTGCTCTTAAGAATACATAGTTCATTCTGCAACCCACCCTCAACATTACCTTCATACACAGCTTTCTCCATATGTATGTGTCAAAATCTACCTCTCCAAACAAGGTAGAGATGCTACAGGGAATTGCTTAAGAACTAATCATCAATGGCAAAGGACTTTTAAACAAATTATATTCATAATGATGGGACAAAAAATGAATTACATGAATACACATAACAAATTAAAACAAATCAGCAAAACTTTCTCAGGAAAAAAAAATAGCAAGAAAGAAAAAAATAATCCACATGCAAGATGAATCCATCTGGAGAAGGTACATCTAAATGAAATAAATATAATTTCATCTAATAAAAAAAAAGAAAAAAAAGAGATGAAATGAATAAGCTAAACCAAAACAAAATCTCCATCTTTGTTAAAACAAACCACCAAGACTTTCTAAAAAAAAAAAAAAATCAACAAGCAAGAAAGTAATAATCTACATGCAAGATGAACCCATGTGCAGAAGTTACATCTAAATGAGATAAATATAGTTTCATCAAATAAACAAAAAAAAATTAAAAAAATTAATGAGCTAAACCAAAACAAAATCTCCATCTTTCTTTCTCTCCAACCTTCTTCTTTTTCTTGTTTCTTCTCTTTCTCTCTCTTGTGATGGAAGCAGTTGACTCATGGGTCTTGGCTGACTCCCTTATTGGGCTTTGTGGAGTCTAATTTTGTTTGATCCAGTTTGACGACCCGACCCGAATAATGTTGCAAATTTTTGGGCTCGTTTTGTGTAGAAAACGCAATTTTGTGATTAGGGTTTTATCGTGTTGTCGTCATGTTTTTGAGTGTGAGGAAAAACTGTAGCTGCACCTTGTACTTCTTTTTCCTTGATAATAGTGAAATTCCTGCAACTCCGTGGACGTAGGCAAAGTTGTCGAACCACATAAATATTGTCTTGTGCGTGTGATTGTTTTCTTTAGCGTATGTTTTCTCTATTTTTTTTTTTGGTTTCTCACAAGTTGGGATTTCGGTTAAATTCCCTACACCCCTTTTTTTTTCCTTTGTTCTTATCTCTCACAGACTCACTATTTCTCTCCCTGATCGTGTTTGTGTCTATCAGTAAAGTGGCTGGGTGTGAAACAAGTCAAGCAAAGAAAGAAGATAAGAAAGTTTGATCGGAAATGACAAAACTATCTAGGCTTGTTCACTCTTTTGATTTAAAGTTTTAAAGGATAAAAACGTCAAAGTCCTTGTACATGTGTGCCAGCCAGCAGGATTTTTTTGCCATTTAGCATCATTTTAGCAACAATTTCGTTAGTTAGCATGTTTTTGAAACATTTTAGCAAACTAACATCTCGAGTTTTTTGAACTCGATTTCAATTGACGAAATCAAGTCTCACGCGCTCGATTTTGATGCTCTGGAATGCTGGTGTGGAAATTTTTATACACGTCGAACTCGAGTTTCATGCACTCGATTTAGTTTTCTTGATCTAAGAAACAAAGAAGAAGAATGAAGCAAAAAGAAGGAGAAGAAGAAAGAAAGAAGGAAAAGAAGAAGAGGAAGAAGAAGAAGAGACCCACCCCGTGAAGTCACTTGCAAAACCAAACCCGCCCACAGTAAAACCAAATCCACCCCTCTATTGCCATCTCTACCTACAAAACCAAACCCACCTACAAAAAAAAAAATTCTTTCTTTTCTCTGTGTTTTCTTCTTCTCTAGATCCAAAGCTTAAATCAAGTGAATTAGACTCGAGATCCACATGTACAAAAAATCCACATCAGCCTCTGGCAAAGCATAAATCGAGTGTATTAGACGCGATTTCCTTAGTTAAAATCAAGTTTGACAAACTTGAGATGTTAGTTTGCTAAAATGTTTCAAAAATATGTTAATTAACGAAATTGTTGCTAAAAAAAAAAAAAAAAAAAAACCAGCCAGCGCTATAAACATGACAATAAAAAGACTAAGAAAGGCCCATTACTATCCAGGCTTGTTCACACTTTTGATTTAAAGTTTTAAAGGATAAAAACGTCAAATTACTTGTACATGTGTGGGGTAGCCAGCACTATAAACATGTCAAGAAAAAGACTAAAAAGGGCCCATTACTATCCAAGCTTGTTCACTCTTTTGATTTAAAGTTTTAAAGGATAAAAACGTCAAAGTACTTGAACAAGTGTGGTAGCCAGCACTATAAACATGACAATAAAAAGACTAAAAGGGCCCATTTTTTATTTAGCTCACAAATGAAGGTAGGGGCAATTAAGTAATCTCAACCAAATGTTGATGTTTTTTAGAGTTCCAAAGGGCCCGTTTTAACACTTGAGAAGTCACTTGGGAAGTCGTTTTGTCAAACATGGGTAAGCCATCTACACACGACAAACAAACCAACTCAGCTCTCTTTTGTCCGTTGCGTGGCTGTAAATTTGTTAGACACAAAATAACCAAGCAAGGTGCTCGACAAAAGCACCATTCATAGGCGCATTTGCGCTTTTTATATAGGTATAATAGAAAAAAAAAAAAAAAATTGTGATGCAAATAATTGCATGCGCGACTCCACGTTAAGACCAGGCTGGTCATAGGACACCTGATTTGGAAAAAAAAAAATTTATTATATACAAATTTCATAAAAATTTTATAATTTTTTTATTCTTAAAAAAATTTGTGACCACTCTAAATTTTTTTAAGCCCAACATAATTAAACTTTTGATAAAATTTTGGCAACAAACTTGGTTGTAAACTAATATTACAGCTCCATTTAATATTTTTTTTTATTAGATGTGAATTTTGACAAATCTACAATTGAATTACATTTTCTTCTTATATCCTCCATACTTGCAAAATTTCAAGAAGATCAAAGATCAATTGCTATGTCATCAATTAAATGTTATGTCATCAATCAAATGTTTGAATTTCGAGTTTTTATAGTTTAAAAATACATATAAAAAATAAGTTTATAGATCGAATCGTAAATAATATCTGATTGATATGAAATTTGACATGTATTTTAAAAACATAAAGAATATGTAATTCAAAAATTAGATTTTCAAAATATGTAGTTGTAGGGGTAAGAGCCCTAGATCGTATATTAGGCATTGGGCTTTATCCGAGGATATAGATAAGTTCGAGGAGGATCAAATAATTATTAGATATTTTCAATTCAGGTCCCATAAGTAGGGAGTAAATGAAAGGTTGTCTGAGGAGTAGCTCCTCCTCAGACTTGATGAATATAGTTCAAAGTGTGTAATCCAACAATCAGAGTGATCTTCCAAGAAACTCCAATGATAGAGACATGTCTCATGAACATAAGAGAAGGAAGTAGACCTAGAAATATCTAAGGGAAAGCTGCCACCACCGCATTAAATGCACTGCAGCTACTTTTCTGGCCGTATTTATGTGGAAAAGACCTCTGAACAGTACTACCTTGGCTATCACAACTCACAGAGAACCAGAAAGAGTGTCTGATGGGACAAGTACTCAAGTAAAGACTCGGATGATCAACAGGTTTAGGATGAGGATGGTCCGGAGGAGGATATATAATGTAAAGGACTCTTTGTGAAGGAGGGGATCCGAAAAATAGAGAGAGAACACTATAACAATCTAAATTGTTTCTATATCCAACTATGATCAATATATATAATTGTGACCTCTTCAGACTGATATCAATACCTCTTATTTGTGTTTGATTGTCATTTAATTCAATACTAGCCGTTGTTCAACTCATTAGGACCTAGTTCTTTGACCCACTCTCTACAAATTTATTGTATTAGGCTTATTGGGTCGAGATCCCATACACTTTGGGTTTGGGCCACAAATCGGGACTCTACAGTAGTCATGTTAATTTTTTTAGTAAGAGTTGTAGTTTTAAGTTACAATTAAGTTTGTTACTAAAATTTGTCCTTAAACTTTGGTGCCCTTAATAATATATTAGGTTCTTACAAATTAAAAAAAATGCCTAAGAAAAAAAGTATTTAACTAATGTTTTGAAAGATATATAGTTTGCAGCATTGATAATATGACTATCATACAACGGTTTTAAAATAAGAAAATTCGTAGAAGGAAATTATAAAATTGATGTATTTGCATGTTTTTATTTTTATTATTTTTTGTCAATATATGAAGTTCTATTTTTATTAGATTTTATATAATTTAAGTTTCTTAATAACCCCTCTGAAAAAAATTCTTAGAGCCACTCCTAATTATAATTGGATAAATTCTTTAAAAATTTGTGTAAGATGAACGTATAGAATTATATACATTATTTGAAAGATATGTATTATTTTTTTTAGAGATAGTATCTATCTATAACATCCGCTCATGATGATTGCTCTTTTATCATTAGGTCAAGATATTAATTTTTGTGCATATTGAAATTGAACTCCAAATTTCATATTCAATTATAAGCGAGTTTACCAATTGAGATACATGAAAAAGAAAAAAAAAACACTGTAAATGTACGAAATTGTCTTAATTTTTTTTAATAAACACATTTCAAAGAGTACTATCTGCTGTTAAAAATTAAAATAATAATAATAATAATATTATTATTATTATTATGAAGAGGTGGAACAAAACAATTCAAGTGCTTGCACACACAATAACAAAAACGACAGCGTTGTGGCGTCACCGTTTTCACTGAAGCTTCACCCTTTTTCAGAACCGAAGGTTTGAGAGAGAGAGAGAGAGAGAGAGAGAGAGAATAATGCAGTGGGTGACGAGCGCGCAAGCACAAGTGCATGTACAAGACGCATCGACAACACCAACGATGATGACGACGTCGCCTCAGCCCAGCTACCATCAGCCTACTTCCGTCGAAGAAGTCCGTACTCTCTGGATTGGCGATTTGCAGTACTGGGTCGACGAGAACTACCTCCATAATTGCTTTGCTCACACCGGCGAGGTCCTCTCTCTCTCTCTCTCTCTATATATATATATGTATGTATGTGTGTGTGTGTGAATTTGTTTATTTATGTGTTATATGTGTGTGAAGTTTGGTAATTGTTTTCAAATTCAGAGACCCAATGGAAGTTTGAAAGTGAAAGTTTCGATTTTGAGTTGCTTGTTATTATCTCTGTCGATTTCCTGATGTGGGTTTTTTTGGGTTTCTATTTTTTAATGTATCCATGTGTATGTGCATGTATTTGTGTGTCAAATTTGGTAATTGTCTTCAAATTCAGAGACCCAATTGAAGTGTGAAAGTGAAATTCTCGGTTTTGAGTTGTTTGTTCTCTTCTCTGTGGATTTCCTGATGTGGGTTTTTTGGGGTTTATAATGCTGTTTTGAGTAGGTGATGTTTATGAGTGATAGTAAGTGTAAGTGTGCTCTGATTGTAGAATTTTTCAGTGGCCTATTAGGTGTTCAATCATGCCCTGTTAAGATTGGTGTTTGAAATTTTTTTTAATGTGGAGAAGGGAGCTTCATTGTCGTGGTTGTTCAGGGTTATTGGGTTTGAGAATTTGAGTGTTTGTAGAATATGAAACCAATTGATTAGGCTAGTCTATAAATTCATAATTGGGGTATGTGAATTATGTTTTTTAGATGAGTTGTGAATGTGTTATGGGGTGGCTTTGCTCTGCTTATAGGGTGTGTGAGCTTGATTCGAATTTGGAGTGCATTTATTCTTTGTCTGATCATGAATAAACATTGTCAATAGAAGAAGAGAGAAGGTTTTTTTTTACTTTTATGTTGTCATTGACTTAGAAGAAGGTGGGGGAGGGGGGGGGGGTATCTTTGGTTGAAATTTTTTTTAATTGATTATGGCTGATTGCTGCCGTTTGTATTTGTATGTTATAAATATACGCAGATTCTACTTTTTCTTACAAATTAAACACCTCTATTCTGAAAACTGACGGAGTTCACAACAAGAGGGATTTGTTGGTTTGAATGATTTTGGGAATATATTGAGTGTTAAATTATGACTGGAGCATACAAAAATTAATAATTAAATTGCTAGGGCAAGGTAAAGATTTTTTGTTTTGGCTTTAATGTGGAGATACCAAAATCACTGTATCAAGTTGGTGCTTTCATGGCATCTAGAAAGGAGAAGAAGTATCAGAGTTTGAGTTCTTATCATACACATATGTACATTGAAGATCACTCACATGATTCTTATTTTTGAAACATTATAAATAAGGTGATGCAGCTTGACATTTGGGGGTACCTTTGGAGAGGGAGTCTAACGTTGGAATATTAGCTTCACATAAACTTTTCAGGATTTAGAGAGTTAGAGGCAGTTGGCCTTTGCACAATTTGTTCTTATATTCTAATTTGCCTTCCAGTAGTGGAGATGACAAGATGTGGTGGAGCATGGTGACTCATGAATTTCTTATATTCTAAGTTTTTGCTGGTTTTAATGTGAATTAAGCTTCATTTTGGTTAACAGTGGGTCGGTATAGCATAGTGAATTGTGAGCTGCAAACAAGAACAATGAGTCATTGTTAAACACTTGCTAAATTTCCCACCTCCTCAGGTCTTTAAGTCTGTTAATGCTAGATTATGGGGTGTTGAACTCTGATAGTTTCTCATTCAAGCTTGTAGTTCTGTGAATCGTGAGTTGCAAACATGAACAATGAGCCATTGTTAAACACCTGCTAAATTGCCCGCCTCCTCAGGTCTTTAAGTCTGTTAATGTTAGATTATGGGGTGTTGAACCCTGACAATGTGGTAGTTTCTCATTCAAGCTTGTAGTTCTGTGCTGAAACAGATGTTATTAACTTTTTAAATGGACACTTCTCTTTACAGGTTATTTCAATAAAGATTATACGTAACAAGATCACTGGCCAGCCTGAGGGTTATGGGTTTGTTGAGTTTGTTTCCCATGCAGCAGCTGAAAGGATTCTGCAGTCTCACAATGGCACTCAAATGCCTGGAACTGAACAAACTTTCAGGTTGAATTGGGCTTCTTTTGGCATAGGGGAAAGGCGTCCTGATGCTGGGCCTGAACATTCTATTTTTGTGGGTGATTTAGCTCCTGATGTTACTGATTATCTGTTACAAGAGACCTTTCGAGTTAATTATCCGTCTGTTAGAGGTGCCAAGGTTGTGACTGATCCCAATACTGGACGCTCAAAGGGATATGGATTTGTCAAATTTTCTGATGAGGCTGAAAGAAATCGTGCTATGACTGAAATGAATGGTTTATATTGTTCAACAAGGCCGATGCGTATTAGTGCAGCTACACCAAAGAAGACCACTGCGTTTCAACCATATGCTACACCCAAAGGTTTTTTATATCTTATTAACTGTTATAGAACTAATGTCATGTTACGGACTCAGATAAGTCTTTCTTATTGTCTGGAAAAGCCATTGAGATAAGAGACTTCAAATTCCTGATTTACATTCTTTAGTCTTCATTCTGAAATTAGTTTCTGATACTGTTTTAGCTTTAATAAGAGATCTTATGTATGGACTTTTCTGACAACAGTATATTCAGTTGCAGCAGCATATCCCACACCAGCACCCGCCGTGCTTACAGCAGAAAATTATGATGTAAATAATACTACGGTGAGTCAAACAGACTAAAGTCTTATTGTGTTCATTTATCTCATCTCTTATTCTTCTTCTTTTTATCTGCTGCAGATTTTTGTTGGTAACTTGGATCCTAATGTCACAGAAGAGGAGCTAAAGCAAACCTTTTTACAGTTTGGTGAAATTGCCTACGTCAAGATTCCTGTGGGCAAAGGATGCGGTTTTGTACAGTTTGGGACGAGGTTTGTCATTTGCTTGCATGTGAAATATTTACTTGATTTTCCTGATATTTAACAGTGAATGTAAAACTTCTCCCATAATTTTTGTTTTGGTAAAAATGTCTCATAAAGATAGTGACCATTTTTTCTCCTTTTTTCCTTCTTCCTTTTACCTTCTTTTAGAAAATCATTGATTGTTGTACTAGAATGTTGACGTTTTAGGGCCCATACTACTTTTTGCATTGACAAAATGAATCATAAAAAAATGAAAGCATGGAAGAATGCAAGAAAAACCTGTAGTACAAAAAGGGCAACTCCTTATTATACAATGCTTTTGTCAAGTCTTTTTATCACTTTACCTTTTTTGGTGTCCATGGGTTCCTGATTTCTTTTATTATAATTGTCTATATAGAGCATCTGCTGATGAAGCCATCCAAAAGATGCAGGGAAAGATGATTGGCCAACAAATTATCCGCATTTCTTGGGGTAGGAGTCCAACAGCTAAACAGGTGATTGCTTTAACTCATCTCTATCATATGCTCACCTTGATATAGTGATAAAGATATTGTTTTCCATTTGTGCTTCCAATGTGATGCTCTATTTCAAAGCCAGGAACACCCGATTAGACAATTGAAGTCTGATGATGTGACAAACCTCTGGTGGAATGGTGGTAAATTAGCTATATTTTGTCTTAGTACTATGTATGAACAAAGAGTGAACTTGAAGGGTTTTTATCAAAGAACTCACTGACAGTCATACTGAATTTTAAACACATTTTATTTTCATCTGCTCACCTACCTGTTAAGGCATGGTTGATAGGTTGAGATGAACACAACATCTCTGGTTAACTTTCTTATATGGTTACCCATTTGTTTTGTACTTGAATTTCCCTTATATAGCTAATTTTCTAGATACATTAATCTAGATATGGTTACCCATTTGTATTGATACTGGAATTTTTCATTATATGGTTAACTTTCTAGATACAACAATCTAGCCTTACAAATTTTTTGATACGGGCTTATTGTAGGATGTACCTGGTAGCTGGGGTCAGCAAGCAGATCCAAGTCAATGGAGTGCTTATTATGGTTATGGACAAGGCTATGAGGCCTATGCTTATGGGGCTACTCAGGATCCATCATTATATGCGTACAATTCATATGGTGGCTATGCAAATTACCCACAGCAGGTAAATTGTTTTGACATTAGTAACACTTGTTGGCACTGATGCTATTCCAAAGCAATTTTTATTTCGTGAGATGGATGCTGTATTAGTCAACAGAAATAGAGCCACTGTTTCTTTTTTTCTTCGGCCTTGTGAGCAATTGTTTCTAGTATCAACTAAGTGAATATCATGTGGGAATAACACATATTGAGCACTGAAGTTCTCAATAATTTTTAGAAGATTTAATGAGACTTCTGAAATTGGAAAAAAAAGAAAGAAAGTTTTTTACTCCAAAATGGGGTTTTTCAAATGTGTGAACTCATATATTATTATTACCCTTCCAACACACAACAAACGGGCTTATTTGTAGATATGAAAGGCCATGCATCATTTTTACCCATTCTACATTTGCACACAGCAGAGAGAGCAAATATACAGAAGGTGCTTGAACTCTTCTAGATATGTTTGAGCATTGCAATTTGAGAGTTTGATTGTAATTCTCACTGAGTACACGCCCGGTGTACTTGGTTTGGTTTTCTTTTAATAAAAATATTTGTTACTTTTCAAAAAAACCAAAAGGTGCTTGAAAATAATTCTATACCTAAACGGTTCATTTACAGGTTGAAGGTGTTCAGGACATGGCAGCTATGACAGGAGCCATGCCTGCTGTAGATCAAAGGGAGGAGTTATATGATCCCTTGGCTACACCTGATGTTGATAAGTAAATTCTCTTCTTCTTCTCACTTCTTGCAATGTAATTTAGGAACCAAACTACCCAAGCCATATATTGATTTCTTTTTTTATTTGTTTTAAATGTTGATTTCTAGGTTAAATGCTGCTTATCTCTCCATTCATGGAAGTACCATTTTAGGACGACCCTTATGGCAGAAAACCTCATCACTCTCACAGCAAACTTAGGCATCTCCAGCATAACTTGGTTGATATTCTGGTTTTGATCCATGTTTTCTGGAGCTCTACCAGATTAAAGTGTTCGTGAAGTTATGCAATCAGCATGCGGTCTGGAGAAAAAGCATCAAGTATATGTTTCACGTTGGTACACCATGGCCACAGTTGGACTATGATATTACAATCTGGAGTAAAAACATTCAGGATGCTCTTCAGCATACCATGCTTTAGTGGAATTTGAGAATTTTCTTTCTATTTACGTAGTTTTATTGTTATTTTTTTTACACTTTCATATTATGTGGGCTGTGGATGTCAATACAGGAGACTGGCCATTGGCAAATTTTCAAGTACAGATATACTTTGAGCCACATTTTAGACTGTTGCTTGCTGTATGTTATCAATTTCAGATTAATCGACTCCTTTTCTGCCTAAAGTTGTCCATTGTATCTTCCCAAGTAGCTAACATGTAGCTAACATGAAAATACAAGCTACGATTCCTTGTTTTTTATTTATTTATTATTTAATTATACAGATGCTTAATATATTCTTTTTCCTGGCACCTATTGCACGATTAATGTGCCATTCCCTCATAGAAAATTGAAAGCATCGGGTCACGACATCATCAATAGAACAAATAATACTTACACCATTGCAATTGCATGATTATATATATTTGCTCTTATAGCAACCAAGTCGAAGATTTAAGTGCAAATCATAACCCCAATCCTTCTCCAAAATTCAAGGTAAATCGTTCTTCATTTAGTTTTGGTTGCTTTGGAAGTTGGAACTCATGCAGCTTGTAACCAGAACTAAGGAATTTGGACAAGTTTGCATTTGGTTGGACAACATTCAATCTATGTATGAGGGGACAAAAAGGAATTGCGGAGTGACTACCAACCACCATGCTTCAGAGAACTTACACTCAATTGGTAGAATCTCGCAAGATTTATCATATTACCGAGATTTGGTAAAATAATTACAATACACCAAATCTATGCATTCATTGCAATATGGTTGCAATGTTGGTTATGTACTTCTGTCATTCACAAAACTATCACTAACACTGGGACTCCTAAGCCAGTTGATGTAGTGCGTCTAGAACTTCAGGATTTTATTCATATTGCACAAAACTCTAATCAAACCAAAAATGTCTCCAGATTTTCCCTTCACGCTATCCTTTATCAGCTCACCAAAGTAGTGATGTGGTGAGGAATGATAGGACATGTTTAAAATAGTACAGATTGACAAATGATCCACAGATTCTAATTTTGTACTTCTCACTTATTAGGGAAGAAAAAAGAGATAAAATTTAAGTTTCTTTGTCTCAAAGTTTCTAATAGAAAAATAACAGGGCCTCAGGAACAAGATACAAACTCTCTAAATGAACTCAAAGTTTATAATAAAGGAACAAAGGAAAGGAAAAATGACGTATCCAAGTCTGGAAAGAACATAAATCAATGGGGATTTAGAATTTAAAAAAATGGAGAGCAAGTAAAAATTTGTTGTTCTGAACTAAAAATTGAATGTGATTGTATGAGTCTTGAATTATAAATACTTGGCCAACCAAGGAACCTCCTTGCTGTCTTTCAATGCAAAAGACACATCATCGCTGCCACAGAACATAATGAAATTGTTCAAATTAGGATACAGTCAAAATTTTCTGATACTAACTTAGATGGCTAAATGAAAAATTTTATAAATCAAACATTAGCCGTTATACATATCTGACATTGAAACTGGGGATTATTACTCACAACATTACATTTTACAACAAAATGCAGTTTTAAGAATATAGAGTATGCAGTAATGGTTATTAGCTATTACTGCTGTTATTTGTTTTTATAAGTTGATGAGAAGTTATGGTGTTGTAATGGTAAAATCTCACGTGCCAATTGACATTGTAAGGATTTGAATCTTTAGAGTGGCTACTTCATGAAAAAGAAGTTGAAGGGTAGAACTGTATCAAGCCATCCTCCCAAGACCTCGCTTTTACTGGGGTTAGCGCTGGGTAATGAATCTTTTTTATGACAAGTTATGAGGCTAGAAAGAGACTCTTACTTTTGTGTACTGCAAATGTAATAAAAATCCTAATTAACCAAGGTTCATGCCCTGTGGTCTTCAAAACTTCTACTCAATATATCCACACACCACGTGCAATATGGTGGCAATGGCAATCCCAATAGTAAAAAAATTGTGTCTAGAAGGCTAACGAATTTTTAGGGATTGGACAGAATCCTGCAGGACTAGCTTAGAAGTCAACAAGAAGCCTGTCTTGTCCTAGTAATTTCTAATAGAGACGCAAAATTTTAAGGACCAATTTAGGATAGACTTTGGCAAATCATTTTGGACCATCAGAGTAGACCATATTTACTTTTTACAGTCACATATACTAGTGGCTCTTGCATGTGCAAATATATAGAGAACACCAAGAGAGTCATGCTTGGCATTAGAGTTCATATACTAGACACGTTTCCAGTCTTCTATGATTAAATTGCTTTAATTGAGATCAAATGCCAAAGTCAACTGGGTCCAATCAACTATGGCAGTGGGCTTGTTAAAGAACTAACCTCGGAAAATTGAGCTGCAACTTTTGCAACCTGTGTTTAGAGCCTGGCTCACATACAAGAATTCTGCATTCACCAAGCTTACAGCTGCAGAAAAAGAAAAGAAAAAGGAAGTTCAGTTTTCACCTTAACACGGAATTTATTAGCATCAATTCAACTAAATGAGATTCATATAATTTTATAAGTAACAGAAAGGGTCATCACTAATATGGTCAGAAAATCATCCTGAAATGCAAAGAGAAAAAAGGAGGAATATGGTTTCACAAACTATCATAAAATAAAGCAGGCAGCAAAACATTTCACACAGAAGGAGATGTATACATAATGTGTGTGTGTGTGTGTGTGTGTGTCTCTCTCTTTCTCTATATATATATTATTTTCACCATGGTTTCGATATTCCGTGGCAGCAAATAGGGCTTGGACTTTATTTTTGGTCCTAAGTGCAACCCATGCCTTTTACACCCTAATGGTTCATCGAAGAAGGGCCTCTGAAGTATATGTCAAACTGAGACCATGTCTCCCATTGATGTCTATAAAATAAATAATAGAAAAAGTCTTACCCAACTTTCAAGAGTGTGTCATATCCAGGAAATGCTTCTCCATTGCTTGTACAGAGACATGAGACCGTCAGTGCCAACTGCAATAAAATAAAATTTCAAGATAAATATCTATACACATGTATTCTTAACATTAAATTTTCCTGCACCATTAAGAAGTTTTTTGTAGTTCTGGATGATGGTGAACTAAAATTGTCCTCCTGCAGTTACTACTAGTGCTATCCAGTTATTACTAGCTGAGGATTTCACTTATCATGTTTGCAGAGTCCTCTAGCAAAGCTATTATGCAACAAAGAAGCAAAATAAAGTATGAAGAAATCTTGAAGTATTCAGCAATTAATTCCTGCCCACACTTTATGTGAAAGATTCCGGGTTCAGTCCTTGCCATCTTCCATCAAGGAATCATTTGTGGGTGCCCACTATGCAATTGGTCCGAAAAGAATTACAGAAACAAAAAAAAAAAAAAAAAAAAAAAAAAAAAAAAAAAAAAAAAAAAAATTTCCGCTAGTGGGCATGTTTGATGAGTTAAAAAGGTTTCTTAGTTTGAAATTGACAAAAACGTTTGTCAAATGTCAAAAACACAAAGAAATCTAAATATCACCAAACCAACAAGAAAGAACACAGAGATTTAGAGAGAAACTTAAGAAGCTGACCTTTTCAAAGTTGGTTTCACCCATTCCTGTTTTATATAGCTCATGCACCATAGCCGTCAAGAAGATTTTACTTAGTTTGGAAAAACTTTTCATTACCTGGAGGAAAAAAAAAGATAATGAAGACATATTCCAAGATCATAACAATATTGTTGTCATTGTGCAAGATGTACAATATGTGAACAGACATTCTTGTCACCCATGTAAGAATGATAATTGCTGAAGATAGTGACTAGACACTGGATCTTGTTTGTACACAGATGTGGCAGAAAAAAGCATGCAAACAGTGGTGGTTATTCAATATTTGTGCTCTGTGATAGTTTGGTCCTCTAAGAGTAGTTTTATTGCTGTGAGTTACAGTTCTTAATCAGGGAAGCACTTATATTAGTTCATAAAAACTCTAAGTGACATCATGTTTCACAGTTTCAGAACAAAAGAGACAGCTCCCCAAATAGAATTCTGTTATCTCAATAGTTTCTTCTCTCAGCATAGTACTGTTTAGATAGTACGTTTATCCACATATAATTTGCCTTGTAGCAGGACATAACAATCAAAATATTACATGCCTCATTTATCAATTTGATATCTTCTTCCAACATGTTATCGTTCAAACAAATGGAGTATAAGTGTCAATAACAATTTAATCATAATTCAATGTTAACATATAAACTAAATTTCAAACTCACCTGAATATGAGGTGCCTGGAACATTTCTTGAATGGCTGCTTCAACATCAGCCATACCAACAAGTGATTTTCCTAGAAAGCAAAGATTTATTCAATTAAATTAGTGAGAAGAACAAACAAATGCTACTTCTCATGATGTAAGGTCTTACTTTAAGGCTACTAGTGAGGCAAGGTTCCATCTTACATTGGATGCATAATAAGGACTGATTACGAGTGATGGTTTAGATAATTTGCCTAGTCTTAAACTCACTCTTTAGATTAGGGCCCTAGTTTAAGGATGATGATTCTGGCCTATCAACATAAGTTTTATGACAAATAACAGCCCTGAGTTTCAAATTCTGTAGACTCAACAGTGTATGACATTTTAAAATATAAAAAAGCGAGACTGCAAAACATACTTTGATGTTTTTGTCATTATTTTGAAGAAAATACAATGTGGTGACATGTTCCTTTGTAGCAAAAAAGGGTTTGCAACTTTTTGCAGCATTTCTTTGAAGTGAAATGCAAAATTTAACACCAAACATCACTAGGCCTTCTTCTACAAGTGTGTATATGAGTCCTTGGCCTTCATAGATTTTAACCATAAACATTTTTTTATTTATTCATTATTTTCCAGCTTCTAAGCAATTGATAGTTAAAAGAAGCATATATTTTCAGTTGTTAGGCCTGCATGATTTGCTAAAAGGTTGTAACAAGAATAAGTTGGACAAACACCATTGAGAAATGAATAATATATTGTGGGTGAAAGTACTGTATAACATCTCATATATCATCATTATGTTAAAAAAAATAAAGATATCAACCTGGAGCGAGCTGAAAGCATGCAATCATTGGAATAGCTACAAGTATTGCAAACATGGCTTTTTTTAATAAAAAAAAAAAAAAGAAATTAAATTTTCAAGTAAAAGTGTTGCAATCATGTGAAATATGATTACAACTAAGGATGTGATACCCCGTCGTCCCTGTCACAGGGCATTCCTAGGCACATCCTTCTTCACACAGATTTACTAGTCCAATTGATACTGAATATTTACAATATCTAGGCAAAAGAGGGGAAAAGGAGAGGAATTTATTTATAAAAATATGAAATCAAATAGAGATGCATATAAGTGCCCTAAATAATTTCAACACTGGACAGATCAGATTTGGTATAACATTTTACATGCGTGCATGGGCGCAACAGATACAAAAACAAAACATTGACCAACGAATAAAAGTACAACCAAGTTTCCACTTCTCGAGGGATCTTCCACTGATTTTTTTATTTTCATTGTTTCAATATGTGAATAAATTAATGTGCATATACCTGAACAAACAGACTTAGGAGCTGATTTTAGGCTCTTGATATGATAATCTTTTATTTCTGCCGCACGCCTGCATATCTCTAGTGCACGTCGTGCATCTCCTGATATTGCTGCAACCTAAAGGTATGTACAGAATGTTAATATTGAGTTTGAAAAAAAAAAAAAAAAAAAAAAATCTCAGATTGGAGTGTTTATCACGTGCAACCAATTTAGTAGATGAGAAATTATAAAAGCAATCAAGTTTCATGATTAAAAAAAAAAGAGAAAAATACTGACCTTTCTTGAAGCAAATTCTATAGCTTGTTTTTCAAATGCATCGATTCCTTTAAGGCGACTTGAAATGATTTCTTGAAGTTGCTGATAATTATAAGGGCCAAAGCAAAGCCTTTGCATACCCATACGACTTGCAATACGAGGAAGCAACTTTTCTGGAAGATCCATGGTATTTGCTATACCTGAATTTATGTTCATTACAAAGAATGACATCAGTCATCAACATTGTCATCAGTATATTTAATTAAATAGATTGCCTTGGCATCTTATTGTGACAGATAATATCATTTATTTGCTAATTTTGTGATGATAGATCTGTCAGCTGGGAAGAGGCCTTATCAACATAAAACCATACCTATCACAATTAATTTGGAATTTGGCCTAGTAGGCCAATCAAGAATGTTGTATAGAACCTGTGACAAAAAGGGTATGAATATTTAACTTTCTATACTTCACAAAAATCTAGAGCATATGAACTTAAAATATTTGAAATTATTATCACAAATTGAACCAGTTACCGATTGATTTCTGGTTACAAGAAGATCAAGTTCATCTATGAGCAGAATACAAGGCCGATCATCCTGTTTACCAATTTTCTCTCCATCCGAAAATCGTTCGTTCAACAAGTGGAGAGCCTTTTTCCAACTGACTCTATGCCCACTTAATGCTTCATATATAACCTGAAAGAACATAGAGTGTACTATGGGGAAACCAGAGAATGCAATCACAAAAGGAGAATAGTATCAGCTTGTCATCTTTACCCTGTATATATTCTCTGGTGACGCCAACTTTAGACCATTAATCTCCACAAAACAGTATGGTCTTATACTTCCTGCATCAACTTCTGACCTCAGATTTCTCATTACCGCTAGTACACTCATTGTCTGCAGTTTCATAAGGATAAGAAGATCAAATCTTGTTTATGCATAGAGAAGATTAGAAGAGATCGGAAGCATGTCTTAAGTAACAGAGCTCTATTTTACTCATTACAGCCAACAGATCCTACCTTGCCAGTTCCAGGAACACCATGAATGTACAAGCAACGTCCCAAACATTGATCATCACAGATCGCGCCTTTGATGAATGCATTTATCTCCTCCATTTCTCTGAAAAAACGCGTGAACTTTATTAGAAAGGACAGAAGAAAGGCACATCAAAGAAAACCTATAAAATTTCAATTTTCACATACTTGTTCCTGCAAGGCGGAGATTTAGGTAATGATGCCAGCAGAAGTGTTGCCTTTGCTCTTTCAAGTTCAGTCTGTTTGTGGCATCTTACATGCTCTGGGATTTTCTTTGTCCCTATCTTTTGAAGTCCAAAAAACTGTCCCTTCCTTGAGTTCTGTATTAGTTACACACAGACTAATTTAATTTGGGCAATCACAAGCCAAAAGCCACAAGTTTGTAATAAAGAATAGTGTCATACTGCAGCCAACTCATGAGCTGAGGATTGCTTGGTTGGTAAACTTTTTATGTTCTCATCATCATATTCAATGTCTTCATCTGTATCAGAATTTGAATCCTTGCCAAGTTTCCAATCTTCATCACTGTCATCATCTTCTTCACCATCCTACCAAATGGCAATAAACCCATAATTTTAAATGCTAACTCAATTTTGACACTATAATTACCACCAAATACTGCCTCTATTATGTGAAATGCTTACCTCTTCACCATTATCAATCTCTGCAAGACGCTTGAAACTGTGCCAATGAATATCATATTCATACTCACAAAGAAAAACATCATCTCCATAATTGGCCTTGGCATATTCTTTAGGGATCATGACATAGCAATGTCTAAGAACAGATTCCATCTGCAGCAATTTGCATGAGCATTATTAAAGACTTAAGGATGACAAGCATGAATGAATGGAGACTATAGACATGTGCAGCTAGCTTTAAAAGCTACTTCAAAGTATTAGGGCAACTTTGCAGTTTTACGCTACTTTCCAAAATTGCAGAATAAAACTGACCACTTAACATAATTGCTTAGTGGATCATGAATGTCAAAAGCAACGTAAAAGGGAATGGTAAAAAAAATTGACACGCCATGTGTTTATGTGCTTGTAGGGGTGAAATAAACCAACCTGCCAATTGAAACAACCGGAACAATTTTGATGAAAGTTCGACCCTCAGTTTGGAAAAGGTGAGGTATTTCTATTGATTGTAATGAAAAAATCTATATATAAGGCTTAACCAAATTGGCTAGTTAGAAAAATACTAGGAAACGTTAAAGTAGAGAATTTGGGCTGCCCTTCAAGTGCTAAATCACAATATCTAAACGCATAAAATTCACATCCACAATAGCAGCTAAATCTTTCAGTTCCTCTTATATACTTTCTTTTCCCCTACAATAAAATTTGTGTACATGCTAAGGGTCCTCTTACTTATTTGATTTAATAAAAAGTTTCAAGACCCCCATTAATAAACACAAACAAACCACGGAACAAAGCATGTACCATATTACTACACTATAGAACTGTAAGAATGTCAAAGACATATTATATAATCAGTATCACATCCCAGAATACACTGCTATATTAGTACATACCTCGATGTCAGCGAAATCATTTGTACGATATAGCTCCCTCCTCAAATTATGAGGCTGTCTTCCAGCAGCAGTCTCTTCCGGGATCATATACCAACGAACCCGACACCAATAGATACCATCCACTTCTTTCCATATACTGAAAACCCCCACACACACATTATAACAAACACAACAACAACATTACGAATTCACACAATTCAGTTCAATCTAAACAACAAAAAGGAAGTTGGTAGGTACTTGGGTATCACTACCTCTCAATACGTGCAGCCCACAAATCACTCGAAAGCAGCCTCTCCCTCATCGTCCTCGCCAGCTTCTTCCCCTCCGGTGGCACTGGAAATTCAACCTCCTTGCCAGATTTCCGAGCCTCACAAAACCCGCATACCCAATCCCCTTCCGGAACCACCTTCAACGGCGGTTTCAAGCACTTCAAATGAAACCCACCTAAGCAATCATCACACTCAATCATCACAGACTTCCCAGCCTTAAAGCACACTCTACACTCCTCAATTTCCTGCACCTCATCGTCGGAACTCGCGTCCTCTCTCCTCTTCACATACACATCATCCCCTACGTCAAACTCCCCTCCATCATACACAACTTTCTTGTAATACACTCGCCTTTTCGGCACCGACACCGCCGACTTAGCTCTCGTGACCACTTTGCTCTCTTCTTGCCTCTTTCTCTTCCTCTTCGACTCCAATTGCTCCGGAGAAGCCGGAGAAAAAGACGAGACATCGACTTTTACCGGATCTTCCTTGTCTTTATGCTTCAATTTCGGTAATTTTTGAGCCGAATCTCGGGGAGTGTTCGGATCGGAAGTGCGGCTCGTTTTCTTGCCACTTCTTGGGGTTTCCTTTGGTTCTTCGATCGAGACTGGTGGATCGAAGAGTGGAGAGTTTAGGCGAGAGGATCTGCGAGGGGTTAGGGTTTGGGTTTGAGGGGTTACAGGAGCGAGAGGCGAAGGCGTAGAAGGTTTTGGAGTCGACTTCGTTTGGTGTTTGGAGCTCCTCGGCGACTTGAGGAGGTGCTTCTTCGGAGTCTCCGCCATGGATGTACGGAAAATACAGTGCGATGGAGATGGCGGCGGCGGTGGTGGTGCTGGTGGTGCTAGGGTTTCGAGCACGGAGAGAGAGAAAGAGAAAGAGAGTTAGTTTTTGTAAGAGAGAGAAAATTGGCGGGAAAATTTCCCTCCCAATTTGGAGAACTTTTTGAACCGTTGAACAACGTATATAATAAAAAGTCCTTTTTGGGGTTTCGCTAAAAATGTTTTAACGGTAAAATTTCTTTTTCCTTTCTAATAATTTATTAGTATTGTTTCCTTTTTTAAAACATTCTTTTTGGTTTTTTTTTTTGAGAAAGTTTCAAGGTGTTTGCTCCTGATGATAATTCATTTATTATTAAATTAAGACACCGATTAGTTTTTGGTGTAGACGATGATTGAATACCAGATTTCTTATTTAACCATAAAATTTTTTATCAATTGAACTAACTGGAATCTATATTCTTTTTGGTATTGATTGAAGATTGATCTTCATTTTCTTTAATAAAATTTGCTTCCTAAAGTATCTTAAGGTCGTAAAAGGTTTTCTTTTATAACAATCAAAAAATACTATAACATAAGAAGAAAACTTATTAATGTCATATTTCAATTGGTTGACACTTTAGTATTTTGAAATAAAGCGTTCGAGGTAATAGTAATACACACCATTTGATTGCATTATCTCTATTCATCATGCTTGTCTCTTTTTTCTTTTCTTTTTTTGAAATATTAAACTAATTCAAAGGTTATACAAGGTTAATTGCAATTATCCATCCTAAACTAAGGACATATTTGTAATGCACACCATAAAATAAATAAATAAAATTCAATTGAAAACCTAATTCAAGGTTAATTTGTTATATCTGCACCATCATTCAAGTCAGTGTCGTAATTAATTAATTAGTATATAGTTATCTACTATAAACCATTGGAGTATTTATAATAATGATTTTTTTTTTTGGGAACAACTTTACCATGACAACTTAATTAACTAAAAAAAAATACTGCAATTGATACTTGATTTGAGATTAATTTGGTATTTAGACACTCATTGGGACGATGATGAACACTACAAATATTGAATTGGGGTGATGGTTGCAAAATATTGTAATTTAGAGTGGATAACTACAGTTAACTATTATACATATATACACAAATTTAGATTTGGTGCAATAGCAAATTAGCAACTACAGTACATTTGTCTTTCAAGGTCTAAGATTACAAGTTAAAAAGTTTTTTTTTAATCTCAGCCCTTGTATCATTAATTTTTTTTAAACTTTAAATTTTTTACTTTTAACTTTTTTCTCTCACATCAAAGGTATAAGTCGGCTAATGCAATAAGTAATAACCCTCGTTTGTCCCCAAAAAAAAAAAATCCTATGTGTAATTAAAACAAATTTTAATAATTGGTATTTGGGGATGACTCTTCCAACTATACCACACCAAATTGCCAATTGTCTTGTGACTCAATGATATTGTCCAATCTCTCCCATGAAGTGAAATTTTATTTTTATGTAATTTTTAGATAGATAGATAGTGAGGAAGGGAGATGTAGGGTTCAAATCATATGACTGGAACACTGCAAATAATGTCATTATCATTGGGTTATCACCTAACCTCCATGAAATGAACTTGAGCTCATAGACAAACCACAGAGAAGGAAATAGGAATAATTGAGTGATACCTTGATCTAGGCTCATTATTGAGACATACATGACAAAACTTCTTAATTGGAAGTTATAACCTTAGAATTTCATACATAAGAGTAAACAATAAAACATAACCTCAATATATAAAATAAAAACATAACTGTAGTCTATTAGTAATACAGACTTTTAGCCTCATAAGAAATTCTTGCTAACTCACAGGGGGAAGCAGAAGCATATCCTCAAAGCTCCCATTGCTTTATCTGCTAAATTTAGAGCGCAACAATTTGCACACAATGGTTATTGATACTATAAATAATAACACTTTCAAATGAATATCTGAATGTGATTCATCTCACTCTCTCTCTCTCTCTCTCTCTCATCCTTTTGGATGAGCAATATACATCTAATAAAAGTAGCTATATGTCACCTAATCCCTGCCTATAACTCTTCAAGCCGAGTATGACAAGGACTAATCCAAGATAATCGTAATTGAAAGCGGACGCCAAGAGTTGAAACTTGTGATTGTTCCATGGAGGAAATCTAAACCAAAATTCAGTAAGGAAACTTCTTCTTGTAACAGCCTTCTCATGGCTGAATGTGTCAAATGAGAACTTTCCATGGTACCTACCAAATCCACTTCCACCAACTCCTCCAAATGGGAGGGTATCAGCTGCATACTACACAGCCAAATGCAAGCCTTCAGACTGAGAATTTAGAAGCTATAAGCATTGAGGACTATTTTACTGTTTTTTGGCCTTTGTAATGAAGTGTAATTTAATATTCACTCATTAAGTACAGATTAGACAGTTTAGTTTACTTGAGAAACTAAAAGTAGTGCAGACAATTGACTTATTGATAACATACTTGAATAATTGTATCGTTGAATGTCACGCTTCCAGATGATGTTTCAGAAATCATCCTTCTTTGGAGTGTTTTATTTTTGGTGAAGCAATATATAGCCAGTGCTTTAGGCTTTGAATTTATGAATTGTATACTGTCTTCAATCTTCTCTAGCTGTCAAACCAAGAAAAGAATCACTATAAATGAGCAACATGCCTTACTGAGTACTCAGTTTTCTCGAGCTACCACCACATTCATAAATACACTGCCCGGCAAGGCCAGTAAAGAAACCTATTATATAATACATATATCTGCATGTGTGTCTTACTGTAATTATTGGAAGCAATGGACCAAAGATCTCATCTGTCATAATTTCTGCTTGGAGAGGGGGATCCATCAAGATTGTTGGCTCAATGAACCTGAATGGAGATCAATAACAAGCATATTAAAACTAATACTCGTGAAACATACAAATTAAAGAATAAGACAAGTTGTCAAAGAAAATTGTCCTAATGATAAAAAAGAGGTTAAAAACAGAAGCTCAACTTTCTCTTATATACCAAGCATTTTTCTCTTTTCAAATCCTCAAAATAGCACAATGGAATAATTTAATATAGGGATTAATCCCATATAAAAACCAATTTATTGAATATGAACACTATGAATTCATATATAACCAAAACTTCCTTAACAAAAAAGAAAAAGGGAGGGTCGTGGGTTTTAGAGAGAGAGAGAGAGAGAGAGAGAGAGAGAGCTTAAATCATAAGGTCCATATTCAGAAAAGCGATTAAATAATGTCATTTACAAGTTATCTTCATCCACTGAACCACCGAAAATAGTAGAGGCATCAACATGTGGATCCTTAAGAAGATTCTTAAGTCGTAAGAGATGTTGTTTATTTATTATCCTTGCAATGCTGTGTGATTCCTTTGGATTTTCTCCAAACATTTCCTTGATCATGCTCTTCATCAACTCCACCTGAAATAGAGTATCATTGTTTCAAAATGTTGTTGCATTACAAACGAACAAACAAACAAAAAATTCATATAAGATTCAGCATAAACTACTACTTTCATACCACAGTGCGTGTAAATTTCTTTTCAACAAGGACGTAGTCTATTGCTATGCATGCTTGACCAGCACAGCAACCAAATTTCCCATAAACAATTCGCTTTACCGCCACCTTGTGATTAGACAGCACAAAAGAACTCAACTTAGCATCTTGTCATAACATAGACCAGAAATGCATAAGTGTGTAGGCCAATTCTGTGACTAAAAAATATTATAGTGTACCACACTAAGGCCAAACTTACCTTTATATCCCAAGAACTAGAAAGGGAATCAAGAACGGCAGGGCATTTTCCACCCAACTCTAGAGTAACAGGTGTTAGATGCTTCACAGCAGCAGACATGACAATCCTTCCAACATGTGCACTTCCTAAGCATTAACATTAAGATTGAATTACTTAGTACCCGTTTGGATTTAAATTAATTTGGTGTTTGCGTTTTGTAATCCGCGTTTTTTTTTTTTTTCAGCCCGTAATTGTTGACAAGTCAACTGTGAACAGTGCATCCATGCACTGTTCACGGTCTCACAAATTACACTTTTTAACAATTTTTTCATTAAAAATTGGTCACGCAGTACTATTTACACATTTAAAAATTATTTCGTTATAGTGTTTTCAGTTTCAGCAAAAATAAGCTGTATCCAAACAGACCCTTAATCTTTTAAAACCAATAGTTAGAATAATGATTAGGTGAATAAAATTCATTATTGCATATCAGTCTAAGTTTGAACCATGTCCTCACTTTAATTCTCATTTAAAAAGTTATATTGAGCATGAGTCTAGGCTCACGTGCAAGGGGGAGTGTTAGAAAGATGAGAGACTGATTTTACCTGTAAAGAAGATCTTGTCCCATTTCTGCTGTAGTAGTTGTTCACCCACAGATGGTCCACCTTGGATAACCTTGACAGCTTTGTTGTCCAAGTAAGTGGAAATTGCAGTTGCTAGAAGAGAAGCACTAGCAGGAGCCAATTCAGAGGGCTTTAGAACCACTGTATTTCCAGCTGCTAATGCACCTATCATTGGTTCCAAGGACAGTCCTATATTTTGTAACAAAATGACAACAATTCAATCGATATTAGGATATGGGAGGAGAAAAATGAAGCAAACTATTTTTTTTCCCCTAGTTATGTTAGAATAATGGTTTAATGATTGAATTCATCATTTTCTAACAATTTAAGTTTTTGGAACAATCAATGATTTATCATTATATAAAAAATAATGATCTTGAGTTTGAACTCTATCTCCACTCTACTTCCCATTTAAAAAATTAAAAACTTCCCGTGCTCGGCCTCACTTGTTAAGGGGAGTTTGGGCCAAAAGTATGGGAAAGTATTAGAATAATGATTAAATGAATAAATTCATCATTTCTTAATATTTTAAACTTTTGAAACAATCAATAATTTATCATATTCTAAAAGGTATAATAATTTACTTACCAAAGGGAAAATTCCACGATGAAATAATGAGGACAAGGCCAAGAGGCTCAGGAACAATTTCTGCACTAGTGAGCAAAGCAATTTGCGGCAGTTTAGCCTATAAACCATACATTAACGAGAAGTGTTAGTATATGTTGCCTCAATTTACTTCGTGAATAAGTTTCTCAAAAAAAAAAAAAAATTCTTTTCTTACTAGAAAGCAGGAAAATTTTAAAAGGTTCTACAAACTTTTTTTTTTCCCATGCAGAATCCCAATAAAATATTATTACCCCAATTTTTTTTATTAAATAATACTTTGATCCTTAAAGTTTGAGACCATCTTCATTTTGGTCCACTGAGTTTGATTAAGTTTTCAAAATAATCAATATTTTGTCTATTTTCATGACTAATTTAGCCGTTAAGTGTCAACAAAACAAGATTATTTTTCTTTTTAAAAAAAATTACCCTCTCTCCCTTAATGGCCATAGGAGTCATGGACATAGACATAAGGACCAAATTAATGAAATCAAATGGTAGACTAAAATGGTAGACTAAAATGAAAAATCTCAAACTTAAGAGACCAAAATGAAAAAAATTCAAAATTCAAGAGTCAAAAATATAATTTAGTCTTTTTTTGGGTGGTTTATTGTTATGAAATATACAAATAATTCGTTTCTTCTTCCTTTTCTCTATTATTACTATTATTATTATTAGTGTATATATATATATATATATATAAATAAAATCAAAACTTTTGACTTTTTATTGACCTCTTTAGAGCTTACCACATTATTATCATTTTTTTAAAAATAAAATTATTTTTGTTTAGTCCAAACTTAACAAGGAGTGAAACTCTATTTCTCTAACAAGTCCAACTTAAACTCATCATTATCATTTTTTAAAACAAAATTATTTTGTTTAGTCTAACAAGAAGTGAAACTTTATCTCTCTAACAAGTCCAACTTACTTCCAAATTTGCGAGGTTAATCATGAATTTTATAAAAGCAGTGCAAATCTCAATATATATATTTTTTAAAACCGAGTAGAGGTATGAGTTATTCTTCTGTTATTTTTTTCTCCTTTACTTTGTTAAAAAAAAGTTATTATTTTATTGTTTTTAATTTATTTTTTAAAAAGTAATTTTGGTACATGAATCACCAAACTCTCTTTAGCTATTTTTTACAAGATAAAAAAACTTGCAATAATTGAATTTGGGGTTGCTTCTACTACATATGTTTTTACTTCACTTCACGATATGAAAGTATGTTAATTTCTTGGGTAAAACGCTTATATAAGATATATTAAGAGGAGGTATGTCTTTCATTATTTCAATGTGGGCTCTTGCACAACATTGTTTAGTGTGGGCCACATGTGGATAAGGTTCGTTTAAAGTTTAGACCCGTTAAAATTTAAAACTTATTACTTTATGGGTTCGTGTACTTTTTTCTTTTTCTTATATTTCTCTTTTGAATAGTTATATATTTTTTGAATTATTTCAATAACTTATTCTTTAATTATATATCTTTTTTGGCATTTTGGAAGTTTTAATATTTGAATTTGTGTAGTCACACACACACACACATATACACATATATTTTATCTATAATTTTTAAGTTCTAAATCTTTTGATTCCTTCTAATAGTTATAGTCATGGATTATTCTTTTAAATGTAACTCATCTTTCTCTTATATTTCTCTATTATTTAGTCATATATATTTTGCTTTGTTTCAATAATTTCTAAGCAGTAAATCATCTTATTCTTTAATATTTTTTGGTCTTTCAGAAGTTTTAATATTTGAATTTTTGAGTTATTTTTTTTTACAGTATCTTAAATTTTTTCACAAATTTTTTGTGAGCCATTGCGTGTTCAAGCAATGGCTTCTTTATCAAATTATAACACAAATTGAAGTCATACAAGAGCAAATCATACAATGGTGTAGTTTTTTAATCAATTTAAGATTTTATAAAATTATTTTAGTCTACCTCATAAATAGGTAGATTCTGCATAGCACGGGTTAGCGACTAGTTATTATTATTATTAATGCCATGTAAAGTCTAGTAGTTGAGCTTACCTTTCTTCCTGACATCCATCCTCTCAAAGATTCCAATGCCAAATTCAGTGTCTTAATCAAGGTTCCTACCTGCAAACAAGGAGAATTTATTATAACAAAAGCAAGAGATCAAACTTTCAATCTCTCCTTCATCTTAAAAATGAATCCAATAGTCTTTACCACTATTTACGTCCCTGTGAAAATATGTTCACAAATTCCTCATGATTGTGATTATTATTCAACCTGTTTTCAAATTCTATTCATGTTCCTTTTCCCTTGTGAGGGTAGTGAATAATTAAACAAATTTCTTGTAATTTTGGCTAAGAACAGTTGTGCATTACTTCTAAACCCGTTTTATGTGATAAATAATATTAGACCCTACCAAATGAATGTGAATTTGTGTGTTCAAATCCTATTGGATGTATGTGTAATTTACCAAGGAAGTTTTTTTTTTTAATTAAAAAAAAAAAAAAAACCCTATCCTAGAAACAAGAAAGCCACAAAAACATGCACTTAAAATAAAACAAGTTAGTAACCTCTCAAACAGGTTATTATGACTCTTATTTTTTAGAAGGTAATCCATATAGTAGAAAATTAAAATGGAACAAGATATATAGTTTGTATACCTCATCTCTAAAAGTCTCAACCTGATGCTTTCCCAAGTCTTGCTTAAGAGCATTAAAGATATCACCCTCCTTTTCCTTTAGCAGAGTAAGCAGCCCTTTGAGCTGTGTCTTTCTCCAAGATGCTTCTTTAGTCTTTCCATGACTGTAATACTCTCTCATGTCCTCCAGATCTCTTTCGAAGTCTCTCAAAGTCTCCATGGCTTAGAGGAAGGAAAAAAAAAATGTGCACTAAACACTTCATCCACACAGCTTAATTCAACTAGCCTTCTTTGCTGACTAGTTGGGTTCATAAATTAAAGCTTCTACTCATGCAGTCTACGTTACCAGTCTATAGTAAATATGTGGGGTCAAGAGAGGGTTAAGTGCAGCTTCCACCTTTCAAAATAGATGTACATGCATCTACTATTAATTTTTGTACAATCTTGTTTAATTATTTTTATGGGACCATATGACTTTTTTTTTTTTTAATGGAATGGGACCATATGACTTATTAGTTTATCAAGTAATAAAATTCATCCATGTGGCCTAGAATGTAGCATATCCTTATGGAATCATATGGCTTATTAGTTTATCAGACAGTGCGAAAGTGATTGTAGCCTGACAAAGTCTAACACCAGTGCTAAAATATACTATACTCCCCTCTTCTTAATGATGGCAGGTCTTTGTTAGGCAGCTTTCACCAAATCAGAGTGGAGCATGTATTCCGAGAAGGGAATAAATGTGCACACTTGAAAAAAGGGGTTGTCCTATGCCGGAGGACTTTGTTGATTCTGATTTGCTCCCCAACTCTGATATTTCCTCTCTTGTTAATATGGATGCTTCTAGTCTGTATCATTGTAGACTCTCGGGAGCTACTCTCGCCACTTTGGCGAGTTAGGGGTTTTATGTATATTCCGTTTAACCAAAAAAAAGTTTATCAAACAGTGTACTTCTTTTGTGTATAGTTATAAGATCACATGTAGCCAAAATATGGGTAACTTGATTTGCTTCTTTAAGTTGTTTTGTTCATGGATCTGTCCTATCAGTTTTTTGTCATGTATTATTTCTTGAGCAAGCTAAGATTTGGTTTCTTGTCTGTAGTTTATGGTTCCTTTGTTAATAAATTTGTTGATTATCAAAAAAGAAGTTATAAGACCACATGTAGAATTTAATTAGAAAAACTAAATTTTAGCACCTAATTAAGGATTGTAAACTACCTAAAATCTAAAATTTAGCTTATTTAGAAAACAATAGCATATTCTTTTGCATTTTTTCAATAAATAATGCTAGAGATACAAACTATTTTACAAACTGCTGATATGATGAATGATTATTGGTAAATGAAAAAATGATATTAATGGTGAGCCTAAATGAAAATTAATAAGAAGTTTGCCATATTAACTGTGGGTACCTAAGGCATGCTTTGCAACGTTCTAGGCATGCTTGTAACGTCCTTGGCATGCTTGCAACGTCCTTGGCCTTCCTCGGCATGCTTTGCAACATCCTCGGCATGCTTGGCAACGTCCTTGGCCGACCTCGGCATGCTTAGTCTATTTGGTGTGGGTTCAATACCTATGATTAGTCTATTTGTAGTGAAAAAAAATTAATTAAAACAAATTTTAATAATTGGTATTTTGGGATGACTTTTCCAACTATAGCACACCAAATTGCCAAATGTGTTGTGACTCAATGATATTGACCAATCTCTCCCATGAAGTGAAAATTTTATTTTTATGTATTTTTTAGATAGGTAGATAATGGAGAAGGGAGATGTAGGGTTCAAATCACGTGATAGGAGCATTACAAATAATGTCATTAACACTAGGCTATCACCTAACCTCCATGAAATGAACTTGAGTTTATAGACAAACACACAAAGAAAAGAAGAGAAAAGGAAATATGAATAATTGAGTGATACCTTGATCTAGGCTCATTATTGAGACATACACGACAAAACTTCTTAATTGAAAGTTATAACCTTAGAATTTCAAATATAAGAGTAAACAATAAAACATAACCCTAATATATAAAATAAAAACATAACTGTATCCTATTAGTAATACAGACTTTTAGCCTCATAAGAAATTCTTGCTAACTCACAGGGGGAAGCAGAGGCATATCCTCAAAGCTCCCATTGCTTTATTAGCAAAATTAAGAGCACAACAATTTGCACACAGTGGTTATTGATATTATAAAGTATAAATAATAACACTTTCAAATGTATATGAATATGATTCCTCTCACTCACTGTCTCTCTCTTCCTTTTGGATGAGCAATGTGCTTCTAATAAAAGTAGCTATATGTCACCTAATCCCTGCCTATAACTCTTCAAGCCGAGTATGACAAGGACTAATCCAAGATAATCGTAATTGAAAGCGGACGCCAAGAGTTGAAACTTGTGATTGTTCCATGGAGGAAATCTAAACCAAAATTCAGTAAGGAAACTTCTCCTTGCAATGGCTTTCTCATGGCTGAATGTGTCAAATGAGAACTTTCCATGGTACCTACCAAATCCACTTCCACCAACTCCTCCAAATGGGAGGGTGTCAGCTGCATACTACACATAGCCAAATGCAAGCCTTCAGACTAAGAATTTAGAAGCTATAAGCATTGAGGACTATTATACTGTTTTTTGGCCTTTGTAATGAAGTGTAATTTAATATTCACACATTAAGCACAGATTAGACAGTTTAGTTTACTTGAGAAACTAAAAGTAGTGCAGACAATTGACTTATTGATAACATACTTGAATAATTGTATCGTTGATTGTCACGCTTCCAGATGATGTTTCAGAAATCATCCTTCTTTGGAGTGTTTTATTTTTAGTGAAGCAGTATATAGCCAGTGCTTTAGGCTTTGAATTTATGAATTGTATACTGTCTTCAATCTTCTCTAGCTGTCAAACCAAGAAAAGAATCACTCAGCTTTCTTGAGCTACCACCACAATCATGTATACACTGCCCATTAAGGCCAGTAAAGAAACCTATTAAATAATACATATTTCTGCATGTGTGTCTTACTGTAATTATTGGAAGCAATGGACCAAAGATCTCATCTGTCATAATTTCTGCTTGGAGAGGGGGATCCACCAAGATTGTTGGCTCAATGAACCTGGATGGAGATCAACAACAATCATATTAAAACTACTACTGAAACATGCAAATTAAAGAACAAGACAAGCTGTCAAAGAAAATTGTCCTAAAGAAAAAAATGGGATTAAGAACAGAAGCTCAACCTTCTCTTATATACTAAGCATTTGTCTCTTTTCAAATCCTTAAAATAGCACAATGGAATAGTTTAATATAGGGATTAATCCCATATAAAAACCAATTTATTGAATATGAACACTATGAATTCATATATAACCAACACTTCTTCAACAAAAAAGAAAAAGGGAGGGATTTTAAAGAGAGAGAGAGAGAGAGAGAGAGAGAGAGAGAGAGAGAGAGAGAGAGAGAGCTTAAACCATAAGGCCCATATGCACAAAAGAGATTAAATAATGTCATTTACAAGTTGTCTTCATCCACTGAACCTCCATAAACAATAGAGGGATGAACATGTGGATCCTTAAGAAGATTCTCAAGTCGTAAGAGATGTTGTTTATTTATTATCCTTGCAATGCTGTGTGATTCTTTTGGGTTTTCACCAAACATTTCCTTGATCATGCTCTTCATCAACTCCACCTGAAACAGAGTTTCATTATTTCAAAATGCTGTTGCATTACCAAAAAAAAAAAAAAGCTTAAAAACTCATATAAGATTCAGCATAAACTACTACTTTCATACCACAGTGCGTATAAATTTCTTTTCAACAAGGATGTAGTCTATTGCTACGCATGCTTGGCCAGCACAGCAACCATATTTCCCATAAACAATTCGTTTTACTGCCACCTTGTGATTAGACAGCAGAAAAGAACTCAACTTAGCAAATTGTCATAACATAAAACAGATATGCACTAGTGTGTTTAAAGATTTAACCAATTTAGGCCAATTTTGTGGCTATAAAATAACATTGCGTAACACACAAAGGCCAAGCTTACCTTTATGTCCCAAGAACTAGAAAGGGAATCAAGAACGGCAGGGCATTTTCCACCCAACTCTAGAGTAACAGGTGTTAGATGCTTCACAGCTGCAGACATGACAATCCTTCCAACATTTGCACTTCCTAAGCATTAACATTAAGATTGAATTACTTGATCTTTTAAAACCAGTGGTCAGAATAATGATTAGGTGAATAAAATTCATTATTGCATATCAGTCTAAGCTTTTGGAACAAGTGTTAGTTTATCATAATGATAGAGCGAATGATCATGAGTTTGAACCATGTCTTCATTTTACTTCTTATTTAAAAAATTAAAATATCACATGTTGGGCCTCGCATATTAAGGATGAGTCTGAGTCCACGTGCGAGAGGAAGTGTTAGAAAGATGAGAGACGACTAATATTACCTGTAAAGAAGATCTTGTCCCATCTCTGCTGTAGGAGTTGTTCACCCATAGATGGTCCACCTTGCATAACCTTGACAGCTTTGTTGTCCAAGTAAGTGGAAATTGCGGTTGCTAGAAGAGAAGCACTAGCAGGAGCCAATTCAGAGGGCTTTAGAACCACTGTATTTCCAGCTGCTAATGCCCCTATCATTGGTTCCAATGACAGTCCTATATTTTGTAACAAAATGACAACAATTCAATCATTATTAAGGATATGGGAGAAGAAAAATGAAGCAAATTCTATTATATTTTTTTTCCTAGTTATGTTAGAATAAGGGTTTGATGATTGAATTCATCATTTACTAACCATTTAAGTTTTTGAGACAATCAATGATTTATCATGATATCAAAAATTACAATCTTGAGTTTGAAAAAATTAAAAAGTCCCCATGCTATGTCTCACTTGTTAAGGGGGGTTTGAGCCAAATATAAAGGAAAGTGTTAGAATAATAATTAAATGAATAAATTCATTATTTCTTAAGATTTTAAACTATTGAGACAATCAATAATTTATCTTGTTCTAAAAGGTATAATAATTTACTTACCAAATGGAAAATTCCAAGATGAAATAATGAGGACAAGGCCAAGAGGCTCAGGAACAATTTCTGCACTAGTGAGCAAAGCAATTTGCGGCAGTTTAGCCTATAAACCATACATTAACGAGAATTGTTAGTATATGTTGCCTCAATTTACTACGTGAATATGTTTCTCAAAAAAAAACATTCTTGAATATTATTAGCACGTGACTAATTCAACGTGGTGGTTTATGTATAAACTTTTAACTTCTTTGCTTACTAGAAAGCAGGACAATTTTAAAAGGTTCTACAAATTTTTTTTTTTTCCCATACAGAATCCCAATAAAATATTATTACACCAATTTTTTTATTAAATTACACTTTGATCCTTAAAGTTTGAGATTGACTTAATTTTGATCCACTAAGTTTGATTAAGTTTCAAAATAATCAATATTTCATCTATTGTCATGACTAATTTAGCTGTTAAGTGTCAACAAAACAACATTATTTCTACCCTCTCTCCCTTAATGGCCATATAGGAGTCACGGAAATAGACATAAGGACCAAATGAAATCAAACTTGATAGACTAAAATGAAAAAAACCAAAATTCAAGAGTCAAAAATATAATTTATCCTTTTTTTGGGGGAGGGTTTATTGTTATAAAATATACAAATAATTCGTTTCTTCTTCCTTTTCTCTATTAATTATTATTATTATTATTATTATTATTAATGCCATGTAAAGTCTAGTAGTTGAACTTACCTTTCTTCCTGACATCCATTCTCTTAAAGATTCCAATGCCAAATTCAGTGTCTTAATCAAGGTTCCTATCTGCAAACAAGGAGAATTTATGCATAACAAAAGCAAGAGATCAAACTCTTAATCTCTCCTACATCTTAAAAATGAATCCAATAGTCTTTACCACTATTTACGTCGTTGTAAAAATATGTTCACAAATTCCTCGTGATTGTGATTATTATTTAACTTGTTTTCAAATTCTATTCATTTTCCTTTTCCCTTGTGAGGCAGTGGATAATAAAACAAATTTCTTGTAATTTTGGCTAAGAACAGTTGTGCATTACTTCTAAACCCATTTATGTGATAAATAATATTAGACCCTACCAAATGAAGGTGAATTTGTGTGTTCAAATCCTATTGGATGCATGTGTAATTTACCGAGGAAGGTTTTTTTTTAAATATATATATATATAAAATAAAATAAAATAAAAACCCTATCCTAGAAACAAGATAGCAACAAAAACATGCACTTAAAATGGTCCAAGGAAAGCACTCGTATGCTTAAAATAAAACAAGCTAGTAACCTCTCAAACAGGTAATTATGACTCTACTATAAAAAAATATAAAAAAAGTTATTATGACTCTTATTTTTTAGAGGGTAATCCATATATATGTACACTCAGAAAATTAATATGGAACAAGATATATAGTTTGTATACCTCATCTCTAAAAGTCTCAACCTGATGCTTTCCCAAGTCTTGCATAAGAGCATTAAGGATATCACCCTCTTTCTCCTTTAGTAGAGTAAGCAACCCTTTGAGCTGTGACTTTCTCCAAGATGCTTCTTTAGTCTTTCCTTGACTGTAATACTCTCTCATCTCCCCCAGATCTCTTTCAAACTCTCTCAAAGTCTCCATGGCTTAGAGGAAGTGCACTAAACTCTTCAGCCACAGCAGCTTAATTCAACTAGTCTTCTTTGCTGACTAGTTGGGCTTCATAATTAAAGCCGCTCCTCATGCAGTCTACGTTACCAGCCTATGTGTACCTTTGTATAGAGTTTTGCGCGTCTAGCATCCAGCAATTTTAGGTGGGTCTATGCAATGTTCACAGGACCTACATTTTTTTCCTCTTCAGAAAAACAACTTTAAAATTGAGTCTTACGGTATTATTCACATAATTAAAAATTATTTTGTTACAATATTTTCAGTTTTCAATTTTCAACGATAAACATTATTTAAACAGACCCATGTATGGTAAATATGTGGGGTCAAGAGGAGATTAAGTGTCAACTTCTACCTTTCAAAACAGATATACATTTATTATTAATTTTTTTTGTACAATCTTACACAAGAATTATTAGAAGGGTAAAACTAAAATTTAAAAAAAAAATTCTGGCCCATATGACTTGTAAGAACCAAGTACGAGGCCTATGGGCCTTGGATTACTATGGGCTCACAATCTATTTGTAGTGGGCTTGAAGGTTTCCTACTATGGGTCGTTCTCGGCAGAGACTCAAAGCAACGCCCAGTTTGATGTTCACTCTGTCACTCTTTCCTCTCCAAGTTTCTGAACCCCTTCCTCTCCCATCTTTCTTCTATTTATAGCCTAGGTTAGTGGGAAGATCATGATTACAGCCACCGTTTGTGCTATTGAAGGTCCAATATCATTTGATTTAAGTGGATGTTTAGGTGAGAGGGCGGTGCTGCATTTATGATCTTGGAACTTGATTCCATCTGGACCGATAATGCTCGGCAGCACCGTCTCCCGTGCATACCACATTTTCCCGGGAATGACTCATGTACATGACCGGGAACGTTTGACCGAGCCCACCTTGGAACTTAATACCCTACACCTGTTTGTTATTTATGAATCCCCGGGAATGGCGTAGGACGACTGGACCTTTCGGCTGGGCCTGTGGCCAAAGCCAGTACGAGACAAGGCCCAGGGCCTGTATGGGCCTGGGATCACCGCACTGTACAATTGGGGCAGGGCCCGGGGTCTGTTTGGGCCTAAGGTCTCGGTGCCGTACAATAGCCCCCCCTTGATTCATACTCGGTCATCGAGAAGAATCAAGGAGCAGCATGGGACCTTTTGACCTCGGGAGTCTTTTAGCCTGGGACTTCTGACCGTCATTTCTCATTTAATATTCATCTCAAAAGACGCGCCGTTTCGCGGCGCCAGGCGCAGTCGTCATTATTGCTTGACGGTTCGAGGACCGAAGCGACGTGCGGATTGGTTGTGCTTGGCGTTCGTTGGACTGCTCGTAGACCGCGCCCATTTAATGCTTGATTCAGACGCTTCTTCTTCCTCCACTCATTTTTCTTTCCTCTATAAATAACCTCCCTCTGAACAGCATCCCATTTTTCCTCTGCCAATCTTTAGAGCTTTCTTTTTTCTCTGCCGACCACATTTCCGTGCGCTTGCTTACCCAGTGTTCTTTTCCTCCTTAGAACCCAAAGTAAGTTTTTCTTCCCCTTCCTTTTCCTTTCAACTTTCATTTCTTTGAGTTTACTTTTGTATTTTTAGGCGTTATAGATGGGTTACTCTTACCTCCTAGAGTCCCCGGCTGCTTTGGCCACCTTTAGGAGTAAATTTAACATTCCCAATGACGTGGATGTGGCCTACTGCCATGAGAGCGATATTGAACTCCACCGAGGGCATGGTATAGCTTTCTTTCCTTTGATGTCCATTCTAGAAGGTGGGGTCAGGTTCCCCGTGGATCCCCTCTTAATAAACACACTCACTTACTACGGGCTTTGCCCGGACCAACTTCCCCCCAACTTTTACCGGGTAGTTAGTTGTGTCAGTAAGTTGAACCACACCTTTAACTTACAGTTAGACCACCATGACATTAACCAAATGTATAGGCTCTGTGGGAGCAAAGCCACCGGTTATTACCTAAAGACAAGGGATGCACGGGTACGGCTGATATCATGCCTACCTGATTCGAACAGGAACTCCGCCAATGAGTTCGTTAGGGTGAGCGGCAATTGGTTTGCCGGGGAGTTTCCTTGCCCCCTTAAGCCGCGTGAAGTGGGTTCGTTCCATCCCCTTCATATAACTGCTTTCTTTCGCCTCTCATTTTCTTCCTCTCGGTAAAAAGAATTTTTATGATTAGAGACTAATGCGTCATTTGATCTTTTGCAGACGGCAAAGTGTTTGTGCAGGACCTCAGAGTCGTCCACGCCAAAGACTTAAACTTCGTCCTCCGCTCTGAGATATACGTGCATTGGGACGGGCAACTCCGGGCTTCGCATTTGATTCTCGGTGTGGATCCGGTTTATTCTACTTGGCAGCCGTTCAAGCAGGCACTGATAGTTGACAGCCCCCTGCTGTCGTATATAGACGTTCGGTACGTGAACTTTTTACCGCCGAGTCTTACAACCGGGGAAGCGAGGGAATTTGGCCGGCGGCTTACTTGCGCAGACGAGCTAGCCCCTTTGAGAGACGAATCCGCGGAAAAAGCATCCCGGCGCCTCAGGGAGTTAGCCCACGAAGCCGTACAGCAAGACCAAGCGCAAGAGCAGCCAATCCCCGAGAATCCTGCTGCCGTGAACCAACAACAAGTGATAGAAGCGGCTGCCCTTTTAGCCAGAGCTGCCCGGCCTAAGGGAAAGATGGTATCTAGAAAAGTGCTGTCGGTAGAACGGTTTGTGCCCGGTGCCCGACAATCCAATCAGCCCCCTCCTCCCGAGGGCCGGGGTCAAGTGCCGCAGCCTTCACCCCCATCGCAGGCCGGACGTGCCCGGAAGAAGCAAAAGGTCACCGATCAACCTTCCACTTGCCCGGTCGAGGTCGCTGCCCAGACTCCTCCCCGTCCAACAGGTGGCATTGTTATCCGTGAGCCGCCGACTGAAGCCGGCACGGGGGGCGCGTCCTCCTCCCAAGTGGCTCCTGCGTGGGAGCCGAAGATCCTTCTGGACGGCAAACCATTGCCGTCAACCGCCTGCATTCGGATGTGGGATAAAGGCGAGGGCGGCCGTATTGCCCAATCTTTGGCCGAAGCTCTCCAACTTCCCGAGGATGTGCATGCTTTCGAGGATGGATCCGAGGAGTCGGTAGGGCGCCGGTTAGAGTGGCACGCCATTGCGGTAATTTTTTTTTTGTCTTTCTAGTTCTTCATACAGGTTTCCTTTTGCCTTTTTTCTAACTTTTGTCCTTGCTAGGCTGCCCAAATGGCCCACATTGTGGCTGCTCGGGCACGGGAGCTTGCTGAGGAGAGCGAGCGCGAGAAGGAGGCGCGCGAGGCGGCGGTGAAAACGGCTAAGGAAAAACTGAAGGCCGCCGAGTCTGCTGAGAAGAAGGCTGCAGCTGCCGAGAAGAACCGGTCCCTGGCCGAGAAAAGGTGTGCAGAGCTCCTAACCCAGCAGAATGAGACGGAGCTTAAGCTAGCCCAAGCCATCAGCCTAAACACCTCCAATGCCGAGGAGATAGCTGACCTTAGGGCAGGCTTGGCAGCCGCGGAGCAGAAATGGTATGATGTCGGCTTTGCTGATGCCGAAAACTCTGTAGAGCCGGTGGTTGCTCGGGCTAGGAATATGGGCTTTGAGGCCGGGTGGTTTGCCGCCCTTCAGGCAATGGGTGTTCCTGAGGATTCGCATCTGAGAGACCCCGGCCAAATCCCATTCCCGAGCCCCGCCCCTGCTGCTCAGGGTACCCCGGTGGCGATTGACGAGGAAGAGACAGCCAGTATGAGGGAGCTGGTTGAGCAAATCGATGCTCACGCTGAGCCTGAGGAAATGGAAGCCACCAGTATCCCGACTGTGCAGGAGCTTCTCGGTGAGGCCCCGCCTTTTTCTTTGGCCGGCCAGCAGGAAGTGATACCGCCGAACCAACCTCCCCGCTAATTTTGCTTTTATTTTGCTTGTTCATTTTTATTTTATTGGTTTTACTTGCTCACGTCACCGAGATGCGGTGACCGAACATTTGTTTTATCTCGTTGGTTTTATTTGCCTATGTCACCGGGATGTGGTGACCGAACAATTGCTCTACTTTAATTAGAAGTCCGTTTTCTTTTTCCGTTTGAATTTGTCGAATGAAATTATCTCTGTTCGTGTTTTTGCTTGAACCACGCCAGTGCTATGGCTGCTTAATGTAATGGTACCCCCCGAGAACCTTTTACGCGGCGCTTAGCGTATTTTGAGAGCGCTTTTTGACTTAGTATTTGAAAAAAAAAAGGTCGGGTTAGGCTTTGGCTGAACCGGGAATCGAGCCGAGGGCCAGGTTTTTGTACTTAGAGAATTATTTGTAGGTTTCCACCTGCTCGGCGATAGTGATCGATCCGAGGATCAGGTTTCTGTCCTTAGAGAATTCTGTAGGTTTCCGCCTGCTCGGCGATAGTGATCGAACCGAGGATCAGGTTTCTGTCCTTAGATTATTATCTGTAGGTTTCCACCTGCTCGGCGATAGTGATCGAACCGAGGATCAGGTTTCTGTCCTTAGATTATTATCTGTAGGTTTCCACCTGCTTGGCGATAGTGATCGAACCGAGGATCAGGTTTCTGTCCTTAGATTATTATCTGTAGGTTTCCACCTGCTTGGCGATAGTGATCGAACCGAGGATCAGGTTTCTGTCCTTAGATTATTATTTGTAGGTTTCCACCTGCTCGGCGATAGTGATCGAACCGAGGATCAGGTTTCTGTCCTTAGATTATTATCTGTAGGTTTCCACCTGCTCGGCGATAGTGATCGAACCGAGGATCAGGTTTCTGTCCTTGGATTATTATTTGTAGGTTTCCACCTGCTCGGCGATAGTGATCGAACCGAGGATCAGGTTTCTGTCCTTAGATTATTATCTGTAGGTTTCCACCTGCTCGGCGATAGTGATCGAACCGAGGATCAGGTTTCTGTCCTTAGATTATTATTTGTAGGTTTCCACCTGCTCGGCGATTTTGATCGAGCCGAGAGTCAGGCTTCTGTCTTTAGATTTGATGGTGATTCTTCCGGCGCACGGCTAAGGAATGATAAATAGCTTGTACAAAAGGATTCATCATGCTCTTAATTTCAATAGGATACAAGTAATGGCTTACACCGATGATTATGCGTAGAACTTCTTCAAGTTGTTGGCGTTCCATGGTCGGGGGAGTGGCCTCTCATCAAGGTCTTCCAAGTAGTAGGCCCCTGCACCCGCAATAGCTGTGACTCTGTATGGTCCTTCCCAACTCTGAGCGAGCTTCCCTGCAGTCAAGTCCCGCATGTTCCCCACTACCCTTCTTAATACTAGTTCCCCGGCAATGAACTCCCTGCTCTTTACATTTCGGTTGTACCTTTGGGCCAGCTTCTGTTGATACTCGGCAAGACGTATGGTCGCAGCCTCCCTGCATTCTTCTAGCCAATCCAAATGCTCCATCATCAGGTCGGCGTTCTGTACGGGGTCAAACCCGGCGACCCGTGCACTGCATAAGCTCACCTCGGTTGGTATGACTGCTTCCGAGCCGTAAGTCAGGGAGAACGGGGTTTCACCCGTGGATCTCCTAGGGGTCGTGCGGTACGCCCATAATACACTGGGTAACTCTTCCGCCCATCTTCCCTTTGCTCCGTCCAACCTTCTTTTGAGCCCGTTCAAGATAGTCTTGTTTACCGCTTCAGCTTGGCCGTTGCTTTGTGGGTATGCCGGGGTTGAATACTTGTTTTTGATGCCAAGCTTACTACAAAAGCTCCGGAAAGCATTGCTGTCGAACTGCAGCCCATTGTCTGATACTAGCGAATTCGGCACCCCAAACCGTGTAACTATGTTTTTCCATACAAATTTTTTCACGTCAGAATCCCGGATATTAGCCAAGGCCTCTGCTTCAGCCCACTTTGTGAAGTAATCTACAGCCACCAATACAAAACGGCGGTTCCCCGTTGCCCGGGGGAAAGGCCCAAGGATGTCAAGCCCCCACTGTGCAAATGGCCACGGGCTGCTGACAGGATTTAGCTGTCCTGCAGGTTGATGGATCATTGGGGCGTGCTTTTGACATTGTTCGCAACTTCGTACGTATTCGGCGGCATCCTTCTGCATCTGTGGCCACCAAAACCCCTGTGTCATTGCTCGGTGTGCCAAAGATCGTCCCCCGGCATGCCCGCCGCACACTCCCTCATGCAGCTCGGTCAGAAGCTCTTTGACCCTGTCTGGATGTAGGCACAAGAGGTAAGGGCCTGCAAAGGATCTTCGGTACAATTTCCGGTCTGAAGACAGCCAGTATCTGGGAGCCATTCGCCGAACCTTGTTGGCCTCGGCCTCATTCTCCGGAACTTTATCCTCGGCAAGGAAGTCTATGATCGGGCTCATCCAACTTGGACCAGCTACTGCCACCTGCGCAATCTCTACTCCGGCTTGGTCGGGAACATTCTTCACCTGGATGCTTGGCTCCTTTACAAGTTCTACCGTGATGAGCCTTGGCGTATCCTCGGTAGCCGATGAGGCTAACGTGGCAAGAGAGTCAGCGTGCTTGTTTTGTGACCGGGCTACCTGGGATATCTTTACCGTTCCAAACTGACCGATAATCTGCTTTGCCGCGCCGAGATAAGCTTTCATTCTGGGGTCCCGGGCTTCGAAGTCCCCAGTGATCTGATAAACCACCAGTCGAGAATCAGAGTAGATCTCTATGTCCTTTGCGCCCATATGTAATACTGCCCTTAATCCGGCCAACATGGCTTCGTATTCGGCTTCGTTGTTCGAGGCTTTGAACCCCAGTCTGAGGGAGTGTTCCAGTCGTATACCCTCCGGGGTGACAATGACAATACCAGCCCCGGCCCCCATAGCATTCGATGCACCGTCCACAAATAACCTCCATGGGCGAATCTCCGTACTACAGATTATCTTGCCTTCATCCTTGGGTGTAAACTCTGCGATGAAGTCAGCCAGAACCTGTCCCTTCACCGAGCTTCTAGGCCGGTATCTTATGTCGAACGATCCCAACCGAGTCCCCCACTTGGCAATCCGCCCTGTGAAGTCTGATCTCTTCAATAGTGACTGCAACGGATACTCGGTGAGGACGAACACTGTGTGTGCCTGGAAGTAATGTGGCAACTTTCTCGTGGCGTGCACCAGAGCCAAAACTAACTTCTCGAGAGGCAAGTACCTTGTCTCGGCATCGACCAAGGTTTTGCTCACGTAATACACCGGCATCTGCACTCCCCGGTCCCTTAGCAACACAGCACTTACAGCATGGTCGGTGACAGCGAGATACATAAACAGATCCTCTCCGGGATCCGGGGCCGTCAACCTCGGCGCCTTTGCCAAATATTCCTTTAGCTCTCGAAAGGCTTCATCGCAGCTCTCGTCCCATCGAAACCCCTTCCACTTTTTCAGAAGCTGATAAAAAGGCCGGCAACGGTCGGCAGACTTGGAGATGAATCTGTTCAGGGCCGCTAGCATTCCAGTGAGCACTTGCACCTATTTGGGATTGCTTGGTGGTTTGAGGCGGTTTACGGCTTCTATCTGGTCGGGGTTAGCTTCTATACCCCGAGTAGAGATCAGATACCCCAGGAACTTACCAGCCCCCACTCCGAAAGTGCACTTTTCGGCATTCAAGCGCAATTTATACCGACGTAATATCTCAAACACTCCCCGGAGATCTTCGGTGTGCTGCGACTCAATTCTGCTTTTCACCACCATATCATCGATATAAACTTCAACCGTGCATCCAATTTTTTCTCGGAACATTCTCGTCATCATTCTCTGATACGTAGCCCCGGCGTTCTTTAATCCGAACGGCATGACCTCGTAGTGATAATTTGCATTCGGGGAGATAAACGCAGTCTTTTCTCGGTCTTCGGGCGCCAAGGCAATTTGGTGGTAGCCCTGGAAGGCATCCAGGAAGCTCATCCTCGGATGCCCGTACGTTGCATCTACTAGCTGGTCGATCTTGGGCATCGGGAATGGGTCCTTGGGACATGCCTTGTTCAAGTCTGTGAAATCCACACAAACTCTCCATTTCCCGTTCTTCTTCTTCACCACGACAGTGTTTGCCAACCACTTCGGGAAGAATATCTCCTTTATGGCTCCGGCATCCTTCAGCCGCTGTACCTCCAGGTTTACTGCCTCGACGTGTTCCCTCGACGCTCTTCTCGGTTTCTGCTTCTTTGGGGGGAATAATGGATCCACGTTGAGTCTGTGGACAATGAACTCGGGATCTACGCCGGGCACTTCATACGGGCTCCACGCAAAAACGTCCACGTTTTGCAATAAGAACAGCAACATATCTACCCTTTCCCGGTCGTTCATGCTTGTACCTATCTGGAAATACTTGTCAGCATCTGGGAGAATCCTTACCTTCAGCACCTCCTCGGCAACGTCCGCCCCAGCTTCCCCCTGGGGTTTCTGTAATTGCTATGAATTTTCTTTCTCGTTCTCCTCGGTTTGACCGAGCTGTTCGTTCTCCCTCCGGACCGCGGCGACGAGGCACTGCCTCGCCACCTGTTGATTCCCCCTCACCACGGCAACTCCATTCTCGGTAGGAAATTTCACTTTTACGTGAAGGGTGGACGGGACAGCCCCCATTGCGTGAATCCACGGCCTTCCCAGGATTGCGGTGTACGGTGCGAATGATCGGACCACTATAAATGTAACCATAACTGTCTTGCCTTCCATGTTTACTGGGAGAGAGATCTGCCCCTCGGGAATTACAACCCTCCCATCAAACGAGACCAACGGCGTGTCATACTTCGCCAAATCCTGGCTCTTTAACCCTAGCCCTTCAAAGAGATCCGGGTACATGACGTCGGCTCCGCTTCCTTGATCAATCATTACCCTCTTCACCAGGAATCCGCCTATCCGGGCTGTCACCACCAAAGCATCGTCGTGGGGTTGGACCGTCCCCTCGAAATCATCTTCTCCGAACGAGATGGTCGGCCGTCCATCTTTTTTCTTCTTCTTGGATGATTCTCCTTCCGCGCAGGCTACAGTCAGTATCCTTTTAGCCGCTGCTGCCCTTCTTGGTGCGGCATGGATGACTTCGATTACCCCCAGGGGTGGTGGAAGGGGATTCCTTTTCTGTTGGGATCCCTGCCCGGTTTCTCGGTTAACGGAATCTGTTACAAACTCTTTTAAGTACCCGGCCCTTGCTAGCTGTCCGAGATGATCTTTTAATACCCGGCACTGTTCAGTCGTGTGCCCCTTGTCTCTGTGATAGGTGCAGTATAAGTTTTGGTTCCTCCGAGATGGGTCGCCCCCCATTTTGTTCGGCCACCTGAAGAATGGCTCGTCTTTGATCCGTTCCAGGATCTTGTGCACTGGCTCTTTAAACACCACATTGACCCCGTCGATCTGCCCCTCTGGTCCCTGCATTCTGAAGTCTCGTTTCGGTTTTGCCGGCAAAACGTTTTGCCGAGATCTCCCTACTAAAGGAGCTTTCCCCCTGCTTTGCAACCGGTCATCTTCCAGGCGTTTGTACTCCTCTATGCGTCTCATCAGTTGCCTCATGTCCTCGGGGGGTCTTCTCGTCAGTGACTCCCGTAATTCAGAATCCTCAGGGAGTCCCATTCTGAAGGTGCTTGCCGCAATTTTCTCGTTTCCTCCACCGATCTCGTTATAGAGTTCCCAGTATCGGTTGGCATAACTCCGAAGGGTTTCCCCAACCCTCATCTTCATGGAAAGTAGTGCGTCAACCGGCTGTTGCACCCGGCTACATGTCACGAACCTGCTGCCGAATTCCTGAATCAGCTCGGCAAAGCTGTGTATGGAGCCCTTCCGCAGACCATTGAACCATCTTAGCGCCGTGGAACCGAGACTAGAGGGAAAAACCTTACACATTAATGCATCGTTGTGCGCATGCAACGACATCATGTGGATGTAATGGCTAACATGCTCCACGGGGTCTGTCTTTCCCTCATACGAATTGAATGGTGGTCGTGTGAATCTGCTCGGCATAGGAGCCCGTTCAATTTCATCGGAAAACGGTGATCGGGCAGCCATCCGTAGAGCCCGGCTCATTGCGTCCATGGAGGCATTGTGGTGTAGTCGTTCTTCCGGTGATTCTGATCCTTGGTGATCATAACCGTGCGACCGTGAGCGGTTCCGCCGATTGTGTGGTTCCCGTGATTGCCGGTGCGACTCTTGGGAGCGCGACCGGTCTCGGGACCGATGCGTATTAGACCGGCTGGAGGCCTCACCCTGGTTTTTCCTTTGCTGGGAGTTGCGATTCCTTTCATCTCGCCGAACCCTTGCTTCCAGCTCTAGGTCCATTACCAGTCTGCGTAACCGTTCCAGCTCTCGGTCCCTTTCGTCATGCCGCCGATGCGCCGAGACGTCCGAAACCGTCCAGTGTGTCTGAGCCGATCCTTCTCCTTGTCCGGACCCTTCCTCCCTTCTTGAGTGCTCCCTATCTTCCCGCCTTTTTTGCCTTCTCTCCCTCCATGTTGACCCCCGAGAAGATCCCATGGAGCCGCTTGGTGCACGCTCCTCAGACATCCTCCTCGTTTGAGTCTCAGTCGAACCACAGCTTTGTAGGAGGGCCCCACGGTGGGCGCCAATTGTAAGAACCAAGTACGAGGCCTATGGGCCTTGGATTACTATGGGCTCACAATCTATTTGTAGTGGGCTTGAAGGTTTCCTACTATGGGTCGTTCTCGGCAGAGACTCAAAGCAACGCCCAGTTTGAAGTTCACTCTGTCACTCTTTTCTCTCCAAGTTTCTGAACCCCTTCCTCTCCCATCTTTCTTCTATTTATAGCCTAGGTTAGTGGGAAGATCATGATTACAGCCACCGTTTGTGCTATTGAAGGTCCAATATCATTTGATTTAAGTGGATGTTTAGGTGAGAGGGCGGTGCTGCATTTATGATCTTGGAACTTGATTCCATCTGGACCGATAATGCTCGGCAGCTCCGTCTCCCGTGCATACCACATTTTCCCGGGAATGACTCACGTACATGACCGGGAACGTTTGACCGAGTCCACCTTGGAACTTAATACCCTACACTTGTTTGTTATTTATGAATTCCCGGGAATGGCGTAAGACGACTGGACCTTTCGGCTGGGCCTGTGGCCAAAACTAGTACGGGACAAGGCCCAGGGCCTGTATGGGCCTGGGATCACCGTACTGTACAATTGGGGCAGGGCCCGGGGTCTGTTTGGGCCTAAGATCTCGGTGCCGTACATGACTTATTTAATTTTTTTTATGGGACAATATGACTTATTAGAGACAATAAGAAATTTTTAATAATATTATTTAAATATTATGAAAATACGTATGAATAAAAAAATATTATAAAAATATATATTGTGGTGGTTAATCAACAAACACTATTATTTAAATAACATTACTAAACAGACTTAGTTTTTTTTACGTAATAGAATTCATCCAGACTTAGTTTTGCTAAAAAAAGAAAAAAGCAAAAAAGAATTCATCTGTGCCTATTTTTGGTAAATAAGATTGTGCTACCTGGAAAGTGATGTGATAGTCATTTAGGAAGGCAGCGGAACGGCCCCTGGAAAGTGATGTGATGGTCGTTTATGAAGGCAGTCCCCCACACCCCTCCCCCCCAGGTGGTGTTACTAATTCCACGGAAATCCACAAGAGCTAGTCCCCCCTCAAATTAATGAGGTCGGTTGGGAGCCAAAGTAATCTTGTGGGCGTTTATTTTGGGCTGAAAGTAGCTGAAAGTGAGTTGCGTTTTTTTTTTTTTTTTTTTTTTTTTTTTTTTCTCTTTTCTACACTGTTTTTGCTTTAGGGGGATAAGATTACTGTTTGCACACTGTTGAGTACTGTTTATATATTGTTTGGTACTGTTCACGGGTTAAAAAATATTAAAAATGGATTACATGATACTATTCACACATTTAAAAATAATTTTGCTACAGTGTTTTAAGTTTTCAATTTTAGCAACAGTAAGTTCAATCCAAACGGATCCAAGGGGGTTTGGATTCAACTTAATCCTACGTTTACGTTTTGCAACACGTTTTCAGTCCTTTTTTTTTTTTTCTGTGCATAAACAGTGATTTTAATGTTCAGGAGACAATTTTTAATGTTCACACACTGTTGAGCACTGTTCATATACTGTTTGGCACTGTTCACGGGTTAAAAAATATTAAAAATGGATCACACGATACTATTCACACATTTAAAAATAATTTTACTACAGTGTTTTCAGTTTTCAATTTTAGCAACAATAAGTTTAATCCAAACGGATCCAAGGGGGTTTGGATTCAACTTAATCCTACGTCTACGTTTTGCAACACGTTTTCAGTCCTTTTTTTTTTTTTTTTTCTGCGCATAAACAGTGATTTTACTGTTCAGGAGACAATTTTTACTGTTCACACACTGTTGAGCACTGTTCATATACTGTTTGGCACTGTTCATGGGTTAAAAAATATTAAAAATGGATCACACGATACTATTCACACATTTAAAAATAATTTTGCTATAGTGTTTTCAGTTTTCAATTTTAGCAATAATAAGTTCAATCCAAACGGATTCAAGGGGGTTTGGATTCAACTTAATCCTACGTCTACGTTTTGCAACACGTTTTCAGTCCTTTTTTTTTTTTTTCTGCGCATAAACAGTGATTTTACTGTTCAGGAGACAATTTTTACTGTTCACACACTGTTGAGCACTGTTCATATACTGTTTGGCACTGTTCACGGGTTAAAAAATATTAAAAATGGATCACACGATACTATTCACACATTTAAAAATAATTTTGCTACAGTGTTTTCAGTTTTCAATTTTAGCAACAATAAGTTTAATCCAAATGGATCCAAGGGGGTTTGGATTCAACTTAATCCTACGTCTACATTTTGCAACACGTTTTCAGTCCTTTTTTTTTTTTTCTGCGCATAAACAGTGATTTTACTGTTTAGGAGACAATTTTTACTGTTTACGCACTGTTTCGTCACTGTTCATACACTGTTCATCACTATAACAATACTGTTCATACATTAAAAAATATTAAAAATAACTTCCACGACACTATTTACACATTTAAAAATTATTTTGCTACAGTGTTTTCAGTTTTCAGTTTCAGCAACAATAAGTTTAATCCAAACGGACCCATATAAAGGTCAGTCAAGTACAATTATTAACACGTTTTTTTTAATCGGTTTATAATGTATGTAAGTAGGGTTTGAATTTTATATATTTTTAATTCAACCATAAAAGATTTTATTAATTTTTTTTATACAAGATAGAATTCTACTTTAGTTTAATTTAAGTGTATATATGTGTGAAACTTTCTCTTGAAAACTTGAATCCTAACTCTTGCGCCCCCACACTCCACAAGCATTTATATTTTTAGAGTGACCGTCGCATAAAGAGTATACAATGGTAAAAAACTTTACCAGTTAAACTAATCAAAGCTACTTAAATTTACTTCACCTTATTTGCATATTTTAAACTTTTCTTAAACTTTACTTTTTTCGGGTTTCAATATGCACCTAGCCCAAAATTTTAAAAGAATCAAACCTCCCATCCATTTATTGGTAAATTTTTCTCAAGCCACATTCTAACTTTTTGACTTGCCATGTCAATACTATATATCTTCCATTTATGCAATTTCTTAAAGAGTTAAAAAAGGGTGGGACCAAAATTTTTGATATTTTTCAATTTTTTAAAAATGAAACTGAAATTTTTTAAATTTGGGGTACCCAAAATACAAAAAAGGAAAGAAAGAAAGAGAGATTCCACCTAATTGTGATTCTTTCTTTCTTTAAATTTAATTAAATTTAATCTCATCTTAAATTTATATTTTGAGATTAAAATTAAAGCTAACAAAAATTGGGCCAAGTCATTTACAATTTTGCATTACAAAGCCCCTCCAACTCTAACATGCCAACAAGATGTTAAGCTAGGAAACGAGACAATATGCAAAATACACATGAAAAAGTCTAGAATGTGGAATCCATACTAGTAATATGGGTAAACTACGTATTTGACCCCTATTCTATACACCATATTTCAATTTGGTTTCTAACTTTTCAATTGTGTCAATTTAGTCCCTAACCTTTCAGTATCGTGTCAATTTAGTCCTTACTATTATTTTTTGGATGAAAATTGATAACGCGTTTAATGGTCAAAATAAAAAATTAGCTTTCGTTGATGTGACAATATGCTATAATTTTATTTTGACAATTTGACATGTTATCAATTTTCATCCAAAATATAACAATAAGGACTAAATTAACACGACACTAAAAGGTTAAAGACCAAATTGACACAATTGAAAAGTTAGGGACCAAATTGAAATATGCTATAAAGGATAGAGACCAAATATGTAGTTTACCCCTAGTAATATTTAAGGGGTTTCTTTTGTTTGAGATCCTCAATTTTGATTCTCAAAATACCCTAAAATTTACTAGTTTTTAAAGTTTAAATAATAAGGTTAGATATGTAAAATTACTAATTTAAAAACTCATAAATTTTAGCTAAATTTAAATTTTCAGTTTTTTCTAACCACATTTCTCCCACCTCCACAATTCTCTCTCACATTAGTTAGTAGCTAAGTATAATTCAACTTTTTTTTTTCTACCATTTCAGTAAAAAAAAAAAAACCTTTTTTTAATAAAAATAAAACTACTTCTTTTCCAGTACTGATGTACTCTTTAATTTTTTTTCCTTATCTCCAAAATGAAATTGCCATAAGTTTTTCTGCATTACTATTTTTTTTTTTTTTGTGGAAAATGAAACCAGATATCATTCACTCATTCAATATTTAAAGAACATGAATCCAAATACAAGGCCTCTAAGGTAGGTTGTGGTATTTTTTCTAGCCATATAACATCATTATCTATTTGGCAGGCACAGCGAGCCAAAGAGTGGGCTATAAAGTTTGCACTATGACGGACACAACTAACACAAACTCCTAAGACCTGCAGCTAAACATCAAATGTTTTCATATATCAGTCCCAGCCGAGATGAATTGACAGCTGGAGATGAAATTGCTTTCATGACATGTACATTATCTCCCTCAAGGATAATCTTTGAAAAGCCTGCATCCACCACAAATTCCATTGCTTTCCGACAAGCTAGCGCCTTTGCCGCCTCGCTATCAAGTACTGGTGGTCTCTTAGCTGATAGAGCTGCCATTACTAATCCTCTCTCATTTCGAACCACTGCACCACAACTAGTTGCACCTATCTGTGTAAATACAGTTGCATCAAAATTTAATTTGTAGACAAATCCCTATTTAAAAAAATAAGTAAAAAAATATACATATCCTCATCCCATAATCCTATTTAGTTTTTATTTATTTATTTATTTTATGAGATTACATCATGTTGGGAAATTTAGACCCCGGTTGATTGAATTAACAAGTTTTAAACTCAAGTTGTTAATTAGATTTATTATGAATAAAGCTTGTTAAAACAAACAAACATCAATATCATGCAGCGGAAAAAATAAATAAGACAAGATATGATAACTCAAGAAAACCAATAAAACAAACTAGCTTCAAAGTAAAAAACGTGGAAGGAAACCTTCTCGAAAAGAAATTCACTATAATAAAGAGAAGTTTCAGATCTAGTACAAAACCTTTGTCCCTAAACTCTACAATCCCCGTAGATGAACTTACAGCAGAAACTTTCTACCGCTTCAGAACCTCTGAACTTTTCAATATATGAATGCCACCATTTTTTATGCACGAATCCCAGTACGTAACTAACCAATTGCACAGATCCTAGTACGCGACTTAATCACCAACTTGAAGAAGATGTTGGCTGCAAAGTTCTTCACTTCATCAATAATGAAGATCAAGAAGCACTTGGTTACAAAATTCTAAGAAGGAAAGACACAGTAGCTTCTTTCAGAGAGAGAATAAGGCATCGGTCACCTTTTGCATATGTTCTCCATGTATTCTCTTATGTGACAGCCTCTAAAATAAGTCTTATATATGTCTAGGGTTGTGAGAAAAGAAATCCTACACAAATATATAAGCATAGATCGAAAATCAGATCTAAAAATCTGAATTCCCGTAACCTCGATAGATACCTCGATAGATAGTGTCTGTTAAGTCTTATTAAATCTCGATAGATAGCTATCTATCGAGCAGGTGTCAAACTATCTGTCTAGCTTTAGTAAACAACTTTTTTTCACTTGTTTCTTGGTCCAATCTTCATGGCTTTAATACTAGACTTGAACAACATGTTTCTTGGAGTATTAAACACATTCTAGATTTACTCAAATAGAAGTAAAGTGCGTTTTGTCAAAAAATTAGCCAATTACACAAAATATGTCCTTAACATCTCATGTAATTAAAAGAATATCCAGTTATCCACTACTATTTTTCACTTATCTAGGCAAATTTATTAAGTTTTAAAATCCTACATTCTCAAAAAAAAAAAAAAAAAAGGTTTTAAAATCCTAAATTTTAGGCTACTTATAAAATATTTCTCTTTCTCACATTTTTTAGGCACGTTTACTTCTATAAAAAATAAACCCAATTTGTCACGTTAAGTTAAGAGTATTTTTTATATATAAAAAATAGCTATTATTATTATCCTAAGTAGTTTTTTTTTTTAATCCAAATCATCCATTTCAGTTACAACTTAAAAGAATAACAACCACTCATCTTCAATTTCTTTTGTTTCTAATACAAAATTCAGATTCAAAAAAAAAAAATAAAGGTTAAGGCACAAATGCATATCTTCACATTTCTTCCTTTCTCAATTTCTCCATGGGGAATTTTGAAGAACAAGATCTATACTTTGCAATAATTTTTTCAAGTATTTTTTTTCATATCATAAATAAAATCTCCACTCTTCATATTCTTTTTACTTTTAATTAATTACTTCAACCATATCTACTTTTGCTACTATCTGTCTCTTACTCATTACATTTAACTCTCGATTAATTCTTATTTTTCCCTACTTTTGTACTCCATTAAGGCGAGCATGTAATCATCTTAAACGCATCCTACCAACTAGCAAGTACCACTAGCTTTATTTTACCTTAATTTATCCATCTATTTTCTTATTTTTATTTGCTTTGTATTTAGTGGGAAACTTTAAATTTTTGTTTTGTTTTGCAATAAGGATTACTTTAAATTTCTTTGAAACTATATATTTCTTTTTGCATAATTAAGATGCTCTTTTGTATATTAATTGTTAACTTGTCACAAATATTTTATTTTAGTTTTGAAGTATTTTTCCCTTTTGGTTATCAGGTTTTGCTTCTTATAAAAAAAATTATAACAAAATTAGCACAAGTGTTTTATCTTCTAATTAATTGTTTTTACATTCTATTTCCCCTTAGTGGAAGTAATCTCTCCAGTGGTATCAATAATTCTCCTAAAAAAAAAAAAAAAAAAAAAAAAAAGACCTCTCCACAGCAGCGTAGTGATGCATGTTCAAAGCTAATAAATAAATAATTTTGGCCTACTTTTTTGGTACATGGAGTGAAAAGATCTGAGGTCTTGCTTGAAGATAATGGAAATTCAATTCGCTTAGCCAATTTTTTCGACAGAGAGACAAATACGTAATTTTGTTCTTGCATTTTCATTTGAAGAGATGGGAAGATGGACAGTTTTTCTCTTTCTAATAACAAAATCAACTGACCTCTCCCCTGTCCAAAAAAGAAAAAGAAAGAAGAACCTCTCCCACCTAAAAATAGTAACACAAAAGAAAAAAAAGCACGCATTTAAAAAATTTCACAACAAATTTTAGGTGAACCCCACCATTAAAAATTATTTATTTTGAACCTATAATTGAAAATATTTTGTTAATAATAAACTACTAACAACCATCACTAAAATTTATTGTAAAAATATGATAAGAATATTATGGATAAGATCTGTAGAAACAAACCCAAGAATCGATATATATTGTAAGAACCAAGTACGAGGCCTATGGGCCTTGGATTATTATGGGCTCACAATCTATTTGTAGTGGGCTTGAAGATTTCCTACTATGGGTCGTTCTCGGCAGAGACTCAAAGCAACGCCCAGTTTGATGTTCACTCTTTCACTCTTTTCTCTCCCAAAAAATCCCCTTTCTTCTCCCATCTTTCTTCTATTTATAGCCAAGGTTAGTGGGAAGATCATGATTACAGCCACCGTTTGTGCCATTGAAGGTCCAATATCATTTGATTTAAGTGGATGTTTAGGTGAGAGGGCGGTGCTGCATTTATGATCTTGGAACTTGATTCCATCTGGACCGATAATGCTCGGCAGCACCGTCTCCCGTACATACCACATTTTCCCGGGAATGACTCATGTTCATGACCGGGAACGTTTGACCGAGCCCACCTTGGAACTTAATACCCTACACCTGTTTGTTATTTATGAATCCCCGGGAATGGCGTAGGACGACTGGACCTTTCGGCTGGGCCTGTGGCCAAAGCCAGTACGAGACAAGGCCCAGGGCCTGTATGGGCCTGGGATCACCGCACTGTACAATTGGGGCAGGGCCCGGGGTCTGTTTGGGCCTAAGGTCTCGGTGCCGTACAATAGCCCCCCCTTGATTCATACTCGGTCATCGAGAAGAATCAAGGAGCAGCATGGGACCTTTTGACCTCGGGAGTCTTTTAGCCTGGGACTTCTGACCGTCATTTCTCATTTAATATTCATCTCAAAAGACGCGCCGTTTCGCGGCGCCAGGCGCAGTCGTCATTATTGCTTGACGGTTCGAGGACCGAAGCGACGTGCGGATTGGTTATGCTTGGCGTTCGTTGGACTGCTCGTAGACCGCGCCCATTTAATGCTTGATTCAGACGCTTCTTCTTCCTCCATTCACTTTTCTTTCCTCTATAAATAACCTCCCTCTGAACAGCATCCCATTTTTCCTCTGCCAATCTTTAGAGTTCTTTTTCTCTGCCGACCACATTTCTGTGCGCTTGCTTACCCAGTGTTCTTTTCCTCCTTAGAACCCAAAGTAAGTTTTTCTTCCCCTTCCTTTTCCTTTCAACTTTCATTTCTTTTGGATGTGGCCTACTGCCATGAGAGCGATATTGAACTCCACCGAGGGCATGGTATAGCCTTCTTTCCTTTGATGTCCATTCTAGAAGGTGGGGTCAGGTTCCCCGTGGATCCCCTCTTAATAAACACACTCACTTACTACGGGCTGTGCCCGGACCAACTTCCCCCCAACTTTTACCGGGTAGTTAGTTGCGTCAGTAAGTTGAACCACACCTTTAACTTACAGTTAGACCACCATGACATTAACCAAATGTATAGGCTCTGTGGGAGCAAAGCCACCGGTTATTACCTAAAGACAAGGGATGCACGGGTACGGCTGATATCATGCCTACCTGATTCGAACAGGAATTCCGCCAATGAGTTCGTTAGGGTGAGCGGCAATTGGTTTGCCGGGGAGTTTCCTTGCCCCCTTACGCCGCGTGAAGTGGGTTCGTTCCATCCCCTTCATATAACTGCTTTCTTTCGCCTCTCTTTTTCTTCCTCTCGGTAAAAAGAATTTTTATGATTAGAGACTAATGCGTCATTTGATCTTTTGCAGACGGCAAAGTGTTTGTGCAGGACCTCAGAGTCGTCCACGCCAAAGACTTAAACTTCGTCCTCCGCTCTGAGATATACGTGCATTGGGACGGGCAACTCCGGGCTTCGCATCTCGGTAAAAAGAATTTTTGCGATTAGAGACTAATGCGTCATTTGATCCTTTGCTGACGGCAAAGTGTTTGTGCAGGACCTCAGAGTCGTCCACGCCAAAGACTTAAACTTCGTCCTCCGCTCTGAGATATACGTGCATTGGGACGGGCAACTCCGGGCTTCGCATTTGATCCTCGGTGTGGAGCCGGTTTATTCTACTTGGCAGCCGTTCAAGCAGGCACTGATAGTTGACAGCCCCCTGCTGTCGTATATAGACGTTCGGTACGTGAACTTTTTACCGCCGAGTCTTACAACCGGGGAAGCGAGGGAATTTGGCCGGCGGTTTACTCGCGCAGACGAGCTAGCCCCTTTGAGAGACGAATCCGCGGAAAAAGCATCCCGGCGCATCAGGGAGTTAGCCCACGAAGCCGTACAGCAAGGCCAAGCGCAAGAGCAGCCAATCCCCGAGAATCCGGCCGCCGTGAACCAACAACAAGTGATAGAAGCGGCCGCCCTTTTAGCTAGAGCTGCCCGGCCTAAGGGAAAGATGGTATCTAGAAAAGTGCTGTCGGTAGAACGGTTTGTGCCCGGTGCCCGACAATCCAATCAGCCCCCTCCTCCCGAGGGCCGGGGTCAAGTGCCGCAGCCTTCACCCCCACCGCAGGCCGGACGTGCCCGGAAGAAGCAAAAGGTCACCGATCAACCTTCCACTTGCCCGGGCGAGGTCGCTGCCCAGACTCCTCCCCGTCCAACAGGTGGTATTGTTATCCGTGAGCCGCCGACTGAAGCCGGCACGGGGGGCGCGTCCTCCTCCCAAGTGGCTCCTGCGTAGGAGCCGAAGATCCTTCTGGACGGCAAACCATTGCCGTCAACCGCCTGCATTCGGATGTGGGATAAAGGCGAGGGCGGCCGTATTGCCCAATCTTTGGCCGAAGCTCTCCAACTTCCCGAGGATGTGCATGCTTTCGAGGATGGATCCGAGGAGTCCGTAGGGCGCCGGTTAGAGTGGCACGCCATTGCGGTAATTTTTTTGTCTATCTAGTTCTTCATACAGGTTTCCTTTTGCCTTTTTTCTAACTTTTGTCCTTGCTAGGCTGCTCAAATGGCCCACATTGTGGCTGCTCGGGCACGGGAGCTTGCTGAGGAGAGCGAGCGCGAGAAGGAGGCGCGCGAGGCGGCGGTGAAAACGGCTAAGGAAAAACTGAAGGCCGCCGAGTCTGCTGAGAAAAAGGCTGCAGTTGCCGAGAAGAACCGGTCCCTGGCCGAGAAAAGGTGTGCGGAGCTCCTAACCCAGCAGAATGAGACGGAGCTTAAGCTAGCCCAAGCCATCAGCCTTAACACCTCCAATGTCGAGGAGATAGCTGACCTTAGGGCAGGCTTGGCAGCCGCGGAGCAGAAATGGTATGATGTCGGCTTTGCTGATGCCGAAAACTCTGTAGAGCCAGTGGTTGCTCGGGCTAGGAATATGGGCTTTGAGGCCGGGTGGTTTGCCGCCCTTCAGGCAATGGGTGTTCCTGAGGATTCGCATCTGAGAGACCCCGGCCAAATCCCATTCCCGAGCCCCGCCCCTGCTGCTCAGGGTACCCCGGTGGCGATTGACGAGGAAGAGACAGCCAGTATGAGGGAGCTGGTTGAGCAAATCGATGCTCACGCCGAGCCTGAGGAAATGGAAGCCACCAGTATCCCGACTGTGCAGGAGCTTCTCGGTGAGGCCCCGCCTTTTTCTTTGGCCGGCCAGCAGGAAGTGATACCGCCGAACCAACCTCCCCGCTAATTTTGCTTTTATTTTGCTTGCTCATTTTTATTTTATTGGTTTTACTTGCTCACGTCACCGGGATGCGGTGACCGAACATTTGTTTTATTTTGTTGGTTTTATTTGCCTATGTCACCGGGATGTGGTGACCGAACAATTGCTCTACTTTAATTAGAAGTCCGTTTTCTTTTTCCGTTTGAATTTGTCGAATGAAATTATCTCTGTTCGTGTTTTGCTTGAACCACGCCAGTGCTATGGCTGCTTAATGTAATGGTACCCCCGAGAACCTTTTACGCGGCGCTTAGTGTATTTTGAGAGCGCTTTTTGACTTAGTATTTGAAAAAAGGTCGGGTTAGGCTTTGGCTGAACCGGGAATCGAGCCGAGGGTCAGGTTTTTGTACTTAGAGAATTATTTGTAGGTTTCCACCTGCTCGGCGATAGTGATCGAGCCGAGGATCAGGTTTCTGTCCTTAGAGAATTATCTGTAGGTTTCCACCTGCTTGGCGATATTGATCGAGCCGAGGGTCAGGTTTCTGTCCTTAGATTATTAGTTGTAGGTTTCCGCCTGCTCGGCGATAGTGATCGAACCGAGGATCAGGTTTCTGTCCTTAGATTATTATCTGTAGGTTTCCACCTGCTCGGCGATTTTGATCGAGCCGAGAGTCAGGCTTCTGTCCTTAGATTATTATTTGTAGGTTTCCGCCTGCTCGACGATAGTGATCGAACCGAGGATCAGGTTTCTGTCCTTAGATTATTATTTGTAGGTTTCCGCCTGCTCGGCGATAGTGATCGAACCGAGAGTCAGGCTTCTCTCGTCCTTAGGACTTATCGATAGGTTCCACTGCTCGGCGAATAGGATCGACCGAGGATCGGGTTTTCTGTCCTTGATTATTTTTGTCGGTTCCGCGCTGCTCGCGGCACAGTGAATCGAAACCGAGGATCAGGTTTCTGTCCTTAGATTATTATTTGTAGGTTTCCGCCTGCTCGGCGATAGTGATCGAACCGAGAGTCAGGCTTCTGTCCTTTGAGATTTGATGGTGATTCTTCCGGCGTACGGCTAAGGAATGAAAAATAGCTTATACAAAAGGATTCATCATGCTCTTAATTTCAATGGGATACAAGTAATGGCTTACACCGATGATTATGCGTAGAACTTCTTCAAGTTGTTGGCGTTCCATGGTCGGGGCAGTGGCCTCTCGTCAAGGTCTTCCAAGTAGTAGGCCCCTGCACCCGCAATAGCTGTGACTCTGTATGGTCCTTCCCAACTCTGAGCGAGCTTCCCTGCAGTCAAGTCCCGCATGTTCCCCACTACCCTTCTTAATACTAGTTCCCCGGCAATGAACTCCCTGCTCTTTACATTTCGGTTGTACCTTTGGGCCAGCTTCTGTTGATACTCGGCAAGACGTATGGTCGCAGCCTCCCTGCATTCTTCTAGCCAATCCAAATGCTCCATCATCAGGTCGGCGTTCTGTATGGGGTCAAACCCGGCGACCCGTGCACTGCATAAGCTCACCTCGGTTGGTATGACTGCTTCCGAGCCGTATGTCAGGGAGAACGGGGTTTCACCCGTGGATCTCCTAGGGGTCGTGCGGTATGCCCATAATACACTGGGTAGCTCTTCCGCCCATCTTCCCTTTGCTCCGTCCAACCTTCTTTTGAGCCCGTTCAAGATAGTCTTGTTTACCGCTTCAGCTTGGCCGTTGCTTTGTGGGTATGCCGGGGTTGAATACTTGTTTTTGATGCCAAGCTTACTACAAAAGCTCCGGAAAGCATTGCTGTCGAACTGCAGCCCATTGTCTGATACTAGCGAATTCGGCACCCCAAACCGTGTAACTATGTTTTTCCATACAAACTTTTTCACGTCGGAATCCCGGATATTAGCCAAGGCCTCTGCTTCAGCCCACTTTGTGAAGTAATCTACAGCCACCAATACAAAACGGCGGTTCCCCGTTGCCCGGGGGAAAGGCCCAAGGATGTCAAGCCCCCATTGTGCAAATGGCCACGGGCTGCTGACAGGATTTAGCTGTCCTGCAGGTTGATGGATCATTGGGGCGTGCTTTTGACATTGTTCGCAACTTCGTACGTATTCGGCGGCATCCTTCTGCATCTGTGGCCACCAAAACCCTTGTGTCATTGCTCGGTGTGCCAAAGATCGTCCCCCGGCATGCCCGCCGCACACTCCCTCATGCAGCTCGGTCAGGAGCTCTTTGACCCTGTCTGGATGTAGGCATAAGAGGTAAGGGCCTGCAAAGGATCTTCGGTACAATTTTCGGTCTGAAGACAGCCAGTATCTGGGAGCCATTCGCCGAATCTTGTTGGCCTCGGCCTCATTCTCCGGAACTTTATCCTCGGCAAGGAAGTCTATGATCGGGCTCATCCAATTTGGACCAGCTACTGCCACCTGCGCAATCTCTACTCCGGCTTGGTCGGGAACATTCTTCACCTGGATGCTTGGCTCCTTTACAAGTTCTACCGTGATGAGCCTTGGCGTATCCTCGGTAGCCGATGAGGCTAACGTGGCAAGAGAGTCAGCGTGCTTGTTTTGTGACCGGGCTACCTGGGATATCTTTACCGTTCCAAACTGACTGATAATCTGCTTTGCCGCGCCGAGATAAGCTTTCATTCTGGGGTCCCGAGCTTCGAAGTCCCCAGTGATCTGACAAACCACCAGTCGAGAATCAGAGTAGATCTCTATGTCCTTTGCGCCCAGATGTAATACTGCCCTCAATCCGGCCAACATGGCTTCGTATTCGGCTTCGTTGTTCGAGGCTTTGAACCCCAGTCTGAGGGAGTGTTCCAGTCGTATACCCTCCGGGGTGACAATGACAATACCAGCCCCGGCCCCCACAGCATTCGATGCACCGTCCACAAATAACCTCCATGGGCGAATCTCCGTACTACAGATTATTTTGCCTTCATCCTTGGGTGTAAACTCTGCGATGAAGTCAGCCAGAACCTGTCCCTTCACCGAGCTTCTAGGCCGGTATCTTATGTCAAACGATCCTAACCGAGTCCCCCACTTGGCAATCCGCCCTGTGAAGTCTGATCTCTTCAATAGTGACTGCAATGGATACTCGGTGAGGACGAACACTGTGTGTGCCTGGAAGTAATGTGGCAACTTTCTCGTGGCGTGCACCAGAGCCAAAACTAACTTCTCGAGAGGCAGGTACCTTGTCTCGGCATCGACCAAGGTTTTGCTCACGTAATACACCGGCATCTGCACTCCCCGGTCCCTCAGCAACACAGCACTTACCGCATGGTCGGTGACAGCGAGGTACATAAACAGATCCTCTCCGGGATCCGGGGCCGTCAACCTCGGCGCATTTGCCAAATATTCCTTTAGCCCTCGAAAGGCTTCATCGCAGCTCTCGTCCCATAGAAACCCCTTCCACTTTTTCAGGAGCTGATAAAAAGGCCGGCAACGGTCGGCAGACTTGGAGATGAATCTGTTCAGGGCCGCTAGCATTCCAGTGAGCACTTGCACCTCTTTGGGATTGCTTGGTGGTTTGAGGCGGTTCACGGCTTCTATCTGGTCGGGGTTGGCTTCTATACCCCGAGTAGAGATCAGATACCCCAGGAACTTACCAGCCCCCACTCCGAAAGTGCACTTTTCGGCATTCAAGCGCAATTTATACCGACGTAGTATCTCAAACACTCCCCGGAGATCTTCGGTGTGCTGCGACTCAATTCTGCTTTTCACCACCATATCATCGATATAAACTTCAACCGTGCATCCAATTTTTTCTCGGAACATTCTCGTCATCATTCTCTGATACGTAGCCCCGGCGTTCTTTAGTCCGAACGGCATGACCTCGTAGTGATAATTCGCATTCGGGGAGATAAATGCAGTCTTTTCTCGGTCTTCGGGTGCCAAGGCAATTTGGTGGTAGCCCTGGAAGGCATCCAGGAAGCTCATCCTCGGATGCCCGTACGTTGCATCTACTAGCTGGTCAATCTTGGGCATCGGGAATGGGTCCTTGGGACATGCTTTGTTCAAGTCTGTGAAATCCACACAAACTCTCCATTTCCCGTTCTTCTTCTTTACCACGACAGTGTTTGCCAACCACTTCGGGAAGAATATCTCCTTTATGGCTCCGGCATCCTTCAGCCTCTGTACCTCCAGGTTTACTGCCTCGACGTGTTCCCTCGACGCTCTTCTCGGTTTCTGCTTCTTTGGGGGGAATAACGGATCCACGTTGAGTCTGTGGACAATGAACTCGGGATCTACGCCGGGCACTTCATACGGGCTCCACGCAAAAACGTCCACGTTTTGCAATAAGAACAGCAACATATCTACCCTTTCCCGGTCGTTCATGCTTGTACCTATCTGGAAATACTTGTCAGCATCTGGGAGAATCCTTACCTTCAGCACCTCCTCGGCAACGTCCGCCCCAGCTTCCCCCTGGGGTTTCTGTAATTGCTATGAATTTTCTTTCTCGTTCTCCTCAGTTCGACCGAGCTGTTCGTTCTCCCACCGGACCGCGGCGACTAGGCACTGCCTTGCCACCTGCTGATTCCCCCTTACCACGGCAACTCCATTCTCGGTTGGAAATTTCATTTTTACGTGAAGGGTGGACGGGACAGCCCCCATTGCGTGAATCCACGGCCTTCCCAGGATTGCGGTGTATGGTGCGAATGATCGGACCACTATAAATGTAACTATAACTGTCTTGCTTTCCATGTTCACTGGGAGAGAGATCTGCCCCTCGGGAATTACAACCCTCCCATCAAACGAGACCAACGGCGTGTCATACTTCGCCAAATCCTGGGTCTTTAACCCTAGCCCTTCAAAGAGATCCGGGTACATGACGTCGGCTCCGCTTCCTTGATCAATCATCACCCTCTTCACCAGGAATCCGCCTATCCGGGCTGTCACCACCAAAGCATCGTCGTGGGGTTGGACCGTCCCCTCGAAATCATTTTCTCCGAACGAGATGGTCGGCCGTCCACCTTTTTTCTTCTTTTTGGATGATTCTCCTTCCGCGCAGGCTACTGTCAGTATCCTTTTAGCCGCTGCTGCCCTTCTTGGTGCGGCATGGATGACTTCGATTACCCCCAGGGGTGGTGGAAGGGGATTCCTTTTCTGTTGGGATCCCTGCCCGGTTTCTCGGTTAACGGAATCTGTTACAAACTCTTTTAAGTACCCGGCCCTTGCTAGCTGTCCGAGATGATCTTTTAATACCCGGCACTGTTCAGTCGTGTGCCCCTTGTCTCTGTGATAGGTGCAGTATAAGTTTTGGTTCCTCCGAGATGGGTCGCCCCCCATTTTGTTCGGCCACCTGAAGAATGGCTCGTCTTTGATCCGTTCCAGGATCTTGTGAACTGGCTCTTTAAACACCACATTGACCCCGTCGATCTGCCCCTCTGGTCCCTGCATTCTGAAGTCTCGTTTCGGTTTTGCCGGCAAAACGTTTTGCCGAGATCTCCCCACTAAAGGAGCTTTCCCCCTGCTTTGCAACCGGTCATCTTCCAGGCGTTTGTACTCCTCTATGCGTCTCATCAGTTGCCTCATGTCCTCGGGGGGTCTTCTCGTCAGTGACTCCCGTAATTCAGAATCCTCAGGGAGCCCCATTCTGAAGGTGCTTGCCGCAATTTTCTCGTTTCCTCCACCAATCTCGTTATAGAGTTCCCAGTATCGGCTGGCATAACTCCGAAGGGTTTCCCCAACCCTCATCTTCATGGAAAGTAGTGCGTCAACCGGCTGTTGCACCCGGCTACATGTCACGAACCTGCTGCCGAATTCCTGAATCAGCTCGGCAAAGCTGTGTATGGAGCCCTTCCGCAAACCATTGAACCATCTTAGTGCCGTGGAACCGAGACTAGAGGGAAAAACCTTACACATTAATGCATCGTTGTGCGCATGCAAAGACATCATGTGGATGTAATGGCTAACATGCTCCACGGGGTCTGTCCTTCCCTCATACGAATTGAATGGTGGTCGTGTGAATCTGCTCGGCATAGGGGCCCGTTCAATTTCATCGGAAAACGGTGACCGGGCAGCCATCCGTAGAGCCCGGCTCATTGCGTCCATGGAGGCATTGTGGTGTAGTCGTTCTTCCGGTGATTCTGATCCTTGGTGATCATAACCGTGCGACCGTGAGCGGTTCCGTCGATTGCGTGGTTCCCGTGATTGCCGGTGCGACTCTTGGGAGCGCGACCGGTCTCGGGACCGATGCGTATTAGACCGGCTGGAGGCCTCACCCTGGTTTCTCCTTTGCTGGGAGTTGCGATTCCTTTCATCTCGCCGAACCCTTGCTTCCAGCTCTAGGTCCATTACCAGTCTGCGTAACCGTTCCAGCTCTCGGTCCCTTTCGTCATGCCGCCGATGCGCCGAGACGTCCGAAACCGTCCAGTGTGTCTGAGCCGATCCTTCTCCTTGTCCGGACCCTTCCTCCCTTCTTGAGTGCTCCCTATCTTCCCGCCTTTTTTGCCTTCTCTCCCTCCATGTTGACCCCCGAGAAGATCCCATGGAGCCGCTTGGTGCACGCTCCTCAGACATCCTCGTCGTTTGAGTCCCAGTCGAACTACAGCTTTGTAGGAGAGCCCCACGGTGGGCGCCAATTGTAAGAACCAAGTACGAGGCCTATGGGCCTTGGATTATTATGGGCTCACAATCTATTTGTAGTGGGCTTGAAGATTTCCTACTATGGGTCGTTCTCGGCAGAGACTCAAAGCAACGCCCAGTTTGATGTTCACTCTTTCACTCTTTTTCTCTCCCCAAAAATCCCCTTTCTTCTCCCATCTTTCTTCTATTTATAGCCAAGGTTAGTGGGAAGATCATGATTACAGCCACCGTTTGTGCCATTGAAGGTCCAATATCATTTGATTTAAGTGGATGTTTAGGTGAGAGGGCGGTGCTGCATTTATGATCTTGGAACTTGATTCCATCTGGACCGATAATGCTCGGCAGCACCGTCTCCCGTACATACCACATTTTCCCGGGAATGACTCATGTTCATGACCGGGAACGTTTGACCGAGCCCACCTTGGAACTTAATACCCTACACCTGTTTGTTATTTATGAATCCCCGGGAATGGCGTAGGACGACTGGACCTTTCGGCTGGGCCTGTGGCCAAAGCCAGTACGGGACAAGGCCCAGGGCCTGTATGGGCCTGGGATCACCGCACTGTACAATTGGGCAGGGCCCGGGGTCTGTATGGGCCTAGGGTCTCGGTGCCGTACAATAGTGAT